>NC_087299.1:9168208-9477976 GCF_015220805.1 Pogoniulus pusillus | reverse complement strand
TGCTGTGGCTGTGCCTTGGCACCTCCCTTTTCTTCTGCATTGTGTTTCAAGGCAGTGTTCATTTGGGTTGAGCAGGACCCAATGCCCGAATCTCCGGTCTGCCGTTAGTTTACCTAACTGTGCTGGCTCCTTGTGAAGGATCATGCTTGCCTGTGAGTGATTGGAAAAGATGACGAGGGAGGTTTGAAGGACTCCTGCACACAGTAAACCTTTACTCTGCAGGAGAAAGAAAGAGGGAGAGGAGGAGGAGCGCTGTGTCAGAGTGAAGCCTAAATGAGTCCAAGCTGGCATGTCAGAGCAATCTTTATTTCCTCCTTTACACTGATATTGGGTGACCTCCAGATGTGTGTTCTTCCCTCCTGGTGGCCTGTGCAACTGCCTGAGGGAGTAGGAGAGGGAAGAAGGGAGGGAGAGAACCAGGGAAGGACAGCTTTTCCTCATTCTTCCTCCCCATGATCAGGCTCAGGTAGACTAATCCCCTCCTGCTCCTTCCCCAACTCACCCTCCAGCAAACAGGCTTTTTGTCCCTCTCTGGTGCCCACATCAAGACAACAGCTCTTTTCTGTCCTCAGTCCAAATCCTGATGGATAGAAGATTGCTCCTTAGCTATTTGGTACCTGTGTGGATATCTCCCTTTCCTGGTCTTACCAGAAGTTTTTCTGGGTGCTCAGAAGGCTGCCTGTAGGTTTGCACAGCCTTCACTGAGCTGTGGGCCCTTTTCTGGTGGTCACTGGGACTGAGAAGGAAAAGAGTAAGCTGGGTGGAAAGAACTCTGCAAAATGGCCAGGGAAGGGAAGGACTGCAGCACCTATGGGGAGCTATCCTGTCTTTGTCTTGCCTTTTTTCCTCCTTCCCTCCCAATTCCTCACTGCCAAGCTTCTCATGCATACAGCTTTCGCTGCTCTTCTTCCACCTCGATTCATCTCCACCCCTGCTGCTTCCCATCTCTGCTGTGCCCTCTGCCATTGTGTCCTACTCCTGCTCCACCCCGTGCACTCTCTTGCCCTGTCTCCTTCGCCCATTTCACACCACACTGTCCTGCCTGCTCTCAGCCCTGCTGTCCACCGGCACACAGAGCCTCTCTCACGCGTTCCTACCCGCCCTGCCGCCTGCCCCCTGCACACCTCCTGCCACACACAAACACACACAAGGACACAACTGTACAACCCTCGGCATATTGGCGTTGGTCTCACTTCCAGTAAAACGACTTTTTCGTCATATTAGGCCAAGGCAAGAGTGCAGAGACATTTATGAAACTTTGTTTAATGTACTGAAAAGCCATCGGCTAGAACATTTAGGAAATTGATTTTCCTGGCATTGATGAACTCTTTTTATTTTACCCCAGTATTAATTACTTTTTTTTTTAAAACAAATTAATTTAAGAGTCGTAAAACCTAACAAGTGAGCCAAACGTCAGTAGATCATGTTCCCCTCTCCCCTCGCTCCCCCTCCCTGCCGCTGCTGCCGGCATGGGAGGAGAAGGAAGAACTGACTCTCTGCCTTTGCTTCTCCACAGGGGAAGCTTCTTCGCTGCGGGATTACGCCGCCACCACCATGAACGAGTTCCTGGGCATGTTCGGCTACGACGACCAGAACATGCGGGACGAGCTGGCCCGCAAGATCAGCTTCGACAAGCTGAACGCTGCTACCTCAGAGGCCGCCGCCGCTGCCGCCTCGCTGCCCGGCGAGGACGCCGTGAGCAAGCGCGCCCGCTTCTCCAAGTATGAGGAGTACATCCGCAAGCTGAAAGCCGGAGAGCAGCTCCCTTGGCCCATGCACTTGGCCAAATCTGAGGAGCTGGGCTCCAAGCTGGGCAAAGAAACTTCCTCGGTGCTGGCACAGCCCATTCGGGTGCCAGGTCCAGATGCCTCCCTGCTGACGGAGACCAAAGCCACCATCCTGCCGCTGCCCTCTCCCAGCAGTTCCCAGATGCAGGGCCTGATGTCACGGGCCTCCAAATACGACTTCTACATTCAGAAGCTGAAGACAGGTGAGAGCATCAGGCCACAAAATGGCAACACCTACAAGAAGGCCTCCAAGTATGACCTGGAAAATGTCAAGTACCTGCACCTTTTCAAGCCTGGAGAAGGAAGCCCAGATATGGGAGGAGCCATCGCGTTCAAGACAGGCAAGGTAGGCCGGCCTTCCAAGTATGATGTGAGGAACATTCAGAAGCTTACTCCAGTGAAAGCTCCAGCACCCAGCCTGGCCCCTGCTTCCCTCACCAGTACCCCCAGCAGCACTCCTGTGGCTGGGCCAGAGCAGTCAGTCTCATTGCCATTCAACACTCCTGAGTACCTGAAATCAACTTTCTCCAAGACAGACTCCATCACAACTGGAACAGTCTCTACAGTGAAGTAAGTGTCCTCCTGCTTTCCTTGTCTTTGTGCTAGGAAGGAGTCATACCTAAAGCCTGTATGTGGCTCAGTGGGCAATTCCAGCTCAAGTGATGTTTCCTTTTGCTCTCTGCTGGAGCGTCTGTTGCACCTTACATCTCTGTCTTACTAGCACTGAGGGTGTGGCCTGCTAGTATCAGTCACAGCTATGATTCTAGAGCTCAGTAGCGTCCGGGTTCATAGAATAAAGTGAAAGCTAAGGGAATGTATTGCAGTCAGCACTCTAAGATCAAGGTTATACCTACTTCCTTTTCTCCTTCCAGTCCCTCAGGCATCCTGCTGTGTCTGTAGGAGAACCTCATTCTTGCTTCCCTTTAACTCAATAACGAAACTCTGCTGACCTCACTGTTGGCAGGTTGAGGCTTTTTGTTTGTCCCAGAACTCAGAAGACATTTTGGTGCCCAATTCCCATCAATTTTCATAGGAGTTAGGTACAGTGATTTTTCTGTGGGGCCAGGCCTGTGTCTTCTCAATTTGCTGTTCCTTACACAAATAGAGGTGATTCAATTACCCCTTAGACTGGGCAAACTCATTAGCCCAATTACCACTAATAACCTCCTACACATACACTGCTGGCAATCTCTGCAGTGATGCCATGGACTGAATGGAGATATCTGAAGGCCTTGCCAAACCTTGGATTACTTCTTAATGTGACTTCCAGAGGTGGTAGCTGTAGAAGAGCTACATATGTATGTGAGGCTGCAGAGGGAGGAAGGAGAGGACATCTCTGCTTTTTTATCATTGTTTGGATTTGCTTGTTTCTCACTGAGAGAGGGTCATTTATAGTAAGTCTAGGACCTTTGGTCTCTACTTCTGTGCCAAATCATAGAATGGTTTGCATTGGAAGGGACCTTTAAAGATCATCTAGTTCCAACCCTGAAACGGGCAGGGACAGCTTCTACTAGACCACATTGCTCAGAGCCCCATCCAGCCTGACTTTGAACACTTGCAGGGTTGGAGCCATCACACCTTCTCTGAGCAACTCACCATCCAGTGCCTCACCGCCCTCATGGGGAAGAATTTCTGCTTAATGTTTAATCTAAATCCACCTTCTTTGAGTTTGAAGCCATTACCCCTTGTGCTGTAACAACATGGCTTTATAAAAAGTCCCTCTCCAGTTGTCCCATCACACTCGCCCTACTACTTTGCCTTCCACTGAGGGGCAAGGCTGGTTTATGTTTATATGTGAATCTAGGAGGTCTTGGGCTGAATCCTCCCTCAAGTGCTCTTTGCTATCTCTGTCCCCCTCTTGCCATGTTTCCCCAGATGGAAGGCAGAGCTGGTGCTACCTGTCTTTCACCTGCAGCAGTCATCTCCCAGCTGCTTGCAGACAGATTTGGGAGCTCTATGGTTAAGGTGTATGGAAAAGGGTAGAGGATTTGCATCTGGCCCCTGTTCAGGGTGAACCCTGAATATGCTCCAGATGGCAAACAGGGACTCCTATTACTGAAAAAGAGTGTTGTAAATACTCCTGTAGGCACAGTGCCTTGGTGTGATGGGTGACTTGGCCAGGGACTCTGTGCCTGAAGAGTCTGCAGAATACTCAGCTTCCTGGAGTGGCCATCCTTGAGCTATGCTCGGGGTGCTGTGAGCTTTGGTGTTGCACTGGGATCTCAGTTCGATTTCCTTTCTCTTGCTCGTTTCCTGCCACTTGAAGATGTGGGTTTGCAGCACCATGGTGATCCCTCCTCTAGCCATAGGACTTCCTCAAGTGGGGCATCATGATGGGGCTGCAGCAGGAATGGAGGTGACAAGGGCCTTCAACCTGGCAGTGACCAGTGGCGTGATCCCATGCTGGAGTACAGAAGGGGCTTTAGTCTCTTCTTCAGTATGCTCACTAAGTCCAGACTCTCATGGTAAAAGAAAGCAGCCTTTTAATTGTGCTGGTGGAGAAGCTGCTAACTGTGGTATCTGGGACCTGGCTTCCCAATCACAGTCCCCACTGGGACTAAAGAACCTGGCAGGAGTTGCCCCTTATGCTCACAGGTACACTCTGGCCTTGGGTTTAAACTCTTCACATCTAACACTATTAATCTGCCCTGAACTAATCTACCTACTTCAAGTTAACTCTGTGCCAGAGTTTAAACCATGCTGCAGAGTAGAGGTTGAGTCCAGGCAAAACTGGGAAGGAAGAGCCTCACACAGCCTGTATGGGATTAGGTTGGTAAGCCATAGTCTCTTGGGTAGGCTGGAGTCTGGCCCTATATCTCTTTTTCCTCTTGCTGAATTCACTGAGGATGCCATTTTAGTCTGCTTCTTAAAGAAGTTAAGTAACCTGGGTTTGTGTGACAGTTGGATGCTGTTAGGTTGGTTTTCTCATGGATTAGAATACATAAATACTTTTGCCCCAGCTGGCTGTTGGAGCTGGGGTACCTGTGTGAAAGTCAGCAATGGAAGTTCCATCAAGTTTGCTGTGGCCATGTTGACAGTGCTGAGGAGCAGTGCCCTGACCATAGGAAGTGTACAGTAGCTCACAGTGTGGCTGGAGCACCAAGGCTCTTCTGGAGTTGCACCTGGGGCAGACATGTCTTGATGGCTCTTCCATGCACATAAGGGGAGCACTGCAAGGTGCTTCAGGAAGGTGTTTGTTTCCATGTGGCCATCACTTGTTTGTACATGGCTGATAGATTTTTTTTGTAATAGAAACAGGTTTTCATTGTTGGTCTTCTCACTGTCTTCAAAAACTCAGCTGGGTCCTGCAAAGAGGGAACATGGTGGAGGGCTGGTGGGTGGGATGTGTGGTTCCCTAGGGAAAGAAGGATTTGAAGAGGTAGGGAGGTTAATACTATGGGTGTCCCTGCTGGGTGCTCTTCCCTGAGCCTTCGCTGTCCGAGAGAAACAAGGAGCTTGGACTGTGCCCTATTCTGCCTGCTAACCAGCTGTGCCCGGTGTGTCTCTCCCCAGGAATGGATTACCCACTGACAAGCCAGCTGTCAGCGAAGACGTAAATATTTACCAGAAGTATATTGCCAGGTAGGCAAAACTCTTGACTTTCTTGGGGAGAGGGCTGGAAGCGAGAAGGTGGAGTGGTGGTGGGAGGGATGAGGTCTTGTCCATCTGGATCAAGTGTTTAAAGCACTTGCATTTCCCTCTGGCGTCTGTGCTTGCTCTGTTCTCCTGCTTGGGAGAGCAGTAGCTGTGAGAGGTGTACAGGCATGCCCAAGAGCACGCTGGGCTCTCCAGAGCTGTTAGACTTTGTGACAAATAGTGGAAACTGCAGAAGCCCAGGATTTGAACTGGGAGGGCTGCCTCTGCACTGGCATTCTCCTTCCCTCTTACTGTGTTGTCTCCAGCCTTTTTTCCCTACCATGTCAAGTGCCTGCGGGAGGCAGAGCTCTCTGAGCTCTGCACCTCTGGGCACCTCTGAGCATCTAGTTGGAAGAATTCACAAATGTCTCAAGTTTAGGCAGGTTTTGCTATCATTGTTTATCCTAGAAAATAAATATTGCAGCTCATGTATAAGAGAAGCCCTCACTGAATACAGCACAGGCTGGGGCACATTATCACTGCTGTGGGCAAGCTTAAGTCAGGAATGAGCAGTGCTGAGAGGGAGCTCAAGGCTGTTGTGGTGAGGCAGAGTAATGCCATGAGAGCCAGTGGAGGTTATTGCACAACAACTGCCTGTGTTACAGCTCGTGGTGTAAAGGGTCCATCACCTTTTGCCTCTGGCCTGTCGAGTCCCCCATCCATGCTGTGAGAGGGCTCACCATGAAAGCCCCTGTTGCACAGAAAGATACTGGTTGGGAAAGCCAGCAAACACTTCTCTCCTGAGGGGAAAACAGAGAGTTTGTTCCCACCAGCGCTTGGGCACTTACTAACAAGAGGGGAGGGAGACCTGTGCTGTGCTTTCCCACCTTGCCAGAGTCTACAGAGAGCCTCCCTCTGGGAAGCAGTCAGCTGCTAGAAAGGTGCAAGTGAAGATCTTGGCACGTCAAGAGGGCCAGTGTGTGGGAACAGAGTGGAACAAGAGGCCATTTCCTTTCCTCCCTTTTGCCCAAACCCCCGGTGCAGGAGAAGGGGGCAGAAGACCACATGGGAAGAGAGGACAGTTGCACTAACACGTGCAGCTTCTCAAGCAGCGTGTGACAACTTGCTGCCTCTTGTCAGAGTGTAGGAATGGAAGCAGAGGTTTAAGCCCATCTTTGCATGGGGCAGAAGAAGCAACACCCTTTTAGTGCTGAGATTGCAGGAATCACAGAGGCTGCAGTGAGGGAGGAGTTGCCACCTCTTCTGTCCCCAGTTCCCCTCTCGAGCAGAGGGCGTGTAGACACTTCACCCGCATCTACTCTTGGCAGTGCTCTGCAAGCCCCTTTCCCTGGGTCAGGCAGGTGACTGGGGGAGGCTGTGAGATAGCAAAGGGACACCACATCCTGCTTCAAAAGCTCCACAAGCCGCTCGTTGGCAGCACAGCCACTTCCCTTCAATTTACACACGGTTTTAAAAACAGTTTAAAGCCTTAAAATCAAGGGGTGGTGGGAGAGAGACACGACACTTTGTCTGTACTGCATAATTAGCTTAATGAGTTTGCCAAAGCCACTGCCAAAAGCTGCCCAGGGATAATCCATTCTTTCACGCAACAAAACAAAAGCTCTTACTTAGCTAGTTTGGGTTGGGTTGTTTCCCCCCCTCCACCCCCCTCTCTATTTATAATTTAAAAAAAAAAAAGAAAGGAGGGGGGGAAGACCACAGAAAAAAATATTATTATTATTAGTGCCTCAGCAGATGGTGCTTCTGGCAGCACTTGCTTAAATATTTATTTCTGTGTGGGTTTCCTCCCCCCTTGTAATTGGGCTGGGTTTGGTTTTTTTTCCTTCTTTCACATCATCGTTACAGGGTAATGAGTCTGTAAACACTCTCTAAGCATGCTGACTTCTTTATTTATTATTTTTATTATTATTTATTTGTCTTGGGTTTTCTTTCTAACTCTTGCCAGATCAAGACTAGTTCTTTCTGGCCGAAAAAAAACCCCAAAACCCCAAACCACGAACTGGTTAAAGTAAGGGAAGGTGGAGGGAGGGGGCTGCTCATGTGAAAATGAATCCGTGTCTGTGTGAACGATATGGGAGTTAGGATCTGCATCTCAGTGTGATAAAATGGGCTTGTTTCAGGTGTGTGTGTGCCTGCCTGGGTGGAAATTGTGGAGGGGTGTCGATGTACCGTGGAGGACGCGCATGTAAATGTGCGCGTGTGTCTGCGTGTCAGTAAGTGTGTGGTGTGTAAGCTTTCCTGTTAGGAAAAAGCTAAACAGATGCTGTGCTTTAAAAATTAATAGCTTTGAACTGTTTCAAGTGTCAGAAGAAACACAGGATAAATATAACCCTTTAGGAGCCTAACCTTACAGACTTGGAAGAGCAGAATCTCCCCTTTGTGCTGGGTTTGCCACTTCCCTCCTTCCCCGAGCACATGGTTTGGTAGAGCGCTTGCCTCTCCCCTGCTGAGCTGTGGGCACCACACACACCTTTCTGCAGCACGCGGAAGGGAGGGTAGGAAGCAGTTTGAAGTGTTTGAGTACTTATTTAGCTGTTGCTTTTCAAGCTGAGCCTGTGAGTTACTCCTGCTAAGATGCTTCAAGTAACTCATCCTGTATGCTCAGATCTGTCTGGCCCTTCTCTTACTGCATTTGACTTCTCTGGTCACTTTGCATAATCACTTTGGATGCTGTTTTGGACTGCTTTACTTCAAATGTGTTTATTTGCCAGCAAGGTCTTTGTCTTCCTCTTCTCTCTGCCTGGCCTGCACTCCACAGTTCTCGGGCTCTGCACAGCTCTTTGCTCTCTCATCAGTGGAGCAGGGAGGAAGCTTTCCACATAGCAGTTTATTTCCTTTAAAGCTGCTGCTGTTGCTGACATAAAGCCCTGGACTAGCAGGACCAGTTGGTTTGATCTGCTGCTGAGCTGCATGTACCTGGTTAATGGCATGGTGACTCAGGCTGCTGCCTGTGCCCTGTACCTGCCTTGCAGTTACCTGGGTGCTGAGCAGGAATTGCTTCCTCTGCTTTCAGTCCCACACCTTTGTTTGTGCAGCCAGCTTTGCTGTTTGCCTTGTGGTTTATTTCTTCTTTGCTGCTGAGGTTTGTTCCAGTTTCTCAATCACCTGTTCTGACGTGATCCTGATTTCCTGCAGTATTTCTTCTCCTTCCCCAGGGAAAGGCATGTCTGCTCCTGGCATCTGTCCCTGTCTCCTTTTGTGAATGCTGAGGCAAAGAAGTCATTTAATTTTTTAGCAATGTCTATCTTTTCTGTCAATTAAGTCCCCTTTCCATCTCCTAGAGGCCCTGCTGTCTCCACAGTTGACCTCCTCTTCCTTACTGTGCTTCAGAAATACCTTCTTTAGCACAGCTTTTCATACCGAATTTTCCTGTGCTGTAGCTTAGCATTACCTTGCCTTATGATGATCCTTAGTTTTCCCTGCTCCTGCTCCATTCCTTCATTGCTTCAGGCCACACTCACTCCTCTCCTTTTTCTCTTTTACCCACTGCCCTTCCTTCTTTCTTTCCCATGCCCTTTATCATGTGCACTCCTGCTGTGTTTAGCACTAAGTGACGTGAGGAACCTTTGAGGAACCTTTGAGCAGATGGTACTTTATCTTTGAATGTTTCCCCTCTGAGTCCTCTTCTCTCCACTGCTTTTCTCTTTCAAGCTCTTCAGCTCTTCCAGGGTCCTCTAGAATATACATCAGAGAGTTCATTGTACTGATTAGCCTGTTACTGGATCGTCCCCTTTTGCTAATTACTGATGTGGCTATCAGTCAATACATTATATGCTGGCTCTGTCTGTCGTTATTAACTGGCATTTCTGCCTTTTTTCCTGCCCTGTATTTTGGGAGTTTCCACATCTGCTGTGTGGAGTGCTCAGTGGTGGCTTGCAGAAACGGATGAGGTGTGTGTTGTTGGCTCATGCTTCTTGTGTCCTACTTTTAACTGCCTCAGAGGCAGCCTGAAAACTCTGTTCTTTTGCCTTGCACTGGTTTTGGTTGTGAGCAAATACTTTCCATGTGGAAAATATTGATTAGCTGTTGTGGATGGGAGAAGTTGTGCACAGAAGGTGTAGATGGTCTGCTTGAAACACCTCATTCTGTTCCTGTTGATCCATCTCACCCATCTTTCCACTCATCTGCCCATCTGTTGCAAGTTCCTGTATCATCTTTCCATGACCAGCTCCAGGCTGTGTGGTTTACCACTGAATCCAGTGGTTTGCAACCTTCACTCTAGTGTGACACCAGAGTGTGATCAGACAGGTTAAAGACAGAACTCCTACAAACAGCTGAAAGCCTGAGCTTTTCTGAGTTGCTACTTGTTGGGTATATACCTGAAATTCAGAATCCATCTTTGAGCAGTGTTTGTCTCCTTCTGGCATGGGAAATATCTGGGAACTGACTGGTGTGGTTTCTAAGCTCACTCATGAGAATTTTACATACTTACTTGGAGGAACTCTCCTTTCTTACTCTTCCCCAAGTAAGCAACTTAGATAATGGAGATGAATTCCAAAGGGAAAGACAGACTGATTATGAATGGACAGGATCTGAATGATCCTGCTCAAAAAACACCTTTAAATAGTGATAAATAAGAAAAGGAGGGCAGGAGGGTGACCACCTCTGGAGTGGGTAAAGGAAATGGGATTTAGGTCCATAAATGAGTGAGATAAAAGCAGAACTTACTTCATTTGTACCTGGTTTATGGACACTACTGCCAGGACACTGTTTCATTGTGTCTTTTTTCTTCTCTCTGTCCCTGTTTGCAGGTTCTCTGGCAGCCAGCACTGTGGACACATACACTGTGCATACCAGTACAGAGAACATTACCATTGCCTTGACCCAGAGTGTAACTACCAGGTAAAGAATGGTAAAAGTTGTCAGCACAGCTACCTGAACATGAAGAGGGACAGCCCGGGGGAGAATGTCTCCTCTTGTGCTTCTCTCCCCCGTGCACTCACTTGCCTCTTCACTGTTGTGCTCTCAAAGAGGGCAAGGTCTATTTTGAACTTTCTAAAACCCTGGTTTGCTCCCATTTAACTCAGTCTAACACCCTTTAACCAAACCCAGCCCACCATAACCAAGAGCAGAATATAGATCAGCTCGAGTCAGTGGGAACTACTCCAGATTTGCATCAATGAAACCGAGGGAACAAATTCTGCTGTGCTACAAATTGTGCCTGAAAGTAGGGAATGCTGATCTGTTCGTCTGTCTCTTTCCCTCCTGCTGCCCGAGTGACATTGTGGCAGCGGTATCTACGACAAAACACCCAATAAGAGCAGCAGCAGCCCGGGATTTGTGGGGGAAGCTGGGGGCAGGAGCAGTGGGATGCTGTCATTGCTGGGAGAAGTGCCAGGGGAGCAACGTCAAGCCGGCAGGCCACGTGCTGTGTTTGTTTACCCTCTTCCAGGTCTGGGAGTTGGGCTCTGCCATGCCTGTGGTCAGGCTGCTGTCTCTGAGGGGGAATCCCAGAGGCTGCCTCCACTGTGCGACAGACACAACTCCAGCCCTACCCCAGTAGACTTTGGGTCTCAAAGGAACGAGTCTGACCATAGCAGAGGAAATTGATTTGGATCTGCTGAGCTTGACTGTGGGTTTCTAGTGATGAAAGGAGAGTTTCTCTGGGATGCATGTAGTGGTCCTTCTAGCCCAGCATTTGGTAGTCAAGATGAGTCTGTCCCAACTGTGCCACGGATATCTCTGCACCAGAGAGAAACACAAAAGATGGAAAGACAGAAAAACCTATTATTATGATTGGCCTCATGATTATTTCCTAAGGAGTCTGGAAGCTGCTTGCAAAGGAGCTGTCTGGTCTCACAGGGAATAAGGATTTAGGCTGCTTTTTAAAATGCAAATTATTTTATGGCTGAGATATATTTTAGACTAAGTAAGGCTCTGTAATAAGTGGGCACAAATTAACAATGATTGGCAATAGCAATCCTGTATGCACGCCCTGGGAAATCATACCTCCAGCCTCCAAGGGATTCCTGCTGAAATCCATATCCACCCATTCCTGTGCCAGTGCCAATGAGATTGATCAGGATTGATACTATAGGAGGGAAGAGTGGAAGTGATAATCATTGGTTTCCTGTGAGGGAGACTAGAAAAGTTGTTAAACATTAGAATCCAGGCCTTTTCAATTACTCCTCAAAATAAATGGATATTGATTTCTTTTAAAAAAATCAGATTTACTTTCCCACCTTCTCTGTTAAATATTGATGTCTGTGGGAAAGAGAAATGAAAAGCTTCATTTTAAAGGCACTTAGCCTGCTCTGACAGAGGGGTACCCCTTTATTACTTCAGGTAGAGGATGAAGAGAATGTTCTGGTCGTGCAGATTTAGCTGAGCCCCATTTTCCTAATGAAGCCATTCTACCTCGTAGGGGAGGCAGAAGACTTACAATGGGAAGGCACTATAAAAAGGCAGAGAGTTTTTTCCCAGTTTCTAGTCTGGCATGAATGTGGCAGCCAGTGCCTTGCTAACCACCACAGTGAGTGATTTGGAAGCTTGAATTACTTGCTTGTAGGCTGTTCAGTTCACTGGTTTGCTTTCTAACTATAGCAGTTCTTGAGATAGTAGCAGCTAAAATTGTGAGAAGAGTTGCCATCTTAAAGCTGCAGGGAGCACAGTCTGGACATCCCCCCAGTGCCATGGGGGGATTTCGAGTCCCTGTACTTTCCCTTTAATAGGAAGACAGACACAGACGATTCCTCTTCAGCCTGGCTCTCTTGGGGTCATTACTGCTGAGCTTTAAACCCCTGATGCCACGAGTCTGTTAACAACAATGAAACCCACCTTGCCCCTAGGTTTACTTGCCCCCTGCCGTCAGGGGTGTCTGACTGTCTGCCTGTCTGTCCCTGCAGAGGTTCACTAGCAAGCAGGACGTGATCCGGCACTACAACATGCACAAGAAGCGGGACAATTCCCTGCAGCACGGCTTCATGCGCTTCAGCCCCCTGGATGACTGCAGCGTCTACTACCACGGCTGCCACCTCAACGGGAAGAGCACACACTACCACTGCATGCAGGTACTGCACACACCAGGCGAACCAAGGGCTGTTGGCTGAGCCCTGTCCCTTTTGGGGTGGACCAAAGGCATTCTTGTGCCCGGGCAAGCCACTGCTGTCTGTTAGAGAGCAAGGGGCTGTTCTGAGGCAGAGGGGAGACATTCATGCCCTTTCTTGCTCACTTCCAATTCAGGCACCTCTGTGCCCTGTCTTTACAGCACCTGCCCTGCCAAGTGTAGGGAAGGACAAAGGGAAGCACCTTTCTCTGTTGTAGAAGCCCTGTGCATGCAGTCAGGCAAAGCAGGTGTCAACGTTTTGTCCAGTCTTGGACTCACTTCACAGAATCACAGAAGCATTCATGTTGGCAAAGTCCCTCAGAATCACCAAGTCCAACCAGTAACCCTACTCTGCAAGGTTCACCCTAAACTGTATCCCCAAGCACCATATCCAAACGACTTTTAAACACATCCAGGGTTGGTGAAACTAATTACTTGTTGTTCAAACAAGTCCTGTTCTCTGAGTTTCAGGGACCTTCTTGCAGGTGCCGCTGTGCTACCTCTGCTCAAACCTGATCTGTCACTCCCTTGAAAGCAGACTTTTCTGTGACACATCTGCCCTTTAACACTGTGTTAGTTCCCTCCGTTACCAGTTTCTTAAGTAATTAAACTTTAATGTCTCATACTGAGACTTCAGACCCCTGGTTCTCCATCTTCTTCGCCAGTACTGGTCTGTGGTGTGGGCTGAAAGCTTTGTTTCAAGAGCCAGCCAGGCTTCAACTGCAACGTCACACAGATGTAACTGTGACACCCTTACTGGTTTCAGACATGGACATGCCAGATTGTTTGGGTCTTACCCTGATAATTCTTCAGATGAGAGGGTTTGATGTGTACTTGTTTCATTAGAGCTGTGGCCTGAACCATTGCCACAAGAACGTGCTGCAGTTACACGCCAAAAAGTCAGGCAAGCCTTGGTGACAGCTTTGCAAGCTGAGTTCTCAGCTCCCTGCCTTATCCCAACAGTTTAAGACCCCAGTTAAAGTCACAAGGCCTTAATCACATGCTTAAATGCTTTGCTGGGATAGACTGCAGCATATGTTTAGCTTGAAGTCAGGTAAGCTTTCTGAAGTCAATGGGGCTTAAGCACATACTTAAACGTTAGGCATGCACTCAAGTACTGTCCTGAGTAAGGGCTGGTTTGAGCATGTGCCTACAGCGTTTGATAAATGGGGAACTTCATGTGACTCTCTCTTGAGGACATTTTCTGTTAGTCTCCATAATATCAATAGTTCACTTTCTTTAATTGACCAGGATGGGGATTGGTTAATTTATTTTCTCAGAGTAGGAGAGGTTGTTTCACAGCTTTAAGTCGTTGGAGTTTGAGCAGAGACCCTCCTTTACACAACTATATATGGATAATTCCATCCTGTGCCCACTGTCTTCCAGTAAAACAATGCCCATGTAAGCAGTGTCTTGCAGGAAAGGTGCCTGAATATAAACTCCCAATTAAAGGGAATACTGCTTAAATGGCACAATTTGTGCCATCCATCTCAGGGCCTTTTTTTTTTCTGTATGTCCATAATTGGTGTGGATAAAATTCAGTTAGTTGTTTATATAAACTGACTTTTTTTAGGCTTTACCACCAAGAGCCACATTGCAAATTATTCCTAAGGAGGTTTTTGTTTAATTCTTTTCTTTAATGCCGTGCAGGGTCTGTCTTTTTTCAAGGTGTCAGTGCAGAGGGAGAGAGGCTCTTTTATATTGGAAATAGCTGGAGATCCTTTTCTTTTTTTTTTTCTGAGTACTTGTCATGGGTTTTGTTACTGCCTGTTTGAATCAACCTGGGCTGAGCTAAGAGGTGGTGTTTTCGTTCTCTTCACTTCTGAGATGGTGCAGGCATTGGCACACGCTGTGCTAGAGAAGAAAAGGGAAAAGAAGTCCTCCCCCAGCAGGGCTGAGGACGTTTTCAGATTCCAGTGTTTTTTTACTCAATATGGCAAAGTTGCCTGCTTTACCAGGAGGAAGGCAGGTTTGCAGCATTCCCTCCTCTTCCTCCTCCTCCTCACGCCATTCCCGATTGCTGCAGGAGTTCAGAACTATTGCATTGGTCATCCTGAACAGGGGTAGGGGAAGCCACTGGTTTGCTAATATCAGCTGAGCACAGGGTTTGTGCTTTGCTAGAATGAAACCTGTATATTACAAGCTCAAAAGATTTGCCTCATGTTGCACCACTCTGCCTTACCTCCTAGGACTAGAGAGGTAAATAACTCATTCCCACTCGATTCTGTGTTCCCCAGATAGCTGAAAGTCCTGCTCCATTCCGTGTGGCTCCAAGATAACAAAAAGTAATGGCCTCTGTCAGTGGTCTTCTCTCCTTAAGAGCAGGAGCCCTGCTTGCTGCCTCCCTCAGCAGACCTGACTATCTGTAGCTGGTCTTCTATTCCTTGCTTCTTCCCCTTTGTTTTCTTACTGTTCCATGCCCGGTGAGTTTTTGTTGCTATGTTTGTTTGGGGTTTTATTCACCACTGCTCTATCAGTCCTGGGATTGGGAATTGAAGTGATGACTTAATACTCCTAGGAGAAGTGCACAAATGGAACTACTAAATGTACATGTGCTGCTCACGTGCTTATTATGTCTGGTAGTAATGGGAGGCTGTTGAAATGCTGTGCTGATGACTCTCTGTTTTGGCCTGGGCTAGGTGGGTTGTAACAAGGTCTATACAAGCACCTCTGATGTGATGACCCATGAGAACTTTCACAAGAAGAACACACAGCTCATCAATGACGGGTTCCAGCGGTTCCGTGCCACGGAGGACTGTGGCACTGTGGAATGCCAGTTCTATGGGCAGAAAACCACTCACTTTCACTGCAGGTGAGACAGCAGGGGAGGGAAGGAATCTTGCCTTGGAGCTGTGTGCTCTGCTGCCTTCTACTAAATCATGAGTTCTAGAGGGACTTGTTTTTCCTTGCTGTGACCTTTCTGCTCTTGAGGGAATCTGTGCTCCAGGGCAGATGTGGTTTCCAGGATCTTGCCCACTCTTAGGGCAGGAGTGTGATCTGTGATGGTCTGAGGAAAGCTTACCCACTAGAAAATATATCCTAGAGTCATCTGGGAAAGGGATCAGTGTGCTGCTCCTCAGAGTTCAACTGAAGCAGGCCAATAATGTGCTACTAACGGTGCCTCCACGCTAGAGTTGTCTCCAGACCAGCAGTCAGTCAGCTCATCCCTTTTGGGGCAGACTCTGCTTTCTGTACCCAGATGCTCTTCTAGTGATTTCTCAAGTTCTCAGTGAGAGCAGGGAAGGACAAATTGTACCTTAGTCTCCTTTAGCTGCTGCTTTGGTTGGAACTTCTAGTGGTGGGTGCTTGCATCCCCATGTCGTTGTGGCTGTTCCTCAGAGTGGAGTGAGCCTCCCAGCTCCCTCCCATGGCAGCATTTTTGCTTGCTTTGGCGTCACAGGTTAACCTGCACAAAGCTCCTTAGCCCCTTTGCAGCCGGAGCCACTGTCCCAGTCCTTATCCCAGAGGGAGGCAGGTGACAGCAGTTGGGGTGTGCTCCTAGCCCACACAGCCAACCTCCTTCTCCTCCTCAATGCCCTTGCAGGCGACCTGGGTGTGCATTCACCTTCAAGAACAAGTGTGACATTGAGAAGCACAAGAGCTACCACATCAAAGATGATGCCTATGCCAAGGATGGCTTCAAGAAATTCTACAAGTATGAGGAATGCAAGTATGAGGGCTGTGTGTACAGCAAGGCCACCAACCACTTCCACTGCATAAGGGCAGGCTGTGGTTTCACCTTCACCTCCACCAGCCAGATGACCTCCCATAAACGCAAGCATGAGCGCCGGCACATCCGGAGCTCAGCGGTGCTGGGCCTGCCTGCCTCTCTTCTCGGGTCCAAGGATAATGAGCAAGAGGAGTCCAGCAATGATGACCTCATTGACTTCTCTGCTATGAGCTCGAAGAACTCCAGCCTGAGTGCCTCCCCCACCAGTCAGCAGTCTTCCGTTTCTCTCATAGTCCCAGCTGCACCCTCCTCTGCTGCTGAGCTTGCTTCCTCGCAGGCCAGCAAGTCTGCCAACAGCATGACACCAGCCACCAAGATCTCTGGCCTGCTCTCCCAGGCTCTTCCCAGCAATATTCCCTTGGCCCTGGCACTCTCCAACTCAACACTTCCTGGAACAGCTGGATCCTTCTTCCCCATCATCCCCAGTAGGGTCTCTACACCACTTCCTGCCAGCTCAGCTAATCTGATGAGTGCTGGTTCTTCTGGCACCAATCCAACATCATCTGCTCCTACGGATTCTGCATCCCAGGCCATTTCAGGATCTGGCGAGCCAGCAGCTACTTCTTCTCCAGCTCCAGCAGCATCTATCATGGAAAGAATCTCTGCTAGCAAAGGATTAATCTCTCCTATGATGGCCAGGCTGGCAGCAGCTGCACTCAAGCCCTCTGTGGCACTTGAAGCAGGTGAGTTACCCTCCTTAGTTGCTCTGGTGTTAGGAGGACGGGCAGTGCCTGATGACTTGGAGAGGAGTGAATGAGAAGCCACTCAGTTGTCCACTGGGAGTGGGGAAGAGATAGTAAAGGAACATAAATGGGAGAACAGATTTGGTTGTGTTCAGTTAACTCTTGAAGAGGGCTGTCCTGGCACAGTTCCTGCAGAGCCTGGCTATAACCACATGGCCAGAACAGCGGCAGGAGATGCAGCTTTGCCCACAGGTGGAGCAGGCTCTTGCAGATCTGAAGGCAGAGTGTTGCCATGTGATGCTGGCTGAAAAGAGAGGCACTGCGTTAAAAATGGAAGTAAAGCCAAAGCTTGGCCAGCACTTGCAGGCCACTCCTGCAGACTGTATCAAGTTCTAGCTGGGCCTACTGGTGTCAGTCCTGTACCTCACTACCACTTGTTTTCCTGATCTGTTCTCCAGCTCAGTTGTCTCAGTGTGAGTTTGGAGATGATGCTGGTACAGACCACAATCTGTACCCTTCTCCTGGTCAGTTCTTGCAAAATGTGCTTTTGTGTCCTTGCAGCACCCTGAGCTGTGAGGGACAGTGGCAGCAAGAAAAGGGTAAAAGATGAAACTCTTCCTCTGCTGCCACCTAGACCTGGGGCAGGTCATTGCCTGTCACCATCCCTGCCAACAGGGTCATGGAGGTCCTTTAAGAGCACAGGGCACCTCCACAATCTCCTGAATATGATCAGCTCATGATGGGCAATGTGGGGTTGTGGAGGCAGGAGGCTCTGCCTGGCAACACCCTGTGATACTGGGCTGCCCCACAGCCTCCCTTCTCAGGGCATGGGAGGACCAGAGCAGGCAGGCTGCTCTTCCCTTCTATCCAAGAGCAACTGAGGGAGCAGGACGAAGTGATCTGATTAAAGAGGGAGGAGAACTTTCCCATACTTCAAAAATGATTATTTGAACAATTGTTTCCTAAAGCAGAGAAAGGTCACTGAGGGAACTATTTTCCTTTATTTTTTAATAAAATGCCACTTGCTGTCTGAGCAGCAGCTCGCCCTCAGCTGTACTGCCCGAGGGCAAATTAATATTTCAGTCACTGGGGGATTGTGGAAAAAAGCTCTGCAGACGTGTTCCTGTCAGCAACTTTTTTTCCCTCTCTTTTTCTTTGCTCTTCATCCCAATTTCCTTCCCCCCTCCCCCCCACCCCGGCTTTAATTTCTTCTTCTTTCCTCCCCTTTTCCTTTTGTTCTTTCCCATTAATTTCAATTTTTCTTTCATGGGCTCAGCACTAAACCTCCTCTCTCAAAACCAGAATTCTTCTTCCCCCTTTCTGCGGGGACAAGGTGATGGCAAGAGGTCGCAGTTCGAACCGATCCCATTGGCTGTCACCTTCGATAGCCCCGGCAGGGCAGATGCTCCTGCTGGGCAGGCGCAGTGACGGGGCCATCGCTGTCGCTACGGCAACGCTGGGATGGGGGACGAGCAAGGGGGCTTGACTAGCAGTCGAAAGCTGCCACATTGCCTCAGCATTAACAGAGTCTTTAATAAACGCTTAAGAGGCAGCCCCACAAATTAGTTATGACAGTTTGTGCAGAGAATCAGGTCTCCCCCACGCTCCTTCCGCCCTTCTCCTTTAAAGGGCCCACAGCCTGGACAACTTTGACATAATTTTGCAATAATTATCACTTGAAGAATTTCCACGCTGGAGTGGACGTCAGAACCCATCATGTCAGCCTGGCAATAAACGCTGACCAGCAATCCCAGCACTGCCCTCCCCCCATGCTGTTTCTGTGCTTTTCCCTCTCTGCCCTGCTGCTGCTGCCTTCGCTCACTTATTTGCCGCTGTAACCTTGGCTTAGACCTAGGCCTTGCATTTCATTTGGGTGTCTTTCTCTAGCAGGGAGCGGACAACCAGCAGCTCCCGGACGGTTCAATCCAGTTCAGGTGAAGCAGGAGCCTGGGGAGGCCATGGGAGCATCATCCACCACCAGCCAGGACTCCTTGCAGGAGCACAGCTTGGACCTGAGTGTCAAGGAACACGGGTGAGAAAAGTTCCTAGGCAGCCACATGTAGCTCTTCTAGCATCAGGTCTGAGAAGTTTGTTCCAGTAACATGAAAGGATGCAATGTGTTGATGAAAGGCAGTCTGGTACAGGCTGAGTTGAGCACCCCCAGACACTCCACAAGTGTATGTTCTCCAGATGTTTTTTGGGCTCACAAGCATCTACTGATTCTTTGGCAAGAGCCTCAACTCTTGTGCTCGCCTGCTGAAAAACGGGCCACTGGCAAAGCTTGTTCTTTCACTTATCCCTGCTGTTGGCATCGAGAGCTGTTCGAAGGCACCTGAGACACAGCAGGAGCATTTGCACTGGTGTCAGAGTCTAAACAGGAACTTTCCAGAGGAAATGGACACACAAAACAACTGGGTGTCAGGTGCACTCTGGTCTGGGTCTGGCATGTGCTCACCTACAGTTACAGTGATGAATCTTTGCACCTACTTCAAAGCATGTCCTACTTCTCTAGCATCTCTACTGAGATCAGGAGTGTTGGGGGATTGTCCTGTGTGGCAAAACTGCAGAGGAACTGATGCTGGGGATAAACGAGCCTGCTCCAGTTTGACCTTTGTATGCATTTCTTTCCATACTTCATTTAAACAAGCCTCAGTTTGGGACCCCAGCTCTGGTAGTCAGCTACAGCTGCTGAAGCATATGAAATGCAAAAGTTGCCTTTCAGCTGGCTTAGCTGTGGCCATGGGGATCGTTGCTGCTGCTTCTCTGCTGCCCAGGTGGCCTCTGCCCTGGCAGTAAGTCTTCTGTCAGCATCCCCTGGGCTCATGGCTTACCTCTGAAAGTTCTAAGGGATGGAGGAGTAGAGCATGGGGTGGGCTGTGAGTCAGCTAATAAACAGGTGTGGTAGTGTGGGCTGTTCAGTAGCTGAGGGAACCAAAATCTGCAGGCTTGGGCCCCTCTTTCTTTTCATCTTGGCTATCACAAGCAAACGAGTTTGGCCTGCCCAGGGGAGGGTGGGCATCATTCTCCTCCTCCAGATGCAGCAGGTGAGGAGTGAGGCAGCTTGAAGGGAGAAGGATTAATCTCGGTGCTCACGGTCCCTGTGCACATCTTAACTAAACCCTGTTGGTTTGTGTGTTCCAGTAATGAATCAAATGGCCACACAGTCTCAGCAAATTCATCTCTTTTATCCTCGCTTATGAATAAGGTAAGAGCCATCCATCAAACGCCTTTCATTCCCCCCACCAAGAGAAATTAAAGCTGGGATGGCGAGGGGGGGGGCAGAGATGTGTTTGTTTTTTAATGTTTTGCCTCTAATAAGATGAGTTTGTACCATTTAAATTTTGAGACCATTTTTCATCAGGGATAATTTCAGAGCCACTGCTTACGAATTAATTTAATGAACTGGCTGAAGAAATATATTGCAGCCTCTGACACCTTTTTTTTCCCCATCCTTCCCAGACAGAGGAGGGCTCCAAAACATTTTTTTTTCCTTTCTTTTTTTTCCTTCCACTTTTATTACCAGAACCTGGCAACTTCTCTCTTGCTCTCTTTTCACAGTTGCACATTTTGTTTATTTACTTAAAACTGGTTTCTTTCACTGGGGGAAGGGAGGGAGAATAATTTGTGTTTATGAAATAGAATATTTGTTTTTATGAAAGAGAAGAAAAAAAATAGAAGTTTTGAGCTCAAATCATCAATTTCTGTCTCTCTGGTGTGTGTAATGGTGTCCAACAGAGCCTCCTTTACCATGTTCTAGAATATTTATTTTAGATAATGCACAGTTTCTTTTTCCTTCCTTTTTTCCTTAAATTATACATCATCTCAAATATATATTTGCCTTTCACATGATAAATTTTACTGTACCAAGATTAATTTTGCTGTTGTGTACAGCTGCAGTAGAGATCAGGGCAGCCTTTGAGCCACACTTCACTGTTCTGCTGTCTGATAAGGTTTTCAGGCATAACTGTTGCCATCCCCTTGGCTTTGGGCGTTACATGCACTAGAGCCATACAACCCTCAAGAGAGGGCAAAGCAATCTCCTTTCTGTCTTGTTTCATGACTCCCTTTTTTCTCTCTGTGCTGTTTAATTTCTGCATTCATCCTAATCTCACTTGTCTCCTCCACTGGCTCTCTGTTACACTGCATTTTTGATGTTTGCTTTTCAAATTCAAGAAGGAATTTATTTGTTCCTGTATGTTGTCCCTTAAGTGATTCCAAATACTCAGAAATTCTGGTTAGTGAGTCTGCTGTCTGGGGTCCTGAGTCATGGTGAAGGCCCCAGCTCAGCAAAATTCAATAGATACTACTCTTGAAAATCTTCAGAATGAAATTTAAACATAAGGTTAGAAATAAACAGTTGTTTGTATCCAGCCCTGCATAAGATTCCTTGTGTGATACAGAATAAGTGTAGCACAGGTACAAAATAGTTCTTCAGGTTTGTTCATTTAATGAAGGAATGGATTAGCTGATGACATAAACCAGCAAAGGCTGCTTTGAAGAAGCCTGTAAAGACTGAGGAGCACAGAATCAAGCTCAGCATGCTCAGGAACATGTCCTGCTTCCTTCTTTCTCTTGCTGCACACAATTTCTGTTCCTGGAGGACCCCTTCATTATTTGCCTAGGAAAAAGAACCCGTTACAGAAGTGGAATGCCCAGCAAACACCAGTGGAAAAAGCCCTGAATGTCTGACTCCAGCCATAAACTGTTGCAGTCTCCACATAGCAGCAGGGGCTTTACCTTCAGGGGGCATTAAGAAAGCCTCAAATAGCCAGGGTTCCTGTAGCGTGCTGCAGTTTGTTTAGGGGGCTGTCAAGCTTAATTAACTGATATTTATAAAGGGCTTTGAGATCCTGGAGTGGGTGGGGTTTATAATGCAAGCATTGGGCCCAATCCTGCAGTTTATTTGTGCTGAGAAATGTGCTGTCGTTACGGAGGTAACGGAGAGCACAGCAGTGCAAGGAAGGCTCTAATCGTGCATTTCTAAGCACTCTTCAGTAACTTTTCTCTGTCCTGCATGTCACACACAGGGACCTCTAAACCTCCTCTCTGTAGAATCTGTTTGAAGTGTTTCACACAGTGCAGATTGTGAGTGCAAGTCCTGCTTTGTGCAGGATATGACCATTTAGCACATACACCATTTCTGTATGGAAGTTAGCAAGAACCTTCCAGGAAGTTAAGTGGAGCCAAAGTTTTTCCCTAGTTGAGCGAGATGGCCCCACTCCCACCCCCAACATCCCTGACAGTCCCTTTAAAGAAGGAGACATCTTTGTGGCTGGGATATTCCAAATGAACTGGAGCACAACTGTTCCACCACTAGGTCTGCACTGAGAGACCATCATTCTGTGGGAGCTGTATGGGGCTATCGATGGGTAAGCCTGCACACCTTTTCCATCCTTGGGTAGGGTCAGTCCTTCTTCATCTGTAGCTCCAAGTATAAAACAGATGTGGTGCTTCACTACTTTACACAAGGGCCATGAATATGAGCTGGACACCCAAGTATTTTGTGGTAGCTGGGTGGAGGATGCAGAGGAGTGAGCTGTTACTAAGTTCTACTGATGCAGTTGGGAGCAATCCATGCAGACTTCTTGTCTTCTCTTACCCTTTGAAGACATAGTTTCCACGGGATAGTCCTGGGGGTACCCAGCTTGGCAGCGTCCACAGCTGTGTGCTGGGCTTGATGCAGTGTCTGTGTTCTTGTTCCAGATGTCCAAGACCAGTGCCAGCCTTGGCAACCTGCTGAACATTAAGACAGAAGGAGATGGCAGCCAGGCTGGGTCTGGAGAACCAACACAGTACTTGGGCAAGGCAGTGAAGGCGCTTGTCCAGGAGAAGCTTTCTGAGCCATGGAAGATGTACCTGCGCCGGTAAGGAGAGCGTGGAACTGGGAGTAGAGGAAAGGGAAAATGTCTGCATTTAAGTGTGACTGAGCTGCAAAGGAAGTCATCTCTTGAATGTAAAGGCCTAATTCTGTGATGTGCTGGCCACCTCCTGGAGTGCCTTTAGTCCTCAGTCCTGACTAGCTGTAGCAGCTGTTATGTCCTGTAAGAAATAACCAGTCCACCCAGAAGTAATTTGCAAAGGGATTTTGAGAAGCAGTGATGAGCACAGCTCTTCACATGGTACTGTTAGCTTAGATTTCATCTTGGGCTCCTCTCTGTGACTCCAGTCTGCAGGTCCAGGGGGTACTCCCTTGCTCTTAGCACTGAACTTCAGCTGGACCATATTCAGTGATTAATGCATGGATCACAGGAGCCTTAAGGTGCTTGCTGTGGCATATCCTCTGACCACAGGAGTAGGCCACTGGAACAAGGAATAAAAGGGGTATGGGAACTGAGATGGTTTCTGCTGGGTTTGCTGTAGACAAGAAGGCTCAAAAGGAAAACGGAACAGATACAAAACTCACCCACGCACAGGCACATACATGCCCAGGCAGACACATGCTTGGAGCATACACAGATACACCCAGGCAGACACACAGGGGTTTGTGCTCTGACACAGATGGTTGCCTGCAAATGCCTGTGGACACTTTGTAAATCACAGACTTTAATGGAGAAGACTACAAAGTCTCCTGGTCCATCTGCCCCTGGCCATTGTGAGATCCTGCCCTGCAGTCCATTTGCATTTTGTGCAGCCTAGTTGTAATTATGCCAAGCAGTGTGGCTATTTTATTGTCTCTGGCAGCATTTTCTACCACCTAATAACGTTTCACTGTCATGTTTTGGTTTTTTTTGTGGTGTGCTGCTTGAATTTCCCTTTTCATAATTTTGTTGCAGTTCTCCTGGTTATATCCCCTTGAACCACAGCAGATAATTCCTCTCTGCAATTGGAGCTCATCCCCTTCAGATAGTCACAGACTTTCAGCATACCATTTAACTGAGCTTATTTACTTCCTTTAATCTGACTTTGTGAATTAGTCCCTTCAGCCTGCTGATCATGTTGCTGCTGTTCTTGCTGCTCCCAGGGTGGGTGCAGAATTGGGCACAGCAGCAGTGACAACCTTTCTGCCCCTGTATGTGCAGGTCACAATTGTGCTGCCTTGTTTGCATCCCTGCTGCACAGTGTGTGTGCATCATTGCCATCCAGTGTTACACAGGAGTGCTTTTAATGGTGCTCTGTGTAAAAAATCCCCCCCACGCCCCCCAGCTGTATTAGCTCTAGCATTCCAAATACAACTCTTGTATTCAGAACCTTCTCTCTTGTCTTGCATGGCCTCTGTTATTTTTCTCCTCTTGCACTGGTGTTGCCAACTCCTCCCATTTAGTATCTTCTGTGAATTTCATTAACAGGCTGTTTACTCCTTCTCCTAGATTACTAATGAAGATGTTAAATAAGCTCAGACCTAGCCAAAGTCATCCTTGCGGCGTTCACGAGATACCTCCTCCCAGCTCAATATGTTGCTGGTTGTCATTAGTCTCTGTTTACAGACCTTCAGCCAGTTTTCAGTCCATGAGGTAGCATTGACACCCAGGCCAACTGGAATTAATTCTAAGCATATACGAGCCTGTATCAAAATGCTTTACTCAAACCCAAATATATTGCATCCCTTCATCCACTAATTTTGTAATTCTATCAAAAAAGGCAATTAAATTTGTCTGGCAAGATTTATTCTTTGTAATCCTGATGCTGTTTATTGCTTGTGGTTCCTTTATCCTCTAGATGTTTAATGATTTTCTCCTCCCTCTTAATATTTGTTCCATTACTTTACTGGAAGCAGAAGTTAAGTCTAGAGGTATGATAATTGCCAAAGATCACTTCTCTTTTTTTTTATTCCCTGAAAGAATCAATCCCTAAATTTTATTTTTCCCCCAGCCCATTTCCTAGTACCTCTCTCTTTCTGTGGCTTAACAAAATAGCAAGTAGTCATGTCATCAGTTGGTGAGCTAAGCTAATTCCCACTGCACTTCAGGCCATACATCATCCAGTCTGGCTGATTTGTGCATATTTACATTCTCCTATCAGTCCCTTTATCTGCTCTTCTAGAAGGTCTTAATTTTATCCCTAATTGTCTGCTTTGTCTTTAGTTTTCCTGTCCAAAGCAGATTTTATAAGGCAGCCATTTTTGACTCCTCAGCTCCCATTTTTATGGCACCTCTTGTCCCTGACAAAGCCACCTCTAGCTTGCAGCACCTCAGTTCCTTATCTCCTACCACACCTTTGCTTTCCCTCATCTTCTCCCCTTAACTGACAGCATACATTCTGTAGCCACTGACCTTCCTTCTCCTGCACAGGTTTTTTTCTTTCTCTTTGCCCTCAGATTGTTATGAGGTCCCTCCTGGGAGTGCACAGGCTGCTGTTTGTTTCTTGCTTTCCTGCTCATCAGAGCAGTTGTAGTTTGTTGTATCTTAATTATGCAAGATTCCCCTGTTAAGTTTCAGATCCTTCCTGCCAGCATTTTTCACTTGATTTCCAGATTCCCTCCGATTCTGGGGTTTCCTGAAATCACCTATGTTTATGCTAGGCTGATTAACTGCAGTGGGTGAGCAGGGGAACCACATTTGCTTGGTTTTGCCCTGCTGACCATTTTCTCCAAGATGACAGGAAGCATGTCTTAGAGGATGGCTTTTGCTCGGGGTTTTGCGTTGCAGCATTGTTCCTTCTGTGCTGCAGGGATTGTGCTCTTCGCTATTTCAGCACACCAGGCTATGATGGCACCTAGGCAGTGCTTCATCTCTCCCATCAATGTGATACCCTCTTGTGTCAAGACAGGGGTGGGTGGATTCTGGCTCTAGATTCTCTTTAACTTCTGATCTTTCTTCCTTTTTGCTGCTCCCAGGAAAATGAAAAAGAAAAAAGACCTGCAGTGTTTCAGCAGAGTCCTCTTGCTCTGGGTTGCCTTTTACTTACTAACCTTGGAGCATGCCTCAGATCCATGGGTTTTGTACAAGAACACTAAGGATTTTCAGCTTTTGTTTTAGAGTGATTCCATATTTTGCTCCCACGAAAAGTGATTGGGATTTTCCTGGTCTCCCAAGAAACTTTTTTGGTCTCTCTTGGAGAGCAATGAGGTCCTTGTTTAGCTCTATATGACAGGCGCTAATCAAACAACAAAGCCAGCACTGCTGCCATGCAGAGCTTGTGCAGCAGGGACAGTGATGTTAGAGTAGGGTTGAAACCCAAAATAAATTATGGTTGTTCTACACCACTTTTCTCCTGGGGCCTTCTGTAAGATGCCTTCTTGTCTGCTTTGGCCAGGTTTGGCACCAAGGATTTCTGCGACGCGCAGTGTGACTTCCTCCACAAGGTGCATTTCCACTGCGTGGTGGAGGAATGTGGAGCCCTTTTCAGCACCCTGGATGGAGCTATCAAACATGCCAAGTAAGTGGGAGAGCCTTGGGAAACCTTGACAAAACTCCCCAACAGGCACACTGCAGACAGATAGAGACCTTACTGAGTAACTGCTGGAGAGCAGGAATGTGGGCAGTCCCAAGGGCAGCAGTTTGGGCATCCACTGCCTCCTGGGGAAATGTGCTCAGCTGAATCTTTGCAGAACACTCTGTCCTCTCTAATTTCACTCCACAAGAAATGCGTTCGGCTCGTGAAGAAGTGTTGGCAAGACTGAGAGCTGGACATTTGTGTTTTTTCCATAGCCTAGGTGACAGTGTGTTCAAGGAGACCTGTATTTCTCACAGCACACAAATGCACTATACAGAGAAATAAGAAAATATGAGAGGGAGAGGGTCCTGTAAACCCAAGCACTGTCCCTGGATACAGGCTCTTCGTGGAGCAGACAGCTCCTCATCTCTGCAGTGCAGAAAGCATTTTATTGTTGCCTTGTCATGACAAATCTCTGTTAACAAGTTTTCCCTGGCCATTAGTTTATAAGGTTTGGTTTAACAGGTTCACATCACGTGGATAAGGATCTTGAAATGAAGCAGTCAAACTGTCCAGCCCAGCAGCAGCCTCTCTGGCACATTCTTATATTGTGAACCCTTTGTCATTCACATGGGTTTGGAAAGCTGCAGACAGCCCAGGGTTTGGTGGCCAAGACTGCAGATTACCTAATCTGTTCTGTGCATGTCAGAACTCCAGAGGACTATTGCTTGGACAATGAATTTAAGATACTCTCCCACTGCACCAGTGAGGGGACTAGCAAAGGAAGGGTGGGACATTGGAAATCTCTCCTCTTGACAATTTCTCCACAACATTAGCTACAGTTCAAACCCATACCAAGTTCCTTTGAAAGGCAACGGAAGATTTGCCTGCGTGTAGAAGGAATGAGGCCTTCAGCAGCTGGCCACGAGACTGATTCTGAAGACATTTAAAGGGAAGGAGATGGTGCAAAGTTTAAGGCAGAAAGCTCTGTTAGCAGAGTTGGTCTCTGCCACTGGATAGCTCATGTGGTTCATTACAACAAATCACTGACTTCTCATGACAGCCATGGGAAGCTGCCCTCATAAAGATATCGATCTTGCTGACTGCAGTGATTTTGGCTTCCCAGGTTTCAGCATGGTTTTGCACCTTTGTCTTCACTCCTAATGAATTCCCTTCTCTTCACAGTCTAGGAGGCCCCTAAGTCTTTCCCCAAAGTTTGCAGACCCCTTTTTAGAATTGAAACGTAGTTAATTTGTTTGCAGGCTCCTGCCTCCTTGATGATGTTTGCTCAAGTTATGTGCAGAGGCCAAGAGTTCATGTCTGAATTACTCTTTTTGCAGTTTTCACTTCCGAACCGAGGGTGGAACTGTGAAAAGTAACTCAGAGTCTCCCTTCTCAACTGCTACTGAGAATAAGGCTTCCCTGGCCCCTTTGTCACCGTCTGCTACTTCTGTCACCATGGCAAGTGCTCCTGTCCTTGATGTGCCCACTCCAAGTCCAGCTACTGTGCCCTCTGCCCCCACACTGCTAGCTTGGAAGCAGCTGGCTTCAACTATACCCCAGATGCCTCAGATCCCAGCATCAGTGCCTAACCTGGCAACTTCACCCCTGGCAACGACTTCCTTGGAGAATGCCAAGCCTCAGGTCAAACCCGGATTTCTCCAGTTCCAGGAGAAGTAAGTTGGAGATGCTGCTTCCTTCCTTCTGTTCTTTCCAGGTTAGGCGTTGCAGCTTAGTTGCTCTGGCTGGTGGAGTATCAGTTTCTGGGTTGTGTGTTGACAGTAGTTTGTCTGCTCTCGAAGATCTGCATTAATTCTGCTTCACCTATCTCAGGAGGTTATCACTGGGTGCAGTGCTTGGGATCCAAGATGTTAATGTTCAGTTCCTCCCATCTGACTCTCTGCAGTCAGAAATCCATGGAATGGGTGGGAGAAGTAAGGTAGCGAAGCCGTTGAGCTGGTTCAATAGGCCACTGCTGATTCTGCCTAAAGAGGGGAAGCCCTGGCACCCTGCAGTGTGCACGCCCAAGAGTTTCCTTTCAGTTACACAAAGCTGAGGTGCAAGGAACTATTTGAATCCATTGAGGTACGTACAGGCAGAGAGGGAGAAACAGCATCTGTGCAGACCTTGAGAGAGCTCTAAGTTGGAAGTGTGGCCCTCCAAGACTACAGACCCCACCGTGCACTGCTGTGTTTCCCTACTCTGAAGCAAGGAAGTGCACTAGCTTCTTGGGATTGCAGCAGTGTTGCCAGCATCAGCTTTCTGAAGAGGAAGATGCTGTGGGAAGTCTGTAGGCCACATTTGGAGCAGAGGCTTCAGCAGGGCTCCCCTTGAATTAAATTTTGGTGAAGAAGCAAATGTGTGAAATGAGCAAAGGTGGTGATTGGGTTTTGGATGTGTTCCAGTGATCCCTGCCTGGCAACAGACTGCAAGTATGCCAACAAATTCCACTTCCACTGTCTCTTTGGGAACTGCAAGTATGTGTGCAAAACCTCTGGCAAAGCAGAATCCCACTGCCTGGACCACATCAACCCCAACAATAACCTGGTGAACGTGCGAGACCAGTTTGCTTACTACTCACTGCAGTGTCTCTGTCCAAACCAGGTAAGGGCAAGGTGACAGCAGTGCTTAGGCTGGAGTGGGGAGAGTGAGGGAAGAATGAGCTAGAGCAAGCAGACTGCTCAACAGGAAATGAGCCTGAGGGTTTCATTCCTGGTCTAACTTCTGAACCATGGAAGGGTCTTAATGACCTGGTGTTTGGTTGCCATCAAATTGAAAAATCACACCACCTGGATATTCCTTTGACTTAGGTGAAGTGGACAAGACAGCCAGAATGATCTGAGAGACATGAGATGAAATAAAGTAAAAAAATCTGTGATGGAAAGCCTGGGTTGGGTCTGGCATGTTTCAACACAGAACAGTGTAGTACAGAACACAGCACAGCACTACAAAATACATGACAGTGTGTGGCAGATAACATGGGTGAGATCTGGAGTATCAGTTCAGGCCTCTCCCTCATGTCTCAGAGGGACAGGATTAGTAGCAGGCATTTGGTTTAGACATGCTTAAAGCACCCTGCCTGTTTGCTCCTCTCTAGCACTGTGAATTCAGGATGCGAGGCCATTACCACTGTCTTCGTCCTGGCTGCTACTTTGTGACTAACATCACCACCAAGCTGCCCTGGCACGTGAAGAAGCATGAGAAGGCAGAGAGAAGGGCAGCCAATGGCTTCAAGTATTTTACCAAGAGAGAGGAGTGTGGCAGACTAGGTGAGTTTTCTTCTCTATCCCTCTTTCTCATGTGGCCTGTCCTGTGTCCAGGCTAAGAATGGCTGAGTTATGCTTAAGATGTATTTGTTCATTAAATCACTGAACAAGAAACAGAACAAAGCAGAAGGCAGCTCCTGAGCACAGCCAAGGAGACCCAAATGAAATGAACAGAAACTGTAATGTAGAAGATTGCTTTTGGATGGATGGACAGATGAGTAGATAGGCAGCTAGATAAAAACAAACATAGGGGCCATGCCTTCTTCTGAGAGATGCCTTGTGTAGAAATCTGCCTGTATCAAGGAAGTGGCTGCTGCCTTTGCCTGGTTCCAGACAGCTTCCATGAAGCTGGTGAGGGGCCTGGAGCACAGCCCTGTGAGGAGCTGGGGGTGTGCAGCCTGCAGAAGAGGAGGCTCAGGGCAGAGCTCATTGCTGTCTGCAACTACCTGAAGGGAGGCTGTAGCCAGGTGGGAATTGGTCTCTTCTCCCAGGCACCCAGCAACAAAATGAGAGGGGACAGCCTCAAGCTGTGCCAGGGCAGGTTCAGGCTGGATGTTAGGAGGAAGTTGTTGGCAGAGAGAGTGATTGGCATTGGAATGGGCTGCCCAGGAAGGTGGTGGAATCGCCGTCCCTGGAGGTGTTGAGAAAAAGGCGAGGTGTTGAGAAAAAGGCTGATGGGGCACTTAGTGACATGGTCTGGTTGATTGGATAGGGCTGGGTGATAGTTTGGGCTGGATGAGCTTGGAGGACTCTTCAAACTTGGTTGATTCTATGATCCTGAGTGACTCAGTTTTTAGCCATTGCCATTGCAGCATAAGCGGACACATAACCAGACAGAGGTAAGGAAAAGAGCATTCAGTAAAGTGCTCTCTTCTCCACAGTCGTCTGCACAGCCCCTGGTGAGCAGCAGGGACTGCAGGGCTGTCTTTGTGCCAGCCTCCCACCAGAGCACTCCAAGGGACTCGCCTGGGAGGGGGCACTGCCTCGGGCTGTGTCTTGCCCACTTGCCAAAGCCATTAGCAACACTGCAGCAGTTATTAAATCTCAGTGCCTCTGGTGTAAAGCTGGTAAAACAAATGCACAACAACAGAAAGTGCAGCACTACCCAGGGAGGTAACTAGAGCTGAAATCCAGGGGTCTGAACTGGGCAGAATCCTTAAAGATAGCTCCAGCAGAGCTCTATCCTGAACTGCCTGGGGTTCATTTTTTAACCCTTCTAGTCCTGTTTTGGCTTAACAGTGCCACAGACCCAGTCTTTCCTAGCACTCCTGATGGGAACAAAGACTGAAACAAACCAGGACTCAGCCTACCACTTCAGGATGCTGTCCTCACATTGCAGGGAGGCAGCCACAATAACCAGAACCAAGCTATTTTTATTTTCAGCTTTGAATACATCAAGAATTTATACCCACATGTAGCTTGTTTGTGGTAACCAGGGCAATGAGTGGCAACACACCACGGCCAGTACTTACCTGGGTCGCATTCACCCACGGCAGCAGATTCAGCAGTTGCTGTTATTTACTCAACTTGAGGTGTTTCAGGCGATAGCAAGGGCTAGACAAAGCAGGACAGTGATATATGACACCCAGCCTACACGGATGCCCTAGCAACAGGCGAGCCTTCACCTGCCCTTTGCTGATACTGTTTCAGTCCCGCCAGCACTGTTTGTTCTCCATCCCAAAGAACAGCACAACGTGATGGGGAGGGCAGATGAGGTGGGGCTGTGGGGGAGTGCAATACCTAAACAAATATCAACTTGGCAGGCACATAAAACGCTATCTGAGAGCTAAAGATGGGCTGGGCGATTCGGGAGCTCTTTGGCAGCGAGGCCTCTGCAGGCTGTGCCTGTGTCAGCAGTGTGTGTTTGTGGGAGCGCTGGGGTCCCTGCATCCTGCATCAGGTACATGTGCCTAGAGCATACACGTGTATGTGTGGCAGGTGCAGAAAGCACAGGCCTGCTTGAAGGGCTCTGAATGCTGCTGAACACACATCACAGGGGTTTTATGTCTTTGTGCATCTCTGTATTTATTACAGACACACACAGAGGTGGGAGGAGGGAGGTGAGATAGGCAGATACCTAAGTAGCGGTGGATGGCTGTAGATCAATGAGTAAAGCTGAGCCTGTCTGTACCTCTTTGTATACAAGGGTGTGGCCAGGGGGTGGTGATGAACATGCAGAACCTGATTATTGATACAGCTGTGTTTTAACTGTAAGAAGCCAGTTTTTAATCAGGTATAGAAGGCAGCTGTCAACAATTGTCTGTTAATGAGGTACAGGAGCTCCCAGCATGCAGGCCACTATCCATGAGGAGCAAAATGTGTCAAGTGCTGTATGCCAGAACCCATATAAATTGCTGCCTCTATTACATAACGAATGTGGAGTGGCACTAAACACTTCCTGGCTCATTTCTGTCTGACCAGAGAGCATACACTGTCCAGAGTTAGAGCTTTTCAGAGACTGCTTTTGAGAGCACAGTTAAAGGAAAACTTATTTTGCTCTTTTCACATTTCTAACCTAATTATGAGCATGTAGATTGTACCTTCTGTGATGCAGTTAACTGTCTTGGGTTTGTTCTCATTGCAAAGGAAAAGGTGCTGGCTAAGACTGGAGAGCATTAGGCTCTACCAGATGTGATGGCAATGTTCCTTTCTTTGTAACAAAACAAAGAGAAGGATGGCACTAGTCGTCAGCTCAAGCACACTTCTTAGCTCTATGTACACTGTCACCTTCTCTAGCAGTTGCTCAGCAGGCAAAAGATCCTGGGGTTTTCATTTAGGACTGAAGAACTTGTGACCCTTGACAGCCTTCAATCTGTGCATCAGCAGCTTTTTCCTGGCTCCAGATCAGCTTCCCTGCAGTCCCTTTCCCTCGTTACCTCTCATGTACTTCATGCAATGGTTTTGTGTCTGCAGGTTGCAAATACAACCAGGTGAACAGCCACTTCCACTGCATTCGTGAGGGCTGCCAGTTCTCCTTCCTGCTCAAGCACCAAATGACATCCCACGCCAGAAAGCACATGAGAAGGATGCTGGGGAAGAACTTTGATCGTGTTCCTACTCAGGTGACTCACTGCTTATTTCAGCTCTAGATCTGCATGTAGTGTTGGGCCCTTTGGTTGCTTGCTGCAGCAGTGCTTTAGTGCCAGGACACTTGTACCCACACTCTTAAGGATACAGGACTGCAGCAGGGATATGAGAGTTCACCTAAGGTGGCTTCATCTGGTTGGACTTCTACAATACGAGTAAAGATTCTCAAGCACAGATATCAGAGTGTTACTTGGTGTACACAGCTTTTCTTTGTGAATTATGGAGGAGAAAAATGAGAATGGTAGCCCAAAAATACTCCTATTTACAACCTGCAGTCCCTCTTTCTCTCACTGAACACCAGTTGGCTTATTAAAGTTGAAGTGCTTAGGATGTGGAAGCATTGAACGTGCTGGTTAAAGCAAACATTTCCTGTTGCACATAAAGAATTATTTGCTGCTTTCACAGAGGCAGGGAGGAACACCACTCTCAAAATTTCTCTTCCCTTATTGATTGGGAGTTAGTCTGGGGCCCTCCATGTCCTCTCAGGAAGCAGCAGAGTGATGCAGTTACTCCTTTTGTCACACTCAGCTGGTAGATGAGGTTTGTCTCATGAGTAAATTGAAGCAGTTCAGCTGCAGCACTGAGCTGCTCTCAGAATGGTAGCAGTCCTGCAACAGCCTGCTTTTTCTTACTCCTTAGTTGCTTTAGGTTCAACTGACTGTCTCACTCTGGCTTTATTTAAATGCCTATGATGACCTGAACCTAAGGACATCTGGTATATAAAAAACAGAAGAGGCTATCTGTAGAAGCAAGATGGGAAGCCCCTTTCATTCTGTAACATGGGAATGACAGGGCCCTGTTGGTTTCCAAGTACTGCCAAGAAGTTAATTCGCTTTAATGAGTTCACACATGCCAAGGAAGCAGTGATAGTGCAACACAAAAAGCTTAGGTACAAGACTCAAACTTAGGCAAAGTTTGCGCCACTGCCTCCAGCTTTCCCATGCCGTAGTGCCCAGCAGGCACTCCCTGCTGTGTTCAGATGTAGGTTGCTTCTAGGTACCTACCCCTGGTACTGTGCAGGCCGGAGCAGTATCCCCTGTGTCACAGATTCAGTTGCAGTGTCCCAGCATGCAGGCCCTGGGACAGTCATGCCAGTAGTTGCAGTTGTATTGCCAGCCTCTGAAAGCAGCAGGACCTACACAGCAAGGTAATAATGCCAAGATTAACACCTCCTGGTTTTGAATGCATCAGAATCCACACACCAGGGTACCAGTGCCAAGATTAACACTCCCAGCCTCTGAGTGCATCACAATTCACATACCAGAGTACATGTGCCAAGCTTAATGCTCTGAGCTCCCAGGGCAGGAAGATTCAGGCTCCTCACCACAGTGCCATGGGTCCCAGTCACGAGCATGTTCCAGCTATCCCTCCTGAACCGTGACAGAGAAAGAAGCACACAGACAGATGGTTTTGGTCTTGGCGTCTTGCTTTTGGTGTGAAAGTCCCCATCCTATTTTCTTGCTGCAGGTTATTGGCCACACTCCAAGAAATGAAAGTCTCCCCCAGGTTGGCAGCATGGCACCCAGCCCAGCCTCATCAGGAACCCCAGCCTCATTTCAGGGCCCCCCAAGCATGATGGACACCGAAACAGATGAGTACATGGATTACACTGGCTGTAGCCCTGGGGGTATCTCCTCTGAATCTTCCAATATGGACCGCAGCTGCTCCAGCACTCCAGTGGGCAACGAAAGTACATCAGCAGGTAAGAGAGAAGGAAGGGGTGAGCTGACATGGCTCATCAGTTGCCTGGTCCCTTGGGAGATAAACTCATGAACTCCCAAGCCAAAGGACAGCTACACTTTAAAATATAAACTGTTACAGCTTCGCAGTAGTGTTTCTTACTAACCTAGCTCCCAGCATTTGTGAGGAGATCAACATCTATGACTTAACAGCATACTGTTTGCCTCCCCTGAAGAGAGAGATTTTGTCCTGTGTTTTGGAGTCAGAGCTATTTTAATAACTGTTTTTTGAAAAGAAATGTTGTGAGCCTCTTCTGTACTTGGCATTGCCTCCAGTACCTTTTGTATTTCCTTGTGCAGCAGCTGAAGTCAGGCCCTTTCCAGGACTGTTGAGGCACAAAAGGCTGTACAATAGCAGATAGTTGCCCAGGGTATAAATGTACCTACCCCATCTTCAGAAATCAGCATAGAAAAGCAGCTCCCTGAGCTCCCTTTCTCATGCCAAAACTCTTGTTCCAAAGCCTCTTGTTTGTGCAGTGTTGCACAGAGACCTCCATCAGCCACCCTTTTTGCAGGTGAGTTTCTGCCATTGTTTCCTGTTTGCCAGGACAACCTATAGCCATCTCCCCCTGCCCTGCATGACAGGGTTCTCTCTGCAGTACTCACCTGTCTTGTATTAATTCTGTGGAGATCCAGGGATCTCACAGCTCTTCTTCCCAGGGCTGTAACATTCTAGGGCTGCCTCACCAAGTTTGCTTTAGATTCATACACATTTTCATACTTCTCTTTCCCTCACCAGCTGGCTAAAGGCTTTCATACAGCACATCTGCCACACCTTGTGTGAATGCTGCTGGGGCATGACACTGGTTGCCCCATGACTTTAAAGCTGCTCCCTAGAGTTCTGGTGGCAGAGTGGCACAGTTCCTGGCACCTTCCTTTGTCAGTTTGCTCTCTGCTCCAAGCCACACTTCCTGGGAAATGGCCCCCACTGCTGTCAGGTAGCGAGCAGCTCCACCCACTCAGTGTAAGACCTTCCTTACAGCTGTTGGCTGGCACAGGCTGGCACCATACTGAGGAAGAAGACCCAAAGAAGCAGGAATTCCAGTGTGAGAGCCTCTGGCTCTTCCCCCATGCCAGGAAAGCCTCTTTACCTTCTGCAGAGACAACCTTCTTCTTCTGATGCTGTCAGCTCCTCACCTTCTGTTTCGTCTCTGTTACAGTTCTGTTTCATACATTTGTAAATGTATTTTCCATTTTCATCGTATTGCTTCTGCTCCTGGGTTCTCATTTCAGTTCTTTTGTTTTTGTTTTTTTGTTTGTTTGTTTTGATGTTTTGTTTCTTTCTTTTTTTTCCTTTTTTTTTTTCTCCTTTTTTTCTCTCCACATTCTCCAGGCTGCCTGGTTCCTTCTCCTGCTACTGCTGCTGCCGATGATGCCACCCACAATGCACCACAACCTCAACCACCATCTCTGCCTCCATCTTTCTCACAAGCCCTGCTTAGGTCTCCCCTTCCCACCCTCCCCTATCTCTTCTCTCCATCTTGTCTCTCCTACTCTCTGCTCAGTGCCACTCTTGGATCCAGCAGAGGCATTGTCATGCCTGCCGCCAGCACCGCTGGGTTTTCGCCTATCATTGCCACTCCAACTCCAGTAAAAAGTGATGTTCCCTTAGTTCAGGATGCAGCAGGTAACACTTCTTTGCTTGCTTTCTTAGTGTCCTGTGCCCATCTCCTCCCCCACTCACCCTGCTCCACACCTTTGGGTCAGTCAAAAAGCATAACATCACTCTGTGTCTTACTTATCCAAGAGCCTGGCCTTGCCTACTCCTTTGTCTGCTGACAGTAACCAGAGCTAAGAAGGGTCGCCACAACCGCAGCAGATCACCAAGAGACATCTGGATACCTGAGAGCAACTGCCACAGTTCCACCCCGTCAGAAAAATCTAACAAAATCCATAGCCAAAGTGCACCTGCAGCCTCTTGGCAACAGCAGGGTGGCCACAAAGCTAACGCTTGCTCGAGTAGAGCCAATGGGACTCGGGATTCTTGTTTAGATCTTCCAGGCCTCCCAGCCCAGTGCCTGCTACGGTGTGCTGCAGGCAGCTCAGCAGGCAGCTGTCTGACAGGGTGCCCAGTTCCCCTTGTTTTATCAATCTTGTAAGCTTCACAGCTTCCTATTCATATAAACGAAGCCATAAAACTGAGGGCTGCTTTCCCCAGCACCAGTAACAGAGTGCAGGGCAGTTCAGTGTCACTCTGATGACATCATCAGGCAGCCCAGGCTGTTTCTCACACTCGCTGTTGTTCCTATCTGCTCTTAACAGCTGCAGACTCCATTGAGGTTTTAAGGTGCCACATTTCCCATGTGTGACTTAAGATCAGAGGTGTCTCAGGCTGGGGATTCTTGTTCCAGCTGGGAATGTTTTTTAGACTGTGTCTCAGTTTGGGCTTCTTTTCCCAACTCCCAGCTCTTTTCTAGTAAAGTAAGGGCATATTTGTCCTTGAAGTTCACCCTTTGTAGGATTCTGGCAGCCTACAAATGCCCCAGTCATTCTTCCTGCCAGTTCAGTAATGCCAGGGTGACGGGGTGGGGATATAGCTGGAGGCCCAGCTCCACTCAGAAGTCGACAGGTTTTCTCTGGCAGCACTTGGCAGAAGGATCCTGGCCTTGTCCAGAGGAGCATGCTCCAAAGAACAAAATACACACAGAAAAAATACTTTTTTTCTTTTAACTGATTTGCATGAACCTGAACCACCTTAACCTTGTGCTGTGCTTTCCTCTAATAATGAATTCTAGGTTTGCTTTTCTTTTTACCTTTGTCTAGTTTGATGAATGTTGACATTATTAGGAGCTTAGAAGACAAGCTTATGGCATGCACCTACCACTGAGATTTGCTTGGGCTTACAGCTCTTGAGGCTTGTCATCTGCAGTTGGGTGCTTCAGTTCAGTAGACTGAACATAGTTGGGTCCAGGAGAGTGCACCAGGTTATCAGCTCTCTTGGTCCTGCCCTGGCTCTGAAACTTCACCTGTATGAGAAAACAGAATTGCTTTAGCTAAGCTTTGAAGCACATAGGCTTGATCTGTGGTAAAAGCTGGGCAGATGCAGTGAGTTTAAAGCAGGTAACATTTTGATTTGACTTAGTTCCCAGATTTCCCATCCAGAGTCCTTCCCCTAGCATGCCCCATCCCATGTTCCAGTCTGAAGGCTGACAAGATGAGCATTCATGCTACTGATAAAAGACTTGCTGGTTTGGCTGTCATTTGTGTAATAGGAGTTGTTCTGGGCAGCAGCACTTTGCCCCGGCTCTGATGCACTTACATTAGTGCTGGAAGCACAGAACAAGGTTTCACCATACCAGATGTTTAGGGGGCGAGCAGAGAGTTAATTGGTCACAGATAAGCTAAGAGCTTGCTACTTTAGAATCTGCAGGAAGAGATCCATTCTTTCACTGCTAGCTGGTTACATCAGGCTCAGCGTGCACTTTGTACCGGCTACATGTTACTAAGATGCCGCAAGCTGGCCTCTGTGTTTGCAGTCCGAGCAAAAATGCCATGTAGCTGGGTGTGGAAAACCTTTTGTTCTTTGCTCATCCTGCAGTCGGGAGCCTGGCCATGGGAATGATGCAGATTGAGTTGCTGCCACTATTTCCAATGACCTGTCCCAAAAGTTTTAACTTTCGGAGGCTTCCTTCAAAGATTGCCACCTCCTCTTCAAGGGGTGTCACTGGAAGGGCCAGGCATGGCAAAAGGAGCATTCATCACCTCTGACACCTGCCTATCAGCCAGGAAAAAGCACAGTTCTACAAGTCAAAGAGATGACTGTTTCTTCAGCCTCCCAGCCAAGGATGCAAGCTGCTCTGGATTCCCAGGCCCCAGGCAGTGCATGTCACAAATCATGCCTCTTTTCCAGAGGATGGCAGTTGCAGCATGAAGAGAGGCCAAAAAAAAAGGAGTATTTTAGTTGCAAGCTATAATTTCCAATTACACTCACAGTTCTGCACCTGCTGAGACAGTCTTGCCTCCAACTTTCTCTGTGCTGCATGTTGATACTGGAGACTGTGGTTTGATCCTGGAAACAAAAAACACCAAAGGACAAAAAAGTTAATAGATATAATGAGGTCGAGTCCTTGATGTCAGCTTGATCCTAGGGGACATGAGCACCAGCCAGTGATGCTGGCCCTGTGAATGGAAGTGGAAGATAGATGAGGACTCTTTATTTACTAGGGGCATCATGTGATTTTTGAGACCCAGGGGAAGGCTGCAGAACTGGTATTTTCTCTGAGTCCACTGGCTAGTGATGATGAGAATTAGCCCCATTGAACATCTGTCCATCTGTCTTTCTAAGTGCACTCGCTGTAATATGTAGGCTCATTAAAGTGAGGGATGTTGCAGTCTCCTGGCCAAAGTCCATCCTATTTCTATAAATTCCCCCCTTGCAGTTTTAATCACACTTGGGATCTTCCTTCACTTCCTGCCTGGTCCTGGCAACTGTAGTGCAGCACAAGAGCCTGGGTAGGGAGAGCAGCCCACACCTGCCCATTTCTAACATGCTTAAACTCTTCTATGACTTCAACCCCAGTCAGCTACAGCACCACCATGCAGTGCTTGGAGTGGAATGAGTAAGCTTCTCTGAGTTGAAGTCTGATTTGAAGGGAATAGGAGTTGAGATAAGCTAAGCAGCAGGGGAAACTGTGAGAGCAGAAAACCAGAGAGGCAACAGTTGGCATTTGGACAGCGTCAGGTACCCCAGAGCAGTCATCTGCCAAGAATGGAGGGAGCAATGTCCAGCAGCAGTGTGCAGCAGGCATCAGCCAGCCCTGGAGCCCAGGCATACTGAGAGCTGTTGGGTGGGAAGAGCTGCAGCCTTGTGCAGAGCTTGCCAGGATGGTTAGGAGGTATGGGGAGACCTGGCTGTCAGCAACGCCACTCTTTGCTTTGCCTCCTCAGGGAACACCATCACTATGCCAACCGCCTCGGGGGCCAAAAAGCGTTTCTGGATCATCGAGGACATGTCCCCGTTCGGCAAGCGCCGCAAGACCGCGTCCTCGCGCAAGATGCTGGACGAAGGGATGATGCTGGAGGGCTTCCGGCGCTACGACCTCTACGAGGACTGCAAGGACTCCAGCTGCCAGTTCTCGCTCAAGGTCACTCACTACCACTGCACGCGGGAGAACTGCGGCTACAAGTTCTGCGGCCGCACCCACATGTACAAGCATGCCCAGCACCATGATCGCGTCGACAACCTGGTGCTGGACGACTTCAAGCGCTTCAAGTCTTCACTGAGCTGCAACTTCCCCGACTGCCAGTTCTCTGGCAACAGCACACACTTCCACTGCCTGCGCTGCGGCTTCCGCTGCACTGACAGCACCAAGGTGACAGCCCACCGTAAGCACCACGGCAAGCAGGACGTCATCAGCGCTGCTGGCTTCTGCCAGTTCAGCTCCAGCGTGGACTGCGAGGTGCCTGACTGCAAGTACAAACTCAAGTGCTCCCACTTCCACTGCACCTATCCTGGCTGCAAACACACGGTGGTGGGCATGTCACAGATGGACTCGCACAAGCGCAAACACGAGAAGCAGGAACGAGGGGAGCTTCCTGCCATCTCTCCTGGCCCTGAGGGCCTTGCCCACTCCACTCTTGAGTATGACATCCAGAACTCTTCCATCAACCTGGACAGTTCCCTCAACCTCAGCACTGACAACAACAGCTCCCTCTTCTTCCTGCAGAATGCAGCTGGTGTGGGCCTCAATGATTCCCTGGACCTCAGTAAGAAGCAGTCAGAAGCCATTGAAGGTCCCTCACCGAGCAGAGCTGGGACTGCACCTCAGGAGAGGGCAGCGGTGGCATCTGGCTCTGGTGATGTGGAGGATGAGGACGACTCTTCCCAAGAAGATGAAGAGGATGATGAGGAAGAGATGAATGAAGAGGAGGAGGATGATGAAGAGGAGGATGATGATGATGAGGAGGAGGAGGAGGATGAAGAGGAAGACTTGAACACAGATTCTGAAGAATCGCTGCCTGACCCTGAGGGCCTGGGCACTAAAGAAGATGGAGAACCAGAGGAGGCTGCTTCTTCCACAGACCACGGTGATGCTTCCGGGCCACAGAGTGAGCCAACCCTTACTCCAGCCCAAACTCCTGCTCCTGCTCCAGCTCCAGCAGCTGCCCCAGCCTCTACCGTTGCTCCAGCAGCTTCTCCTTAATCTTAGAGACAAAAGTGGCAGTGGTTTGGTTTTGCTCTTACACAGAATTTCTAAGAGGACCCCATACGAGGCAAGAACAAAGACTGGGACGGCAAGCGACAAACAAACTCCGTGCCACACACGAGAGAGAGGCAGGAAGGCAGCCCACGCTCCTCCGCAGGCCCCTAAGAGACAGGCTGGCAGCAGGACTGGTGCTGCATCACTTCATTCTGCAGATCACAGAACACAGGGGGCAGGATGCAGCAAAAAAAATACCCTTTTAGATGGACATGAACCTTGAGGGTACCAGCTGCTTCTCCTGGCATGGTGTGTGGGGCCTTTGCCCGTCTGGGGACCCTTTGTTATGGGTGGGGCTCTATCCCCCCTTTTTTCTTTCTGGGTTTTATTTTTCCATGTTTTCAGTTGTACGATATTAATAATAATCTCCACTTCTTGGAGGGGGGGGTGGGAACAGCAGGGAACGAGTTCTAGCCATATATATCTGTGTGTGTGTCTCCCTATATATGCTGTACACACACACACATATATAAGTTCAAGGAATTGGTGTCACAGAGACAACCAGCTCAGCTTTTGCCGTGGGAGGGAGGGGTGAGGGGTGCGTGCTCTCTCTCTCCCCACCCCTCCCCCCTTCTTTCTCCAGCATTACATGATGGCATCAGACAGCACGGGTGGGAGCGGGTATTTATTGTCACATAAATAAGGACGCATTAATGAATGAGCAGGGGTGGGAATGGGACACTCCTCTGTTCTTCCAGATCCTTTTTACTATTGCTGATAATAATTTTGAATGCTATTTATATTGTTAAGCTTTCTCAGTCTACACTTTCTCTGTAGGACACCTCTGCTCATCCCTGCTGTTCTGCCTGTAGGGACCTAGCCGCAGTAACTCGGGAAGAAGGAGGGTCTGTCACACTGGAGGACTGGGCTTAATCTCCCATCCGGTTCCATCTCATCCCAACCCCCCCAGCGCTTCCCCTCTGGTGAGGGTGAGGCGTTTTTGTGGTGCTTCAGTATCCCCATCTCAGGAGGTTGTGAGCTGATCCTCTGTCCCACAGGGCAGCACAGGCACACCGTGCTCACAGAAGAGCATCCCAGCCACTAACGCAGCCTTGAAAACACTCCCAAGCAGTCCTGCAATGACAGGTATGTTCTCAGGCCCCAAGCCCTTGCCCCCAGCCTCTCACTGGCCACAGGCAAGTCTGCCCTTCTGCACAAACTGAATCGGATCTCTGGTGACTCCTGGCAGAGGGGGGAGGCACCACTGAAGAAGGAGGCAAAGGCAGGCAAACGCTCAGGACCCTGCTGTGGGATGTCCTGCTCAGACTGGGGTGGGGAGGAGTGACAGCACTCCTGTGCAGCACCTGTGTAGCTGCTGGCCCAACCAAGGCTTTTGCAGCTACAGAACACAAGGCTGCTGCAACCTGTGCAGCACAGAAAACTCGAAGGTGGGGAGACGCCAGCTGAGGCCAGGATGTAGTCCAGGCAAGAATTAACGCACTTCTGGGTCCATGCTGATAAACTTTGACAAGTAGGGCTAACAGCTTGGGCACTGCACAAGCAAATGCAACTACACTGTGGTGAGACCTGCCACCTCCAGAAGCTTGGGTTTCGCCTGCTCTCTCTCCCTGCCCTGTCTGGGAACACACTACAGGACACTGTCCCAGACTCAGCAGGTGAGCCAGCCGCTGTTTTGGCCCCAGCACCTCGCCTGGGCTCCAGGACTAGCCATAAGAATTCACCCCGATAGCAGTTGTTCCAGTACCAGTCTGTAAGTGCACCAACTTAGCAGAAGCCTCCTTCTGGCTCAACTTTGTCCCTTTTTGCTTTTATTTTTTCCAAAAAAACCCTAATCCTGTAACACCATGCAGGCAGCCCCTCCCTGCCTCCATGAGCGCTTCAGCTCCAGGGGGTCCCTGCTGTTTGTTTTCCCCCGGAGCAGACAGAGGCCTGGAGAAGTTTAGGTTGTTTTTCTTTTTTCCTTTTTTTAATTTCCCTAAGGAACTGGTGCAAGATCAGGTCTGATTTCTAAACAAGCAGCTCAGCTGTGTAAATGTGGGGCCAGAATGTTCAGAAGGGGTTTCAGAAGGAGAGGCAGAGAAGAAAGGCAAGGTGCACAGTATTTCCCTGCAAAGGTTGTTGCTAGCTCTAGAACAAAAGAGAAGCCAGCAAGGCCGGGGGGTGGGCGGGGGCACCTGCCTTCTGGACAGCCCTGAGGTATGGTTAAGTGTCTGCAATTTTGGGTTTTCTTTTCTTTTTTTCCCTTTTTTGTGTTAATTTTCTCCTTCAATGTAGTGTTTGTTTGTAGGGGGTGGCAGGGGAGGCGGGGGGGGCCTTCATGCTACGTTTGAGGCTGACTTCACTGCTGGCACTGAGCGGAGCTGCACGATTCCGAATGCTAACTTGAATTTTGTAGAGACAAAACAAAGGACAACAAAACAACTGAGATATTGTTATTGCTAGTTTGTAGGTAATTTAACTCTTTGGAGTTCTCTTCCTCTCTCAGCTCTTTGTGTGGCTTTTATTTTTCCAGGATTGGGTTTTGTTTGGTTTTGTTTGGTTTGGTATATCCCTGCCCTGTGTTTTCTAGCACAACCCAATTCTTGACTGTAATGAAGCTCACGTTGCTGGGGCAGAGCGAGGGGATCAGGCCCTGGGGTTTCTAGAAACAGAATGGGGCAAAATGATTTTTCTGTGGCAGCATTTTGCTGCAGGGTCTTGTACATTTTTTTCCCCATATTCAGCTACTTAGATAGGATGGTGATGGGCTCCAAGAGGAATCCTTAGATGTAACACAAGCCACATCTTGCAGAACCAGATGTGTTTGTTTAGTTCCACTGAAACCAACAGGATGTGTATCAGTGACTTCTGTGGGAGCAGGACAGAGCCTGCTGCCTCCAGCAAGCACCCTGCAAGGTCCACAGGCACCTGCCTGCAAGGTTGCTCATGCTGAGGGCAAGGGGGTCTGGTTCCAGTGGCCAAGCCACTGCTTTCCCTTCAGGATAGACAGGTCCATTCCCTGCTGTTAGGAGCTGGGAACCTGCACCCATGACATAGGGATTTTACCTCTCCCTTCCATATCTCACCAGCTCCACTGACAGAATCACTGCACAACAGTGGGAGAAAGCAGAAGTGTGAGGAGAAAAGGGGTAAAAGATCCACCAGTAGCCAAGGCCAGCCCACTGGGGTTAGTGCTGCTGTGAGCCACCATCCTGGGCAGGTGCAGCCACTGCAGCTGGATCCATGCTGGCACAGGGCCTTGTGTCACACTTCCTGCGTGGCTGAGTGTGCCAGAGGGGCCTGTGTTTATCTATGCACACCATTTCCTCCCCTAGGCACCCTACTTCTAGTATCTCAGCCTGTCTCCCAGACTTCTAGCACCTCTTCTCCAAGAGCTGGCACAGAGAAGGAGACTACTGGCCCTATCCCCCATCCTCACTTAACCTTCTCCAGCCCCTGCTCCTGCCAGTCTCTTACTGTGTCTCTATTTACAAGTCACAAAGTTAAACCCATCTTTTGAGTCTGCCATGTTAAAGCTTTAATTCAGCAGAACCCTTCAGAAGAAGCTTTCTGCCCTGGCAGGGGGTTCAGCCCAGGCTTTAGTGCTTTTCTGAACAGCACAAAGAGGTGGTTTGCACTTCCAGCTCTCATATCACTTGGACTGTTCACACAGTGCTGTTGAAATACAGGCTTAAGGAACGACCAGAGAAAGAAGAGGGAGATTCAGCTGTGTGAGGAGAGGGAGAGAAGAGATGGAATTGTTCTGTCCAAAACAAGATAAAAACCAAACAAAACAAACCTGGAGATGGACCCTCCTGATTCTGCTACCACTCACTGCTGAAGAGCAAAAAAAACACACCAAGAAGGAAAGGAACTAGAAAATCTTGACTAGATTGTTCATTCTAGCCACAAACTCAACTGGATCGAAAGTCTGTGTGGAAGGAATTTTATAAAGAAAATAAAAAGTTTTAAAAAAAAAGTCCAATGTAGCAAAACAAAACAAAACAAAAAACCACCCCCAAAAAGAAACCTTTAAAAAGATAAAAATGAAATGAAAAAAAAAAGACAAAGAGGGAGGATTTTAGCCTTTTGTAATCTCCATATTGCACACTAGGACTATAAGCCATTGCTAGCTCATTTTGAATTTTAAATGTGTACTTTCTCCTTTTTGTTTGTTTTTCGTTTTCTTGTTGGCTTTTATTTGAATTATTTTTTTTTTCTTTTCTTTCTTTCTTTTTTTTTTTTTCTTTCCGTGGGGGAGGGTTGGGGGAAAAAAAAATAAAATGCTTGAACCACCAATGCTCTTTTTAATGTTTTATAAATATGTATGTGTATATATATAAATACAAAAATAATATGTATGCACATATATATGTGTGTGTGTATATATCTATATGTATATACATATATATAGATATATAGATATATATATAGGTTTTGAGACAAAAAAATGCAGAAAGTGAAAAAAAAAGAAAAAAAAAAAGAAAAAAAAAAGAGAGAAACAAAAAACAGCCTAACCAGGATGGTGTGCTCTGATTTACTTGAATCTGGTCTCTTCAGCACCTGCGTTATTAAGAACTGAATATTTTTCCACTTGAATTTAGTGCTATTAGAAATTTAATATATGTGTTTTATTTATTTGATTTTTTTTGCATGACTGATGCAAGGTTTGACATTTTCACTCAATAAAAACTGGAAAAAAAACACCAAAGTTTTAAGTGATGAAGTTGTCTTCTTGATTGAGGAGGAGGAGGGTTATTCTAGGTGGGTTATGCTCTTAAGAGCTGACAAGTCACAGAGCAGGCTGAGGCTGCTAGAGCTCTGTGGTCCCAGTCCTGGCCCTGCACCTGCTCTGACAGCCACGGGTGTGGTAGCAGGGGGTTAAGTGCAGTAGGAACAGAGTTCTCTGCAGATGGACTCTGACCTCAAGCCTTTTCAGGAGCCCTGTATTTTGATTTGAGGTGCTCACCGAGGCCCTTGACAGAAGTGGTGGTTACAGCTCCACTAAACTGGCAACTTGAGGTATAGGAAGTTCCATGTAAACATGAGGAGGAATTTGTACCCTGTGAGGGTGACAGAACACTGGAAGAGGCTGCCCAGAGGGGTTGTGGAGTCTCCTTCTCTGGAGATACTCAAAACCTGCCTGGACATGTTCCTGTGTGACCTGCTTCAGGTGATCCTGCTCTGCAGTGGGATTGGACTGGGTGAGCTTTTGAGGTCTCTTCTGGCCCCTGACATTCTGTGATTCTGTGACCAAGAGGTCTCACTGCTCACACTTTCCTTTTTCCCTTCCTACCTTGGCCTGCAAGCTCAGGCTGCTGCACTGGGATTCATGGTGAGACTCTCCTTACCGCAACCCACAGCGACAACCACACTCACTAAGGCAACAGATGTTTGTCCGACCCTAACGCAAGAGAGGTGAGGAGCATGAGGCAAAGATCCTGTCTGCAGAGAAGGTGTGGGGCTGAGGCATCTGCTCACGTCCACTACAATACAGTGCTAAAGCCAGACACTTTGATGGCACTCAGCAAGGACACACACATGAAAGGTGTGAAGGCAAGCATTCCTTACCTGGCCACCACGCAGCCTTCTCCTGCTGCAGAACCTTGTGTGCACCATGGGTGTGCAAAACAGCAGCTGCCATCTGGGAGGAGGAATCCTGTGGGCAAGGGGATGTCCTGCCAGTCCTGGTGTGACCCAGTGCTGCCTTGGTACAACTGCTCCTGCAGTCCTGATGGGAAAGGAACAGTAGATTAGAAAATGCCACTGCAGACAGAAAACAGCCTGTCCCCACCATTCTCTAGCCAAGACTCAGCCCAAGTCTGGGCCCTTCCACACCAGAGGTGAGTCTAGAACAGGCTTTCATCACCAGCTTCCCTGCTCTGAATGAGGCAGCTGGAGACAGGCAGTAGATGCCATTTCACAAGGAAGCAAGCAAGGTACCTGAAAAAAAAAGCACCAAGTGTGCCACAGCACTTCACGTGCTCTAAAGCAACTGCCCTTGTGGCATCTGCCAGGTCCCAACACGTCCCCAGGCACTCACCCCTCAGTGGAGGACCATTGCACACACAGGGCACAAAGCTGCACATACAGCAGGACCTAACCGCACAGAGGTGCTGGCCCCCACACCCTACACCCCAACCAGAGTTCTCTCACTGCTGAGGCACAAGGACTGCTCCCTGACCAGCACATATCCTCCTGCCTTCCTTATGTGGCTGAGCTTGAGAGCCTGGAAACGCAACTGGTTCTGCCCAGTGGCCAGAAATTGGGTGCTGTGTATCCATCCCCAGTCACAGCTTCTGCAGCGCCAAACTGCTCCTACACACTGGCCTGGGTCTGATACCAGTCCTGCCAAAGTGCTGCTGGGGATGAGGCAAACAGAAGCATCAAAGTTCCTGTTTGACCCAAAGAAAGCCTCTCCTGCGTGGTTCTTCTGCTGCCATCTCCAAGCAGCTGGGTTTTGCACCTCTGCCACCCACCAGGGAACACAACAGCAGCAAAGCAGCCCCTGCCATGCCTGCTGCATTGGCAGCAGCCTTCTTATTAGCAGAGAGGATTAGACTCCTCTCTCTTTCAAAGCCCCCTCAATGCTCTGCTGCAGCTCCTAATCTGCCCTTGGAGCACAGAGGTTTGTTCTCACTGGAGCTCTGCCCACAGCCCATGGGATATTTGCACGACTGGGGACCAGACAGGGGACATCACTGCTTGAAAGCTCCTGCTGGAACTTGCCTGCTTTCTGCGGAACACTGACTGCAGAAAGGAGTAACTAAGTCATGAGAGAAGCGGCAAGTTGAAGAAATCAAAGGCAGAGCCCTCACAACTAGTGACACTGAGCTCTGCAGCAGCTCTGCAGCTGGTGAGGCACACAAAGCAGCAGACATCCAGTGAGGCTGCTTGCTCTAAGGCCAGGGCACAAACTGGGCAGTGGATGCTGTCATCACACTTCGATTACATCAAGTGAACTCCTGTCACTGTGAGGGCAGGACCCTGCAGGACCCCTCCTGCATACCACCAACACTGCCTGCCTCTTTCACAGAAGACACAACACTACCAAGTCTTCTGCAGCACCCACAACACAGGCACCCACAGCAGTACCCCCTGGCACCAGCCCAGGCACTAACTCCAACAGGAGAGCACTGCCTTCCTCTCTCCAAATAGTCCAAGACTTTAAACCAACAGAGGCAGCAAAATCACCTCAACCACCTCAAACCCAAACAGGCAACACTTAGTGTATTCTAGGACACAGGGCACCCGATGGTTCTGCTGCTGTTTCGAATCATCTCGGGTTTTAGAGGTCATTAACCAAGTATGCCTTATCCAGCCTCAGCACCTGGAGACCCATCCTTGCTGGAGCCATAAGGGCCAGTAAGGACAGAAACAGACACCAGTGTTGGCTGAAAATGAAGGCAACAGCCCCAGAAAGATGAAGAGTGATCTCTTCAGCTAAGTGTTTCTCATAGCCAGAGGTACTTGTAAAGACTAGGGAAAGGACACTTTGGGTTACATCTCTCCTTATGCTCCAGACCTACGAGGAACAGCTTCTGTACTGTGGCAGGCATTAATTAGCAGGAACGTTTCTTACAAGCTCTTCCCAGCTCCAAGATGAATTCCCCTTCAGCCAAGCACAGGAGCTGTGTGGTGTAGGGCAGCCAGTGGCTGTCCCTGAGCCCATGCCATCAGGTGTGCAGGGCTGGTGCATGTAGCCAGTGAAATATTACTCACAGCTTGCTCAGCTGAGGACAGAATGCAGTAGGAAAACAGGTCTGAAAGCAGGATATTTACTCTGGTAGCACAAAGCCTCCTACACCCAGACATAAGGAAATTCAGAACTCAGCTGCTTTTCCTCCTTACTGGTAGCACCAGTTATGACACACAACACTTGCTGGGCACAGTTTGCAGGCTGCAAGAACCAATGTTCAGGCCTCATGAAGTGAAGAATGACCTGCAGACTTGCTAGGGAAGCAGGGCTGTTAAATAAGCCCACCTTTACATCTCTGGATTAGAGACTCACATTTGGAACTGAGCAAGACTGAGCACACAAGAGCAGTGTCCAAGTCCCCCCTGAGTGTGAGTGCGGTCAAGATGCCCACAGGAGCCCAGCTTTGTGGGAACCCATAGGGCAGGGAAAGGGCACTACACATCTGCTGCTGCACCTCCTGTGGAGAAAAGAGGGCCTGCCTCTGAGGGAGGGGCAGAATAGGCTACCAGGTATTGCCACTGTGTACACTGCTCAGGTGTGGAAGTAAGCAGAAACCAGCCACTGACAGGTAGAAGCTAGCTAATAGAGAACAAATGCCTTGAGATCTCCCAGAGAACATCTTCTCATTAGGTCTAAGGACATAAAGCAGGAGAGGAGTATTATGACACCAAAGTGAACAAAAGAGCAGTGCAAGTGTTTAAAGCTAAGACCTTTGTTTGACCTTAAAATATCTTCCACAGTTGTGCACAAGCCCTTTCTGTCCCTCCCAGTTGTGCACAAGCCCTTTCTGTCCCTCCCAGTTGTGCAGAAGCCCTTTCCGTCCCTCGTGGCTATGCACAAGCCCCTTCTGTCCCAGCTCTGCACAAGCCCTTTCCCAGCAGTGAGTTTCTGAACCAACACTGCTGCTGCATGGTTCACACAGACTGCTTGTGGCACAGCTGAGTTTTGCGTTTGCACTTTTGGGCTGTCACACACAGGCACGAAACTGCTCACAAACCTGAAGGTGCTTTTTGAAGACCATTGGAAGGTCTCTTAAAGAAGCAGCTCTTGGAGAAAGAGAAGGAGAGGAGAAATAACCAACTATTCCCTCCTCCCCCTCAATCTGCATAGAAGACTGGAGCTTTCAAACAGGACAATAAAACCTCACATCATCTTCGTGGGGAACAGGAACTTGAAAGAGCTCTCCGAGAGCCAGTGAGCAGCTTGCACCTATTCCAAGCATAAAGCCTGTGGACTGTTGGGAGTGTTTTTGGAGTCTCCCACATGCACACACACACGAGTAAATAAATCATTTCTGCCTTTCTCTACAAATCAAGGCAGGACTTAGCTGAATATGACCAAACTTGGAGAGAGCCAGAGCACGCATGACTGTGTCTGTGGACAAGGCTTGCACATGCACAGCTCCAGCAAAGTGCACAGGTTTGCCCAATAGTGCTGCAGGGACAAGGAACGTGCTCCAGTTTCGGTGCGAGCAGGCACCAGCATGTGAAGGAGTTGCAGGTGTGAGATTTACTACACCTGGCATATTTTATGGGCAGCTATAAAAAGGTAAGGCTAGGCAAGGTGCTCCTGAGTCCCACTGTTGCAGACACTCTTATGTAGGAATCCAGCACCCAGTAGGAAGCCTCTGCTCTTTGTGTCCCATCTGTTGTCCTGAACAAACCTCAGCAGCACCTGAAAGCTGACAACACCTAACTCTGAAGGCAACAAGCTCCACCAAAGGGGTGAGGGCTGAGAAGGGAGAAAGTCTCTGAGCCCCATTTGTAGGTACAGGAGGTGTTAGAAGGGCACGGCAGAGAGGTTGGAACTAGATGATCCTTGAGGTCCCTTCCAGCCCTGACAATTCTATGTTCTCCACGGCAGCCCTGGGGCAAGATGGGAGCTCCCTGGAGCCCCAACACACATCTTCCCTTGCAAGGGCCAAGCGTTAGCTCAGAAGACAGGAACATGGTCCCCCCGGAGGCAGAGCCCTTCACCCCACCCAGGCAAGGCAGGATGCTCTCAACCCTAGTCCTGCTCTTGCCCCTGAAGTTCCCCAGGCCCATCCTGGCTGAGGAGGGGTGGCCATCAGAGGCAGCTTCCCTCCTTCCTTTTGCTCTTTTTTGGCAGGGAAACTCTTAAACAAACAAATGCAGAAACACTGAGGATTTAAGTAAACAGACCGAGATTTATCTGACAGGCAGACTGAGCCTTGCCCTGCCCCCTTCCCTTCCCACAGGGCAGGGTGCTGCCTTCTGCTCTTGCTGTGAAGCCAGCTACCAACAGCATTTGTCCCAAGCCCCCGCTGTCACTTGCAGCCCTCAGAATCCTCCTGTGATCCCGGGCCACAGCCGAGCTCTGCCTAAACACTGGAGCTCTACAGCCAAGCCATTAAAGAGGGTAACGCAGAGCCGTTTGTTCTGCGGGCAGAGCAAGCTAGGCAGCCCCCCGGAGGGCACAAGCTCTTTCCTTCAGATACCAGGCACTGACCTTCAGGTCTCAGCCAGAGCCAGTTGTGCCTACAAGGTGGAAGGGAAGCAGCTCTGAGCTGTGGCTGGAAGCAGCACCGCATCCATCCACCTGTGCCCTGCACCCCAGCACCTGCCCCTCCACATCCCCTCTGCAGACCTGGGCAGGGGACACTCACTGCCAGAGGCATTCACTGCACTGCTCTGCTTCACAGCAGCGAGCAGACTCTGGCTGTGGTCTTTACTGTCGGGCAAAAAAGGTAAGAAACAGAGCAATCCTGTGATGTTCTAGTTTTGGTCAAAACATGCAGCTGCACCTAGCTCCTTCTGGGGAACAAAAGAGACCATGAAGCAAGTGGCAGTCCCGACCTCCATCTCGCACCCAAAACTCACTGGCTGCTGCAGTGGAAGCGTTGATGTTCGAACACAGCAACACACAGACACAAACCATACAGGTAGGAAGGCAAACAGGCACGCAGAGATGAAAGCTACTGCTGGTTCTCCAAGAGGACAGGAAGCCCAGAGCAGTACATGGGAAAGCTGCAGCAGTTTAGCAGTCTTCTGTGCATGCACCTATCAGCTGAAACCACTTAAGTAAATCTGTTCAGAGATGGAAAAATGTCCACCCAAAAATTTGCTCTGGTTTAATTAAAATTAATTTCTTTAACTGATTTAGAGGTGTTACTCTAGCTTCACACAGATAGAACCTTAGTGGAAGGGATAAAGTTGGGAGCAGTCTGTTCCTGAAGTGTTAGAAGTAAATAGGCAAAAGCATTAAGCATGAGGAGCTGGGCAGGAAGGGAGGGAGCCTGGAAACCAAGAGGGATGCTGCACAAAACACAGGCCAAGCAAAGCGACTGAGAGACAGAGAGCAGGCTGGCAAAGTGACAGCCACAGAAAGGAAAAGAGGCAACAAATAAGCCAGCTGCACTTCCAGACCCTCTGAACCAGCCTTGCCCAGCCAATCACCTTCTCACCCAGCAGGCACAGTGCTCAGGAAAAGTGAGGACTTCACCTGCACCAGAAAAAAATACAACATCAAATCCCCCCACCCCCCTTCTTTGGGGTTCTTGCAGCCAGCATCACCAAACAGCTCTGGTTATTTGTGCAAATACAGAAAACCAAAGCCCTGAAGGGTTAAATCCTGCAGGAGATGCAGCAAACAAGGCTTTGGTGGGCAAACAGAGGTGTCCTCCTAAGATGCCCCGTCCTGTGCGTGACCCCGGGCAGCCCTTGCACAGCACGTGGGCAGATTTGCAGCCCGAAAGACACTTCACAAAAATAAATTGTAATTGAGTTTAATAATCTTCCCCTTTCAGAAGGGCCTGACAGATGCTGCCTAGTGCTCACTTCTGCCCCATTTCAAATAGTTTTACCTTATTTGGATGAAATATATTATTTTTCTAATGAAAGGAGGTTGTGTGTGGCTTTTTTTCCAAAGAGCTGGTTTTCTCTTCGTCCAGCTGGTGCCTTTATTAGGTTAATGCTTGCTCCCTTTTGGGGATGGGATTGTTTTTTTTTCCCTCAGCTGGGAGAGCCCATGCCAGCCCCTCAGTCTACAACTGCACAGCTCAGAGCTTCTGCTACACAGCCACCACTTCCCTCTTCCCTGATACCCCAAAATCTACTTCAGGTCCATGTCCACGACCTTATTTCATTCCTTGTGAGCATGCACAGCTGTAGCAGCCAGCCTTTCATCAGGGTAACTAACAATGGACACACCTCTAAAGGTGCCTACAGAGGCTGACTCCTGAGAAAGCAGCATGGTCCGGGGATAAAATGACAAAAGGGAAAATGAAGAAACCTGGAAGATCTCTCCTGTGCCCTTAGGTAAATCATTTCCTATGCTTCCCAGCGTCCCTTTATTTATGCCTTCAATTCCTGGAGGCCAAGCCCCACTCCTGCTTTGCACTTGCATTCCACCCAATGGTATGAGAGGTCAAGCCCAGGCTGGAAGACTCTCAACTTAACATCACAATTTGCCGTTTAACACAAAGCACCTCACACAGAAAGGACCTTCCAAAGCTTCCTGTTGTCAAAGCCCTCGGGAAACACAGGTGCACCAAATCCTGCTGGGTGTGGAGGGTCTAGTCGAGCACGGAGACCTTGACTTTAACCCACTAGGTTTGCAACAAAAGGCTACTCTGGACCTGCTCTCTAGAGCCTTTGTTTTCCTCAAGCATCTCACTGCCCCGCCAAAGGAAAAGCAAAGGCAACCTCCACTTCTGCAGCAGGCACTGAAAATGAAAGCAGTGAAGTAAACACAGACTGGGTTTTTCTGCAGCCTCCTCCGTGCCCCAGGCAGCAGCCCAGCACATACCATGTGTCCTTCCACCAGTACACACCAGGCCAGACAATCAACCCTCCCGAACCCCAGGCATTCAGCTGCCCCACTCCACTGAAGACAAAATCAAGAGTACATGGTTACTACAAAGCACTTACTTGCCAGAAGAACCCGAGCTGCACTAAGGAAGGGCCAGATCTAAAACGTCTCCAAGCAGGGTGCGCTGGCTGCAGGACAAGGGCAAGAGTAAGACTAAGGGCAGGGCAGCTCCTCTTACCAGGTGCACAGCCCCAGCTATCAGGGTATAGTGCTTGCAGCTGTGTCAGAGGCTGCAGCCTGGCCATGCTCCCACCCCAGAGCACAGCTGCGGTGGGGGCTGGGCTCTTGCTCTTGGGGGTTGGAGCTTTGAGCCTGCTGTAGGACCTGCCACCAAACCTGGTTCCCAAAGTTGCCTTTTTCTGCAACTCAGCTTTGCCACACCTCTGCATTTAGCAGCATTTTTTGAGGCACATTCGTTAGTAAAATACTTTGCAAAGCAGCAAGACCAGAAGGGATCCTACAGTCCATCCTCTTCCTGCCCCCAAACATCATCAGGTTACATCTCCAACACAACTGAAATATTCAGTCTTCCTGTTTCTGACACAGTTGCACATAGAACTGAAGTGTCACATCTAGGGGTGAGGAAGGCTGGCCAAAGATGATGAGGAATCACCTCAATCATTTCCCACTCTGCCACGTGTTCTGAGTTCCCCACCTACCTCTTGCAGCCTCTGAAATGGGAGCTTTTATATCCTCAGACTCCTGGCCAACACCTGCCTGCTACTGCTGGCTCCAGGAGAGAGCCCAGGCTCACAGGCTTCGCACTCAAATGACAACGCTCAGAGCAAGCTCCTTTCACCTGCTCTCTGCCTATCACAGACCTACAGAAACCATGCCCTGGACCCACTGAACCCATCACTGGGGTGTTGCTATTCCTCATCCCGTGTCAAAACAAAGGCTGGTTACACAGTAAGACACAGAGCTGGAATAAGGCAGGCAGTGGGCAACTGCTGCTCTCTTTCCTGCTCTGCAGACAGGAAGGTTCACCCCCTGGCCGTCACTCAGCTAATAGGATGCTGCTCCCAGTGCCTGCTGGCCAGTGGGATAAACATCCCCCGGGACAGCTGATTGAAGACCTTTGTTTCTAGACAAAATATGTAATAATAATTACGAGTTAGCTGTCCCAAGGACTGTAACATTCACTCTCCAAACGTTGCTATGCTGGAAGGACAAGGAACAGGAGACAGAGGAATAAAACTCGTGATTCAGGACAATACCTGCTGCTAAGAAGGTCTGGCTTCTTCCAAGTTCTCTGCTGGTGGGCTGGATCTCTTCAGCAAAGTACACAGCCACCCCATCAGCAGCCAGAGGCCCACACTTAGAGATTTTTTTTGGAGCAACAATGGCTATGATGGAGCTTTCTGGGATTCATCGGGCTGGGAAAAAGGAAAAACTGTGACTTACTGAATTGGCAAAGGTTGTAGGAAGCAAGAACAATGGGAGAGAAAAGGGCAGTTGAAGAAAAGTGCCTTTTAATCTGCAGCAGAAATCTTGAGGTAAATGAATTGAACTCCAGCAAGGTGGAGGAAAAGGGGAGCAAACTGGACCTGCAGGGCTGTGCTGCAAACCTCCCAAGTCACTCTGCGAGGCACATACCTCAGCAACATATTTTCCACATTTCACCAACTGCTGTTGTCCAGGCACTTTCTATTTTCAAAACCTTCTATGTATATGAAATGTACACAGGCAGGACAATACTTCTTCATCACATCCCTGCGTTCCGCCCTGGTTTCTTTTCCCAAGGATTCTTGGCTTGGAGAGATGAAAAGTGCCATCTCTGAGGAGAAGCCTTTCCTTCTAAACACTTTCAAATTTGCCCTGTTTTAGCTAAACGTGACGTTCTTTGTGAACGTTAAACACTGGAGAGAGAGACGGAGCGGGAGAGAGAGACGCAGACACGCTCGCTCCTGGGGAAGATATTCGTCCATTTAAGGAATGAGAGATCAGCACATTCAGCAGCAGGTCTAAATACAGTAATATGAAGGTCCCTTTCGCTCCCCGAGCAGGAAAATGTCACTGTGTACCAGACACCCAGATACCCAGGAAGCAAGTAAATCCCTCATTTTTGCCAAGGGAGCCAAATATTTCTGCTGATCCAAGATGGGACTGCAGTAGCCACGGATGACTTGCTGTGTGCCACGTCTGTCAGCGGCTCCTGGGTTGGACCTGTCACGGGAAACAGCACAGCATTCCCTGCTGCAGATAAGCCTGAGGGGCCGTGGGCTATCTCACACGCTCCCTTCAGCACCTCCTGCTGCTGGGGGTGGAAAGGAGTGGGATCCTGCATCCTGTACCCCGCAGAGCCTCCTGCTGGGAGGAAACAAACCCCAAAGCTGCATTTTCCTGGGTGATAAATCCATCCCACCCTCTGCAAGAGCAGAGGCAGCCTAGCATTATGATGGTGTTGGAGCTACTTACATTGGACCTTATACCATTCTCTGCAGTGCCTCCTGCTCACACAATCTCACATTGGAGCAGCCAGAAAACATTTTACAAAGACTGAACTTCTGCAATAGTAGTCCCTTTCGCCTCCCTTTGCCCCCCTGCATGCAGATTTCTTCCCCAATGAAGAGGCAGAGTAACCCAGTGAGAGCCTGGTGTTAAATAGTGGTAACTCATATTTATTACAATTATATACATTTGTATTTTATAGTTGGAATCTATACATCATCACACAGACGAGCACACTTGCTTGGTGAGGACAGTGAGACTCAGTTGTCACAAGAATAGAATTGCTCTGCTAAGAGGCTCCGATGCAGTGACTATTATGACTGACACCACCATTTTACCAGCCGAGAACACGATGCTGCAGAGGAGAGCTTTCAAAATCCACTGCTTCTATTTGTGTAGAGCCCCAGAGGGGCAAAAAAGAAGGCTGAACTGGGCAAGAAGGGCCAGTGGTTAACCTCAGAGCTGGAGCTGCTCTCTCTTCTCTAAAGACTGCTTTGCCAAAGCAGGTGCATGTCAGTGGGTAGGTCTCAGCTGATCATTTAAGATGAGTTTTCTCCTCATTTAGGGAGGCTAAAAACCATTGCAAAGATTCAGGATTAACCAACTGTTTTGGTATGCGATATTAGTTCATTCATTCAGAGTAGCTACAAATATAATGCAAGATGTCAAAAACCGATGTGAGCTCCTTGTCTTTGGAAGACAGAGGGCAATAACTGGGATGAGTGGAGTCAACTTCTTTTAAAGCCTTCTTTTACTCAGCAATCAGCAACAAAGCCACTTGACTGTGGCCATGAAACCTGGACCTGGTCCCTAGCAAGAGGCCACTTTGATAAGTGTAAGCATGTGGGGTGGAAATAGCATTCTTTGGACCCCACAGAAATTTAGTGTTTTCAGATGCTAGGTAGTTTGAGGAATTTGAGGCTTGACATAGGGCTTGGAAGAGCCAAGACTGAGATCTGGTGAGGAATTTAGGGTTAAAAAGTTCTTTTTTTCTTTTCTTTTTTTTTGGCAACAGAATATCAAGTCATCTGAGAAATAAACCAGGAGGTTGTTTTGGGAAGCAGAGAACTGGGTTGGGCCTTACGTGGGGATTAAAGGCTTTCGAAACCAAATTGCTCAGGGCAGGCTGGTTTCTGGAACTGGATAGAAGGACTCTAGGAGATGGTGGTTTTGTACCAGGACTTATTTTGTAGCTGTGGTGCACGGTAAGGCGCTTGGTCTTCCAGCCTAGGCAGTGAGAGAAGGTGGGTCTGGGAGGGGAGAAGCAGCCACTGCAACACTGCAAAGCCCTGTGGTGAAACAGGGCCCACCTTGTTCTCTGGGAAACTGTGACCCTGCCCAAGGTCAGTCACGGGAGCAGACTGGACGGGACAGTGGCACATCTCTCCACCAGGCAGGAGAGGCACCGGGGACAGTGCAGGAGGCTAGGGAAGATGTACAGCAGCAGCGGCAGCGGAAGCCAGGGGCCTTAGTCGATCTCGTTCTCGTTGCTGGCTCCCTCAGGTCTTCGTAGCTTCTCCACTTGCTCATTAATCTGACCATCCCCTCCTCGCCGGTCCTCGGTCTGGACACCCAGACATTCCTCCTCATCTACATGGCTAACATCATCATCCTCATCGTCCTCTTCCTCCTCTTCATTCCTTTTGGTTTCCCTTTTCTCCTCCTCACCCTGCACCTCCATCCGCACTTGGCTCTTGACGTCAATCACTGCCTTGTTGCCCTCCTCGGTGCTCAGCAGATGGCAGCTGACCTTCGACCCCTCAGGGCTATGGTTCTCCTTGACTGGGGATGAAGTGGTGGACTCGTTGCTGACAGGTGAGATGTCACTGCTGCTATTATGGTTGGCAACAACAGGGTTGGAGGGTGAGCTTGGCTTCACTGGGATCTGCCACGACGGGATCTTAGGAGCCGAAGGGGAAGGAGGGAACTGCCTCCTTTTAGGGGGAGAGGAGGAGGGGAAGAAAAGGAGAAAGAAAGGGTCTTTAATTAAAAATACTGAGGGGTTATCAATAGAGAGAACGGCATTTGCACTGGGAAAGCCATGCAAAGCAGAACTGAAACTGTGAGTCTCCTTTGCCATAAATGAGCAAACTCAAGGCCACTTTACTTCTTCAGCCAGAATCTCAAAGTGCTTTACAAGCACTCAGGAACCAAGCTTGCATACAGGGGAAACATCCCAGCAGGGCAGTCTGGTACTGAAATGATCTGGCTTGGTCAATTTCAGAGGGTAAGCTAGCACTCAGGAATGCTGCCTGTGAAAGACAAGGGTGTCCCTTTATCAAACAATCACTAATTAATTGGGAAAGAAAATTCCCACTGGAGCAAGGAGTCAGACACATGAGGTCCTTGTGCCTGAGCCAAGGAATTTCAGCACCTGGCTCTCACCTCCACTGTGATACACAGCTATTGCATCCTGGCTCAGCACAATCCAGAGCCTATCTCTTAGTCCCAGCAAGCACTTTACATGTTTGGGCCAGGCCCTGGCTGCTGCAGACTGGTTCAGCGTCTGTGACTTGAACGGAGTCACTCTAGCTTGCAGTAGCTCAGAAAGCTGGCTGCTCTCTCCTCCGGTCCTTTCCAGGTGAGCTTTCATGAGCTTTAGGGCAGCCTAACAGGAGAAATCCAAGTCCCAAACAGGAAACTGGAAGTGTGGTGGGAAGCACTGGTGTCCTCGGAAAGTCATCCATCACGGAGAGCAAAGGGAAAAAGCATGTCAGATCTAGTTCCCCCCCATGCATCCTTGCTTCTGGGTGTGGAAGGTGGGAGCATGAAGAGGTATCGGATCAGGCTCTGAAAAGGATGACAGAAGTCCTCCTGCCTCTCAGGTGAGCTGCCTCATGCCACAAGACCAGAGCAGACAAAGGCTGGCAGCTCTCCCACACCGAGCACTCAAACACAGCAGAGTACATTTGCTTAGACTGAACTGAGAACAGTAGCTGCTCTCACCTCCCTCTTTCTGCTGCTACCAGCCGTTTAAGAGCGCTGCTGTTCCACCCTCCATCTCCTGCGAGTGCAATAAGCTTATGTCTGCGTTATTCAACTAGGGTCAGAAATGGAAGCAACAAATTAAATCTTGAGGCTTTCTTGGCTCCAGTGTTGCTGTGCTTCCCCAATGCAGAGACATTTGCCTTTTTGTTAAAAAAAGCGAAGAACTCCCAAAGTTCTGTTTTCTCCAAAAAGCACTGACACCCCAGCTGCAGCCTCCCCACTGCGGGAGGTGTCGTGAAGTAATGCTCCCTCCCCAGCAGTGATGCTAGCAGGACCCACCTTACAGTAACTTGTGTCCTCCATCCTCCAAAGCTTGCTACTGTGACTCCTGGGAGGAGCAGGAGGCGTAACGAGGATTTTCAAGGATGATAAAGACATTAGCACCTTTCAGACTTCTGAGAAGCCCACTTTTTGAGGTCCAGAACATGTCTGGTCCAGTCATAAAGTCATCTTTGCAGCCCATCTCTTAGAAAACAGATGGCTTGAGAAGACTCAGTTACATGTAGGAGTGAAAGGCTCAATAGTTAAAAAGCTTGGTAAACTCTTAATTAATGTACTTGGGAAACCAGAACTTCCTCAACAACTGAGATCTGGTGACTGCTCTTATGACTGTCCCACAGGCTGAGATCTATACCACCTCACTGCAGACATCTGCTGCCTTGGCAGATGTCTATACCTGAGCTAGCTAATTGAGAGGGACAGGCTTTGCTGAAGTACAATTCTTTTCAGCATAGTTATACTCTAACCACAAACTTGTCAGCTGAACTGCATCCAGAAGTGACTCTGTAACAGAATGCAGGTGCAGATGCAGTCAATACCTCAAACTAGGTGAGAGGCACCCTGGTGAATGCAGAGAAATCCTCTACTGCAAACAAACCTGAAAAATCTTGGTAACTGCCCAAAGCACTCTGTGATCTAAAGCAAGTTTGAAAAGCACTTTGAGACCTGCAAATGGAAAGTGATAGTGGAGTGCAAAGTGGTGTTATTAAAATAGCAGCAACAGGACATAAAGCCAGCTCCTGTTGGAAATGCCTGAGAGGATCCCAGAAAGCAGCCCTTTCCCCACACAGCAATTCCGTCCGTACCGGTTCAGGAGAAGCCCTTTTAATGAGTAGATCTCAGATTTCAATTCGTTAATATTCTGTGACTCCAGAATCCAGTTGGTGGAAGTTGTGGCCTAGAACACAGAAGAGAAGACATAAAGATCAAAGTATGAGCTGGGAGATAGTTCACAAATGTCCCTGTTTTCTACGTTACCCTCCCTCTTGTCTGGTAATCTCAAGCCTGAGGGGTACAAACAAACTGTACCATTTAAAATCTCTCAAATCTGAGCAAAACACCTTCCACAGTAAAGAAGGACCTGAACAGATTCCTGTGAGGATCAGAAATAACAATTGTCTCAGGGTGCTAAGACTATTCAAACATTTGATTTCTGTTTGAGGGACAAATTAATCTTGCCTCCAGCATACTATGCACAGCCACTTTTGAAGCATCTCAAGGGGATGTTTTGATTAGGAGACCAGCACTCATGAGAATTCAGCCGAAGCTAGGTCTGCATGGGAGGTTTTCCTCCAGCGTATCAGCCAGAACAACTCCCAGCAAAGTAAACTAAACCACTTGGCACTGACCTAATGAATGCATTCTAGAGAACAACTAGAACTGGGATCCTGAGAGGCAATGGGGATCGCACTGGCTGAGGTCCCTCACTCTCCACTCCTGTGACAGCACTCAGCGGAAGCAACAGATTCAAATATTCTCCATTCGCAGGGGTTGGAAAACCATTTGTTGATTTCTCCTAAACCCTATGGGTTATCAGGCACAAACTGGAGCGAGTAACAACTGAGGAGACCATGCTGTATAGTACTTGTGGCCAGCTTTGGTTTAGACCTTTTGGAACTTGACAAGTGGGAGAAACATTTTGCAAAGCAGATCATGGCTTGTGGCTTCCCCATCCTATCACTCTAGCATCTCCTGCAGCGATGGGCTGAGTGTGGGACCAAAGAACACTTCCCATAGTAATTTCTGCTAAAAGCCATTAGGAATGAACCCATTTGTGTGCATCATTCCAGAGATACTCCCAATAAATCCCCTGATGAAGGAAGCCAGGACTGGAGTAACACAAAGCTCCTCTCCTCAGTAGTTCCTGTGAGATGTAGCCAGAACTGGTTGTTCCTGCTCTTTCTTTAAAGGGCCTTCAGCTGATGCTGAGGAACCCTGAAGGCCTTCACAGCCAGCACTCCTCACACTAACTTCTGGGCTGTGAACCCAGCAGGCTGGGAGAGGCTGGGGCTGCAGTAGCTGCGATGTACACAGATGCGTTCCCCTGGGATTCACTCTCCCAGCCCTCAGACAGCAAGAATCCAGGAGCCACTGTTCTGGCTTTCCAAGACCTTGAAAGCTACAGCAGCACATTAACAAGGGAGTGATTTCCACTCACTGGCCTGCAAAGGACTCAAATTTCCAAAACACATATGGTGCCAGATGCCTAGGATTGGGAAATAAAATCTGACATCTGGGGCTTTTTAGGCAGTCTCTTTAAAAAACAGTTGTAGAAAATTCAAGCCTTGAATTTTTATGTAGGTTTTTAATTACTTAAAGTCCCTCTTTTTAATTTTTTACAGCATGCCAGTAGGAGTTTGAAAAGCAGATATAAAAACTTACATTACAGCTGAGAAAACACAGCTTTTATTCTTTGGTTTGTGGGCTTGCCCAAGTTTTTCTTTGTACACATGAGGTTTAGATATCATAACAATGTGTGCTACCATTTCAGTGCAGGGGGTAGAGAGGGGGGAGGAAAAGCCTTTTCAAGACTCTCTAAACCACCAAGACTCTTATGCCCTTTTTCCTTCTTAGAGCTCAACATGTGGTCTTAATCTTAACACTTAAGACCTGAAAACAGTTTTCCAATTTCCGGCCTGGCTCCAGGCCACAGCTCCCAAGGCAAATGGAAGCAGAGTGCTGTGACCATAGGCTGCCTTTCATGGTTGGGTTTACAGCTGTGCCACTGAGGGATTCCTGCTCTACAGCATGCACACCACATAGTCAGCTGTGGCCCACCAGTTACACACCATCAAAGGGGATGTAGGAGATTAAAGTAGAGGCAAGGGGAGAAGACAACTGTCGTGCTCTAGGTAAAAGACTGCAAGCACTGTCTAAGGGACTTACAGGAAAGAGAAAAATCTCTCCTGTACAGAGCGCTGCAAGATGACTTGGCCCTGAAGGACCATACAACCACTGGGCCCTGAATAGTCACAACTTTGTGAGTGAAAGGAAGACTTCAGCTCCATGTGACTTCACCTCATGTGTAGCAAACACTGGCTCAGAGAATGCTTAGGCCAATGGCTGCAATGTCCTTTGGTGATGTATCAGGAGCAGTGTGGCCAGTAGGGCAAGGGAGGTTATTCTTGCCCTGTGCTCAGCACTGCTCGGGCCACCCCTGGAGTGCTGTGTCCAGTTCTGGGCTCCTCAAAATTCAAGAGAGATGTTGAGGTGCTGGAAGGTGTCCAGAGAAAGGTGACAAGGCTGGGGAGGGGCCTGGAGCACAGCCCTGTGAGGAGAGGCTGAGGGAGCTGGGGGGGGTGCAGCCTGCAGAAGAGGAGGCTCAGGGCAGAGCTCATTGCTGTCTACAACTACCTGAAGGGAGGCTGTAGCCAGGTGGGGTTGGGCTCTTCTGCCAGGCACCCAGCAACAGAAAAAGGGGACATAGCCTCAAGCTGTGCCAGGGCAGGTTCAGGCTGGATGTTCAGAGGAAGTTGTTGTCAGAGAGATCAATTGGCATTGGAATGGGCTGCCCAGGGAGGTGGTGGAGTCGGTGTGGCTGAAGGTGTTGAAGTCAAGCCTGGCTGGGACACTTAGTGCCATGACCTGGTTGATTGGACAGGGCTGTGTGATAGGCTGGACTGGATGAACTTGGAGCTCTCTTCCAGCCTGGCTGAATCTATGATTCTATGCAGAGCACTTATGCTCATAGAATGGTTTAGGTTGGAAGGGACCTCAAAGATCATCCAGTTCCAATCCCTAGCCATAGGCAGGGACACCTCCCACTAGAACAAGTCCCTCAAAGCCTCATCCAACCTGGCCTGGAACACCTCCAGGGAGGGAGCAGCCACAACCTCCCTGGGCAACCTGTGTCAGTGTCTCACCACTCTCACTGCAAATAACCCTTTCCTAACATCTAGTTTCAATCTCCCCTCTGCCACTTTAAACCCACTGCCCCTTGTCCTGTCATTACAAGACCTTGTCAATAGTCCCTCCCCAGCCTTCCTGTAGGCCCCCTTCAGATACTGGAAGGTCACTATAAGGTCTCCTCAAAGTCTTCTCTTCTCCAGGCTGCAGAGCCCCAACTCTCTCAGCCTGTCCTCATAGCAGAGCTGCTGCAGCCCTCTCAGCATCTTGGTGGCCTCCTCTGGACTGGCTCTAACAGTTCCATGTCCTTCTTGTGTTGGGTGCTCCCGAACTATACACAGGACTCCAGGTGGGGCCTGACAAGAGCAAAGGGGCAGAATCCCCTCCCTTGCCCTGCTGGCCAAGCTGCTCTTGCCGCAGCCCAGCACACGGTTGGCTCATGTTGAGCTTTTCATCCACCCAGACCCCCAGGTCCTGTTTCTCAGGGTTGCTCTCAGTCATTCGCTGCCCAGCCTGGAGTTGTGCTTGGGATTGCACTGACCCAGGTGCAGGACCTTATACTTGGCCTTGTTGAACTTCATGAGGTTGGCCTGGGCCCACCTCTCCAGGCTGTCCAGGTCCCTCTGGATGGACCCCTGCCCTCGACTGTGCCACACAGCTTGGTGCCATCCACAAACTTGCTGAGGGTGCACTCACTTCCTCCGTCCATATCACTGTCAAAGATGTTAAACAGCACTGCTGCCAGCACTGACCCCCCATGGCTAGAAAGAAAGTGGTTACTGCTAGTTTCACATGCTACAACACAAACTAGTCAGAATTTATGGGTTTATTGCCAGGTTCATGTCAAGAGTCAGGGGAACGGGCCACCATCAGTCACTAATGTGGTTGTGATGGAGCCCACCTGTTATGAGTCATTGAAACAAGAAACCAAATAGTGATAATGTTCAACCTGGCCTGAATCTGAACAAGAAACTTAAATATAGTACTTCAAGTGTGTCCTTGGCTGAACAGGATTCAGTCATTGTTTTGACAAAGTGCAAGGGCACAAGAGAAAGTTCAAAGCTTAAAACTGCATATTACACACAAATAAAATCCTGGCAACTTTACCTCTTTTGGTCAGTGGACTGAGAGCACAATTCTTGTGCTGTGCAGAGCAGAAGAAGACACTGAGCTAAGCACAGGTCTAAGGCCTCAGACACAGGATGCATACACAGCCGTGTAGCAAAGCCCTCTCAGAAGCTGCCTGTATTTCACTGAGTACTCAGTTAATAGCCAGTGCTTTCAACATACCACCTACGGAGAAGTCAGATGCAGAGAAACTCTCTGAGGATATGACAGAGCTGAAGGCTGAACTGTGAACCTAAGAAAACGCTATCCAAGTGCTCACAAAAGAAGCCATGCATGTCCCCAAGAAGAGGACGATGTTCTCAAGGTGAAGAGCTGGCAGTGGATACCTTAGAAGCAGCCAGTTCTTGGGTGAGCTCCTGGATTTTCTGCTTTTGCTGGGCTAGCAGGTCCTGGACAGCTGCTAAAGTTGTCTGTAACTGAGTCACTGTAAGGGAAAAAGCAGGAGAGTGTTAAACTGAGATGCATGCACATACACACACTCACACATGTCCTTCCTGCTGTCTAGCTACGAAGATGCCTCTATTCCTACTATGTTTAATTTATCTACACCCGCCTGCTCACTTTAATCCATATGATTTATCTGCACTATGGGTAATCTACCTGCACTGCATCTAACCTCCACTATTTCTAGTTTATCTTTCCATTGTATAGATGTCTATAGCCCACAGTATATCCGTCCAAAACCTCTCCCTTCTAATTATATTGGTTTATGATTTGTACATCTCTCTGAACTTACACAGTGTTTGTATCATTTATCTACCTGGGGCCTCACACAGGCAAACGCTGGGGCTAGCTCCAGCCTAGGAAGAAGCTGGGCTTGGGGACTGACCTTAGGGTATCATGAGAAATCAAAGATGCTTTTCCTCTCACTCTCCACTAAAAGGTGTAATTAGCATCCTCCTACTCCCAACCCATCAGCTCCTTCAACCTTTACCAAGCTTACTGCTCAAAATCAGACTTTCTCCCATCCCACCAAGCGCATACACTTCTCCCCTTTTGTTTCAAGGAAACGCCCTGCATTCCCCTCCTACACCCCAGCAAACACTGCAGAACTTCTGCTGGACTCCAGCTGTAGGAGAACTTGTACCCAAAGCTTCCAGGCAGTAAACAGGCTGTTAAAACAAAATGAAAAACTCTATTGGTGTGACAGGTAGCAGCTAATCCAGACCATCACTAGGGCACCGGGTAATGAACAGACAGCCCACAGAGTCGATAACGGCGAAGGTGGCTGGGGTCAGGAAGGCACAGTAATTACAGACTCTCCTGACCCTTCCTCGGATTTTCAGATGGAAGCTGGGGGGAAAATACCAAAAAAAATCCCCTGAAAACATCAGAGAAGCAGAAATTAAAAATGAACTTTACAGCCCTCCAAAAGGCTGTCATTTTATTCCCCTTATTAATATTCTGAGGTTGGGAGCCTTTCCGTAAAAACATAATTAATTGAGGCCGCGCCGACAGTAAACAAGCAATTTCAAATTAAACCGAAATGACGGCGCCTTCATTTGCAAATGTGAACAGATTCTCAGAGCAGATAAATGAAGTCACCACAGAAAGTGGAGATGGAGGGGAAGAAAAGGGTGGGAGTCTTGGCAGGATGGAGGATACAGGGAGAAAGGCTTTGAGGGGTGAATTGATGGAGTCATTAATCTTTACCTGTCTGTGTCACGCTGCCACTCATCTCGGCAATGTTTGACTCAATCCTCTGAAGTTGTTTCCTGTCTTCTTTGCCTCCCATGATGAGAGGAAGCAAGTATTTCTGCATGGAATACAGACACTTTTTAGGAAGTAGAGAAATGCAAAGTGGTCTTTCTAATCTACCTGAAGCGTCCTCAAAGCCCACCACCCAAACCTCAGCCTTTATCACAGAGCCAGTGATTGTTTACCCTCACACCTGGCTAAGAAAGGAAATTCCATCTATAGCAGGTGTTAAAAAGCTGCAGAAGAGAGGATATGAGTTCTGTGGTTACATTTCTGGGGGTGCGGAACAGTTCCTAACCCCATTTAAGGTTTCCTCAGACAGCTCTCAGTTCCACAGAAGCATCCATCACATACAGTTTCAGCCCATAGGCTCTGCTATGTGAACATACTGATATGTTGCAACATCTGGACTACATCCACAAGGTAAGAAATGAAGATGTGAGAAGAAGAGGAGAAGGGCCCAGAAAAGGCCAGAGGAAGCACAAGCCAGGGAGTGAAAGCTACTGTGAAGGGGAAGGTTACAAGTCCTGGAGGGAAAAGCAGAGATGCTTCACCATCTCAGAACCAAGGTGATCACTTGGACACAAGCAGCATCACTCTCTCAGCGTACAGTGTAGACGTGGAGACATTACCTTGTAGAGCTGGTGGAATCCAAAGGCAATTCCTGTCATTATGATAGCCAAAGCCCCGTAGTCTCGCCATCTGGAGCCAGGTGGACCTAAGAGGAAAAATCAAGAACTGGTGAGAACTGCAGGTGACATTTTCAGGCATCTCTTTCACCAGAGAAAAGAGCAGTGAACAATGCCAGTTCTGATGTTTCTTAGAAGGCACAGATTTACTGGGTAGGAGGCATTAAGATCCTGGTAGTCCCTCAAGCCCAGTGTGCAGGCTTCTGGCCCTAGGCCACGGCCGCTAACACTGACACCACCCTCAGACAAAGTGTCAAAGTGAGGCAAATCACAGCGGCAGTTTAAAAAGTTCCATCAAGCTGTCTTGCTCTGCATTTTCTCTGCATCAGGCCCTCTGAACTCTACTGCACTTTCCCCAAATAGCTGCCTGTGGTGTTGGAACTAGCCAAGGTTAACTCATTACCTGAATACTGTTCTCCACTACTGTAATTTTTGGAAGCAGGGACAGAGCCAGAGGGCCAGAAGAGTGCAGGACTAAAAAGAATGAAGGCAGTGTTTTGAGAAAGAAGAGAAATCGATCAGGGGTTTATGAACACTGTGGCAGCAATTACCAACCATTTCAGTAAGAAAGGATCCAGTGCCTGAATTACGAATAGGGACCAAAGCATGCAAACAGCAGAGAGAAAAGATGCAATTAAACATCTACACAGCAAAAAGTAGATAGAAAGCTTGAGATATTTAACACATAATTTTGCACAGAGGCTTAGAGACTCCACAGAGCAAAGCTCCTTCAAGCAGAAGCAGAAGATACCTGTAGTTTTCCACCAGCTTTATCCTTTCACCTCCCTCGCAGTTCCCTTAACCAATCTTGTCCTGCCCCCAGCTTTCTTTAACAATAAAGAGGATGCAGAGATGCAGAGTGATCTTCCCTAAAGTTCAGTGGCAGGATGTGGGCAGAACTGATGAGGTGGAGGCCGGTGTACAGTCTCCAAACAGACAGATCCAAAGCTACATGTGACCTACAACATCTTGGCAATGTGTTCTATTCTCCAAGGTTGCAACTCAGCCTGGAACTGTCTCCTTTCTGCTAGGCTCACCTGCTGTCATGTCTCCCCTTGCTGAACCTTCTGTGGGCAATTCACTGCAAGAGTTACTCCTAATCCCAGCCCCCAGGTTCTACAGACAGGCACTGACTCTTCAGTACTGGCACTCACAGCTTCTTGCTGTGTTTTAGGACACAGCTCCTCAAATTATCCACTGGCTAGAAATCAGAACAAATGAAACCAGCTCTGTCAGAGCTGGTGAAGAGTGTCACCAGCAATATTTTGGGTTGCTGTGGCTGCAGTTTTGGAGCTCAGGCACATGATCAAATTACCATAACTTTTTAACTTAATGAGTTAACACACATCAGCTAAGCTGCAGTAACTGGCTGTGTACATGTCAGGATTTAAAATGATCTCTGGCTAATCTTGCTGCAAACCCCAGTCATCCACCCCACTTTCCTCCCTTACTCTGCTCCCACTGTCATTCCTGGTATCCAAAGTCTCTTGGTGGTCCAGCTCCCTGATCTGAACTTCTGACTAAACCCACACTTTTACAACAGTGGGACTCCTTCCGGGCTGAACTGCCTGCTGTAGAGGGTTAATTAACTTCAGAGGGTCTGTGGGTCCAGGGTAGTCCTTGACTGGCTGCCCTTAACCACCTCCCAGCTGCAGTCACCTCTGAGCAGAAAGCAGACACACCTGTAGGACCCTGTCCACTTTGCCCCTTCACCTCACTCATCTCTCCCCCCACGCCTGTAATGCTTGAGCTAAGAACATTTTATTGCCCCCTGGTTTTCATTATTAATGAAAAGGGACCAGAATGATCTTTCCTAAAGTTCAGAGAGTCTATAAAGACAAGAAGCTGAAATGCCATTTTACTCGTTTTAGAGATGTGTGAAATAATTCTGTCTCGTGGAAAAAAAAAAGCGAGGGGGTGGAGAGGAAGAGTGAGTGAGTGAGAGACGCAGTAAAGGCTCCGCATTGACCACATCAACTTTACAACGTTAGGCAGAATGTCACAGCTCTGCCTAGAATCCACATTCAACCTTCCTTGTTCTCTGCAATAATCCAAAACGTGGAGTGAAGAGAGGGTTAGAAGTTTCTCAGTTGTAACCCCACCTGACTTCTTCTCGTATCCTCTGTTTCCCCACTTGTAAAACTGGACTAAACTTCAGAGAGAAAGAAGAAGCACTGAGAGCCCAGTTCCCCCTCAGCTTAGGCACTGGGGCAGTAACAAACCAGTCTCTGTCAGGGACTCTGAGAAGGCAAGCGGAAGGGACACAGCCATTTCTCCAGCTGCAGGGCTGTGCTTTCTCTAACTAATTTTCACAGTAGCAACTGTAAATTGCACTTCCAGCATAAACACTGTTCTGAAGATCTCCATTCATCTCAGAATTAACTTTCCTGACATCAATTAATTAGGCCTTGTGCATCCAAGTAAGGTCAGCCTCACTGAAGAAATGAAGGCTGGAAGCAGTGACTTTCCAAGAGCCAACAGTGAACCCATGGAAATGAGCTGGGGAAATAAAAAAGAGTTTGGATTCTCCTCACCATTTTTAATTGCAAGGAAAAAAGAGTCTGAATTCTACAGCCTCCCACATAATGAAGACAGGGGCGGAAGAAGAAGATCCAAATGGCAGGAAAAAGAGTCACTGGAGATGATTTTTAAGCAGGTCTAAAATCTGCACACCCCCCCATAAATGGAGACCATAAATACCACGGGGAAGAAAAGAGACAATACCTGGGTCACACCTTGCTCAGAAACTCCCCTGAGTTTGCTTGTAATTATGGAGGTTAGAAAGGGGGGGAAAGGAAAAAATACAAACCCAATGAATCATTTAAATATTTAAAGTCAGATTTTTGTCCTCACTGCTGGATTAGTGTATTTCATAATGGCAACAGCAGACAGCCCTGGTTTTTTACTGGGGGTTCATTTTAGAGCATGTTTAAACTAGTCAGATTGAGTGATGCTTCCAGCAACTAATCGCATGTCAAATAAAAGATATTTTATGTAATAAATTACTGCTACAAGTAATTCAAATGTCATTTATCAGTTTTATTATCAGTCAGGCAAAGTCTTGTTTCTCTATATTAATCAAATTCAAGCTTTTTTCAAGCCTTTTTTTTTTTTTAGGCAGTTTTGACACCTCTTGGCAAAAGTACAAACTGAAGGGAAGAAATTACTCCCCCAGAACAGGAGGAAGAAATAGTAGAGATGGTGATGAGCTAAAATACAGCACCTAGAAACTTAGCTTAATTCTTGTCTCTTCCTCCCAAAAGTTATTACTGTTTCTCTTAAAGCAAACCCAGGAGGAGTTCCATACAAAACTGAGCTGCTCTGAGGGTTACAGGTAGGCTTCCTTCTCATGACCTCTTCATGGATCAGAAAGTACTTACACAGGTAACTGCTATTTCCAAGAAACCATCACAACATTAAGCAGTAGCTAAAGCAGCAGTTCAGTCTGTACAAAAGGAAATACTTCAGCGGCACAAATTATTTTCTGCAACTTTAAAAATTAGAATAGACTGAGCTGACAGCAGCAGGAGATGAAGTAAGTTCATGAAAAGGTGTGCACAGGACTTACTACTCTGACTCAGTATGTCTCACGCTGGAGTTGCTGGTAAGATCACCAACCCATTTGTTTGCTCCATCTCTCATGAATAAACTCTTGAGTTGGTTCTGAAGCCATCCTGAACTTCTGTGCTCATAACTCACAGTTTTAATGTGATTTTTAAACATGAAGCAGCAACACCTTGTGGGGAGGGGGCACAGAGAAACGAGATTTGTTAAAGTACCCCCTCAACTGTTTCTCCCTTTTGCCCTGTGGGGGGTTATTCGTTCTTGCTGGTTTTGTGATTTTGTGCAGAGGTGTTAAAACTACTTAAAAAACGTTTAAAAGAACCACAAATATCAAACACAAAGTGGTTCACAGGCTTGAAGTCCTAAACTCCAGCTGCTGCCTCCCAAAAAACTCAGATGTCTTCTTTGGGAAAGGCAAATGCAGCTCATAATCCTTTTCAAAATAAGCTCTTCCAATATAAGTTGTTCTCATCAACAAGTCCCCTTACAGATTCAGCAGTCTACCTATCTCATTAGTCCTTTAGATATGCTTTTGAACTTCAAGCCTTGAAGCATTCCAACTCTAGTGTCATGAATGCTCTGTAGGAAGATAAGCATAACAGACAGAAAAAGCAGTTCATATCCTTCTCTCTACGTGACAACCCCTGACAAATCTGTAAAAGATAAACTGACTTAGCAAACTATCACAGAAACAACTGTCCTGGAGCAGATTGGGACCAGTTCAGAAATATTCCTCACAGGATTAGCACCCGGCTGACGAAGTAACTACAGCAATCAAAGCACCCTGGAAGAGCTCTGAGCCAATTGCACAGTCTCATCCATCAGCTCTGGAGAAATTCACATACTCTCCTTGTAGTTCTACCGTGGAAAGCACAGAAGACACAAAGACGGACCCATCCTCACCAACACCAGTTCTACACCATTCAAAGACACCTAATCCAAACCAGTATTTTGGTCAAATGCATAGCATGTATATCTAGCTATTTATTCTTTTCATACATTAATCATTTGGAGGTTAAGCTTAGAAGAAGGTCTATGCAGCACAGCTCAAGAGGGGAGGAACAATACTAAACAAACATATTGTCACTGCTTCCCTGATTTTGGGGGTGCTGAAAGGATTGGCTCACAGGTAAAAGCTTTTGGTTCAACCTATTTAAAAAGCACCAGTCAGATCACAAAGCTAGAGGACCAGTTTATGGTTACAACCCCTGCAAAATGTCGACTTTAGTAATATTTTTATTCACCTTGGGCTTCTGAGAATTGCAGAATGATCCTTTCAGACTTCTCTCTGGAGTTCATAGGATCACAGAATGGCTCAGGCTGTAAGGGACCTCAGAGATCATCTAATCCAACCTCCCCGCCATGGGCAGGGACACCTCTTGACTAGACTCAGCTGCCCAAGGCCTCATCCCACCTGGCCTTGAGCACCCTCAGGTGGCATCCACAACCTCCCTGGGCAGCCTATTCCAGAGTCTCACCACCCTCATATTGAAGAACTTCTTCCTAAGATTCAGACTAAACCTGTTCTCCCTCAGCTTAAAACCATTCCCCCTTGTCCTATTACTAGATACCCTTATAAAAAATCCCTCTGCAGCCCTACTGTAGGTTCCCTTCAGGTACTGCAAGGCAGCTCTAAGGTTCCCTTCAGAGTCTTCTCCATGCTGAACAACCCCAGCTCCCTCAGCGTATCCTCATAGGAGAGCACTCCAGCCCTCGAATCATCTTTGTGGCCTTCCTCTGGACCTGCTCCAATTGTCTGATGTCCTTCTTACACTGGAGACACCAGAAATGGACACAGTATTTGAGGTAATGTCTCAGAAGAGCAGAGTAAAGAATCACCACTCCTGACCTTGAGTTACTACTGGGAATATTTTGATGTTCACCTATTAGTTAAGATTCTTAGATAGTAAGGAGAAGTTGAGAGCTGCTGCCTTGAGGAAAGTCAAAATAGTAACAGGAGAAAGAAAACCACCAAAACCAAAGAGTAACAAAACTGAAAGGGTTAACAGTCATGACAGTGTTTCCCAGTCTGAACTGCATACTTCTTTTCTGCCCTACTTGTATTAGTGGAACACTATAAAATAAGGGAAGATTAACTCATGCACTCTAAGGTTGTGATAAGAGCTGAATAAGCAATGGATAGCACTAAGAGGCACCTGGCACTGTTTCTTCAGCAAGGGAGCAGATTTTGCTTTTCTGGCATTTTCTGTGAACTACAGCAGACAGGTATTAGCCCAGGAGGCAGAATTCAGTTCTGGAGTTCACCAGTACACCCAATACAAGTCATAAATATTCCTGTTCTCAGCTCAACTCCATCATGAACACTGTTCCTCCCAAACAGCGCCAAACCAGAGCACTCAAAAGCCTCAGAAAGCAACTCCGGTATTTTCTCAGCCACAGCAACACTGCCACAAGCGACTACACACAAGCGTTAGGGGACTGCTACATCAGTTAATACCTGACCTGGCTAGAGCTGTTTCGGACCAGCATCCAAATGCTACTATACTTGGCAGGTAAGCAAAGTGATTTTCAAACTGCCAGACACACGTGAGCTGAACAGCTTCTTCTGATGGATTTTTAATGGTGTGTACTTTGGTTTTTATTGTTTGGAGCTTAGATACTTTTTTGCGAGGTTTGTTTTAAAATGCAAATCTGTATGTAAATGTGGAGCTACACAGATTATGGTGGGACTTGAACAATTCTTTGAGAGCCTATTTTGTACACAAAATCACACAATCACATCCACACAGTGCACACAGAATTTCAGATTAGTCAAGACTGAAGAGAGAAAACTTGTTAAAATTAAGGAGCCACAGTAACTGTTTGCTACTAGTTGTAACCTGACAGCACTCTTAAAACTCATTCATACTGGGGATCTGTTGTGCCAGACCTTAAATTCACAGACCGAAGTCACAGAGTACGTCCTGCAGACCTTATATTCTAGCTTGCTGTCCGTCATGAAAATACAGTCTTGCAGTAACTATAGAAGACGCTAATTGTCAAGAGTTCAAGGAGCATCTGGATGATGCTTACTCATATGGTTTAACTTCAGCTAGTCCTGTGAGGAGCAGGAAGTTGGACTCCATAATTCTCATGGGTCAACTCAAGATATTCCACGATTCTATGAACTGATTGTTTCCCTGACCAGTTAACACAGTCCTCTAACTAAAAGACAAAACTTTGTGATGATGTTCAACAATCTATTGGACAGAGTTCACCGCTGCAGTAACTAAAGATGTAACAGTGCTGCACTTTGACAGCACCTTCTATCCAAGAACCTCTCAGCTCTATCACGTGTTAATGATCTAAATATTGTAAAGCCCTACTGATGAAGGGCAGCGAGACAGATGTTAAGTTTTAGAAGAGAAGACTGAGTGCTACACTGACTAAATGCTTTTTCCAAGTCCTGACAGTGGGTCAGAACCTAATTTGTATTGACTATACACCTTCGGGTCAAGAGGTGTCACAGACTGGTATGCATGATGTTTGTTTGCAGACGATGATCATTTGTATCTCATTTCCCTTGTGATCTGACAACTATGAAGTACATTCAAGTAACACTTGGTGTATGACTCAGACAAGTTGTATGGCATTAGTCGAAGTGGAACACAGAATCTGGCACAGAAATCTGTGAAACTGCTGCAGAAATCACTGCAGAAAGCAACAAGACCAGATGTTTTTTAAAGTGTGACTTACTATGCACCACAGGGTGAGAGAGTGGAGGTGGCACCAGCTGTGCAGAAGGACCTGGGGACTGTGGCTCGTCTGTGCTTGTGCCCGACTGCTGGAAAGCCAGGTCAATTTCTTCATCTGTCAGGCCTGGGGGAGCAGAGGAAATGAAATCAGTTTAGCACCTTTACCCACTTGATGCACGCATAATTAAATTCTCAAGCCAGGCAGAACCCTTTCAAGCTGCAAAGAATTTTGGCACTGACTTGAGCAGTAATGCCTCCCCAATTTTGGATTCACTGGAATGTCTCCTTCTCTCTTTCTCTGTTGCAATTTAACCTTAAGCGACAGAATATTAGCCTCAACGCTGCTTCCAAATGTGGCTCATTCAATTTCCTTAATTTATCCTTGAGTTTATTGCTGCTTTTGAAGTAGCTTTCTATTGCAATTCGCCATTCTTCCCCCGAAAAAAAGATACCATCAACTGCAAATGTGGCTCATTTTAATCTGTAATGGTGTAAAAAAAAAAAAGAGGGGAAAAAACTAACAATAATGCATGAAAACAGACAGGGAAACAAAAAACTAATTATTGGGTTAGACGACTAATTAGTCTAGATCGTTTCCGAAGACGGGAATAATTTGCTTTATTTTATGACAAATGCAGAAATAAAAAGAAAAAATCAGGACTGACTGTGATTAGTATGAATGGGACACAGAATGTGAGGAGGAAATAAAACTATAGCAAAACAGATCAAAACAAGGCCAAGCCCAAACTTTCAGCTTAGCATTGCCCCAGCCTATTGCTGCCTGATTGGATTGCCCTAGGGCAGCCTGGTTTTTTATTTCTCACAGAGCTGTGGTAACGCTGCACACATGGTACATGTTGGTGCAGTCACTCCTGCCATCAGGAAATGCCAGGATGACCATGTGTAATTGGCCACAACACATGGAAAGGATTTGGCCAACAAGGGAGAAAAGCAAAGCAGCTAAAGGACTCACAATGACCAGCGTCTGTGAAGAAGAAAACACAGCTGGATTAATTTTTCCAACAGGAGAAAACATCCTCTGGAAAAAAAGAATGTAGTACTCAGATGGCAACCATGATGTGGGGCCTGGACAGCTGTGTTATCCTCCTGCACAGAAGCAGATGGAAAGCCACTGTCCCTGCTATGAGGAACATGTGAAATGACTTGGGACCTCTGACTGTACGTGCAGTGTGTACGCACAAACGCTAGGGATGTGGTTTAATGGCCATGGTGGCGTTGGGTTGACGGCTGGACATGATCCTAGAGAGGGTTCTTCCAAGTGAAACAATTCTATGATTCTGTAGTTTAGAAAGGTTGGAATGGAGAATATAGATTCAAGGAAACAGAAGAGAAGAGACAGACAACTTGATGCTCAGACAGTTGCTGAAGGGACTGACTGCAGTAAGGAAAATGACACAGATCTGACAGCAGTGGGAGAAGAATGGGGGAATACTTTCCATCGTTTCCACTTGAGATCTACAGAGTATTGCTGATAGATGAAATTCCTGAACTGAATCCTTTAACACACGTAGCTTTTTAACATTACAGGGAGATACAGTACAGAAAGGCTTTTGGGCATATTACCTAAGTTTTGTGATCTTCAATATCACTGCATACTGGGGGTCTAGACTGAACAATCTGTAACACTAACAACATTGCCAGAAATAAATACACAACTCTGTCTCCGAACTATTATTTAATATCAGAAAGTACTAACACAGTGCTTCTGGTATTCAGATGGCTTCAGAACTATTAAGAGATCTTTACCCTGCTCCTGTGAGTCTGTGAGACACTGTGAGCTCCTGAGAGGTATTGTTCAATGTACAGTGCAGCTACTGATGCCCAGTGAAGTGATGTGACTGCTCTAATATACCAGAATATTGGCAGTGTCAGAAACAGCATCAGAAATTTGAAGTTCCTGATCTCTGGTCCTGCAACCTGACAAAATCCTGCATTTACTTGTATTTGATGCATGCCTCGAAGAGTAAGGAGCCAAAGCCACACATAACAGCACGGAACAAGACTTGCAGGCACAGAAACACAACTCAGCCCACAGTTCTAGTTACAGAAGCAGTACTTACAGTGCCTAATCGGTGTCAAAAAGCGGTGGCCTGATCAGAAAGAAACTGATTTAACCAGCTCCTAATTACCCAGTGTAGAAGGCATAGACAAAGGCAAACATTGCAGATCACTAGCATCTACAGAATTTCATCAAGATCGAGACAACATTAGCTTCTGGCTGCAAATGTGGCTCCCACCAGCACAGAGTATTTTGTTCTGTGCAAAGATAGCAGAGCTGATAATAGTTAACACTACAAATGTACGGAAGTCGTGGAGGATCCTTACTTCATTTACGAGAAGAGCAGGAAACAATGCCTATTGTTTCCTAACCAAACTGCCCCTTCTATTCTCATCCTGTTTGAGACAAAAAACCCTGAAATCCTCTGCAGCTAAAACGCTCTTCTAGGATTATTCTGGTCTTGCCAACTACAGATACTCAAGCATCACTGTTTCCATGAAAAGTCTGCTGCACTCCTTCAGAAAAAGCTGATGTGAATGACAGAACAATGGGAAACTTTTTACATTTGAGTTCCTGGTTTGAATCCTGTGCAAATGAAAATTGTCATTGCTTTCCTGGACTATTCTGCTGCCTTGCAAGAGTGGCCTTGTTCACGGTATTAGAGTGGCATCATACAAAAGAACATCACAACTACATCCATTCTTAATCATCAGAGAAGACTGGGAGTGCCATCACCTTGGAACACCTCCGTTTAGTTCACCTGAACAAGATGTTTTTAAAGCCCTGTCATCTCGGCCTCCAAGCGTCAAGGAAATAATCTCCCAGAGCTGATTCCTTAAGCATATACATGGAGTATGTCTGCACTGCAACTAGTCATCAGTGGCTTCAGAAGTATACCTGTCTTCATGATTGTCATTTCTCAAATACACTAACAAAGGTATTCAAGATATTCTAAGCCTCTCCTCAGGCGACTGGAAATAATTAATCAAAATTCCCTTTGGACTGAACTTTTCCAGATTCACCACTTACACCCACGTATGCACACAGAGTGTTTTCAAAGTCCCAAACTACTCACCCTCAATATAGTCATTATAAGTAAAGTGGGAATTTGTAAAACAGATCAAACTGTCATTTGTTCCAGTCTCTCACCTTGATTTGTTTTATCACATTCCTTCTATTTACTGCATTATACAAAAGTACCACTGTCCACTCACTATCTTTATCTATCAGAAAGTTGGTAACCCAAAAATAATACCACTTCCCTGGATGCAGAGACAGTGTCACAAAAGCTGGAGCTTTGTGTCTAACATAACCCTTAAATAGGTATGTCAAGAAAATCTCCTCACCTAGCAGAAGCATTGCTCTAAATTCATCTCCTCAAGAGTTTGGAAAACAAACATTTTATTTCTTCTGGAGTTACAGCAAGATCAACACCATGCAGAATGCAAAAGGTTAAAAGGAACAATAAAGGAAACTGCCAATTGTAAGTGAATTATATTTGGCTTTGAGAGCTGAGCCACAGCTATATTATAAAAGGCATCTCTTTGCGTTGTTTACCATCACCCTGACTAATGCAGACCTTTTTTTTTGTTTTAAATAATCTCATGCAAATTAGACACACACTTCCTTCCAGTTGATTGCTATCTGCAAGGAATAATCTAACCGCAGAGGGTACTGAGCAAGGACTGAGCTGAGGAAAAGGATGCAAGGAAACTGTCTTCACAACCCTACAGAATGCAAACCTCTTCCCTTCCCCCAACCATCTATTTCATTCCTCTACAGCACCACAGCAAACACAAAGAATTAGTTGTCATTTTCACCAAGCTTTAAAATTCCCTTTTCAGGCTTCAGGGTGTTGATTTGACTAACGCAGCACCCATGACTGCTTTGCACTCAGAGGTCCTTGCCGACCCTCTTTGGTGATTGTCAGCATTGCTGCTCAGTTTTCAGGGACCGCTCAGCCTCTGGAAACTGTAGTGAAACTCAGAACCTGAGCAAGTCAGAGTTCATAAAATGGGAACATGTCTTGGTGCCTGTACCTTGGGTATCGTCTAAAAAGCTCCTGTGCCCAAGAACTTTTAGGATCTGATTGTCAGTTTAGTGGTTTTTTTTATAGCATCTAATTCTGTTTAATATAAAGAACTCATGTATACCAAAATATTCTTCCTCTTATGACCAGTCTGAAGTAGAGAAGTACTTACAAGTGCTGTATTTTACAGATGAGGAAGAAGTGAGATGTATAGATATGAGAAGTGTGCCAAGGTCAGAACTGAATCTCCGACAGTCAGAAAATAAAGCCCAGGAGATGCAAGTCCCAGTCCCTTGTTCACCATAAATTCACTCTTCTCTGTTTTCTGGGTGAAACACAGTAGCAGTACCTGTGGTGCAAAGCCCTTGCAGGAGCTTAACCAGGTGACCCACTAAGTCTTCTCTCCTCTGATACAGGCTCCAATATTTCAGTGACAACCCTTTTCCTCATTCCTCCCACTGAGCATATCTTTTTCTTCATTGCATTCCTCCTCGCATTGCCCAGTCTAATAACTCATGCACAATTTTCACAACCTGAAGGCAACATCAGTTTTAGTAAGAAAATCTCTGCTTAGCAAGAACTAAAGAATTCTGCCATGACAGGGAAAGGCGGTGGTAAGAATTAAGTTCCTTTTGTGGGTTTCCAAAGCCAGCTTCATTACCACTCTGACAGACCACCCTGGAGCAATCATCACACACAGCCTTCTGCTGGGACAAAAGGCAGGGGAGGGCTGAGGCTCAGGGGTGGTATCTGTTGCTGTTTCCCTCACACATGCATGCGCTTTCTACTAAGAAGAAAACAAAATAGAACTGGACAACTCATTTAGCTGCAACAAACTGAATGGTTACCCAAAATTACTGCATGGTACCATATGATTGAAAGGAAGACCTGCTGGTAGAGGCCCTGAAACAACACGACACTCCTGTTCCTGGAAGCCACTGAGTCAACTCTGCTCAGAAAGAACATGGCCACATTTTAAAAGAATCATCATAAAAACCTTCTGGGATCTGATCCAGACTAATGATTCCACCTGATCAGTCAGCAACACGCAGTGCTGGGTGATTCCTTTATCAAATGTTTCTCCTATATCCTACTCTGGGCTTAGCTGAACACATTACAAACAGGTCAAAAAGGCAAAGTCTCCTGATACCCTTTCTAGCACACGTCTTGGTTCATGAGGCGTTCATGAGGCGCAGCCCAACCCAACATTGCAACAAAATCTAAGGTCTCACAAACATCGCTCTGATTTTTTTACCCTTCATTTACATTAAGCTGCTGTATTTGAATGTAAACATCCTGCTGCTGCACTTCCAGCTCAAACTTTGTGTGAAGGAACACAAAGATCAAAGGGGAAATGACTGGTCTCAACTACCAGGCTGGAAAACGCAGGAAAAAAGTACCTCAGTGAGTTACTGGAGGGGTTTTGAATTCTTACAGCTTTATTCCTCTACGAGGCTGTTAATTATGCAATTGCAATCTTGAAGAATCATTATATACTTTAACCTATCAGGGTGACGAAGCAGCAATCAGAACTGATAGAGGTGCTCTGAGCTCAGTGACAACACTAAACTAAGGAAGGAAAACCTGACTGACAGTACAATGCCAAGAGCTGCAGCAAACCAGCCAGGAAGGAAAAGGTTAAAATAAAAAGTATTTTGGCATAAGAAATATAAATAAACAAACAAATAAATAAATAAATGAATAAAGCTGGCAGCAGTTTCTCTTCCTGGCCAAGCTTTTTGGAGTCTATAATAAAATGGAGTGTAATGGAGGAGAGGAGGGCAATGTCAGAGGGTGAGGGTTTGGGAGAGAGGTTGTTAAGTATCTCCCTCTCCTCAGCTGTGTTTACTCCATTTACAGGACCCCGGGTGATTGATAGACAGACAAAAGAAAAGCAAGCAGATAGTGACCCCCCCTCTGGGAGCATCAGCCAAGGGGATAACTCCTGACATCATCCAGAGCCCCAAACTCTCCTTAACCGCCTGTAATTAAAAAGACAGAGCAAGATATGCAAAGCAGAGAAAAAGTAAAAGAGGGATTTTTTTTGTTATTTATTATTAACATTTTGTTGGAACAGGAGAGTGCAATAAGGACTCTCAGAGCCGTTAAAAGTCGTCGGGTGACCTGCAGACCCCTATTTCCCAGAGCCTTGTATAAAATTGAATTTTTTAAACATAAATTACACGTAATGACGACACTGTAAAAACTAACAGTAATGGAAAGCTGTGCTGTATTTCATTAGCCTGTATTATTCCGTGCCACCTGATCCAGCCGGGCCTTGTTTATGAGTTAGTGTGTTAGCAGATGCCGATGGAAGCATTTGCTTCGACCTTGCTCTTCTCATTGGGGCATGAAATTACGACGGCAGCACCTTGATATTACAGCCATAAATACAGTAAACTGCAAATTTAAGCCAACGGCTCCTATTGTCTCTGAACATAAAGCTGATCGGTATTTATTTAAAAGGAGAACGAAAAAAAATATTATATATCACCTTGTTTATGGGTCCAGTCTCCCCCCCTTCCCCTAATCTGCCTTATTCACTTGGTTAAATACTAAACAAACAAACTAAATCCTCCCTATTTTCTACTGAATAATATTCTTAGGAAATGAGTCTTGTCTTCAGAAAACTGCATCAAAGTATTTTCACTCTGACTAAGAAAGGGCAAGTGACTGGCTTAGCATGTCTTGGAACGAAAATAAAGGGGAAAGAGTACTACAACTTTTCTGCACAGTTCTCTGTATCTGAGAAGTTAGACATGTGAAAGGAAAGAGTTCCCTCTGGCCACTGATTCATGTCTGCATAAGACATACGTGTGTGCACACAAGAAAGAGAAATATGGTTCCTTCTAGTAGTTTATTTTAGAAATTCTCCTTCGTTAATGCCATTTCAAAACAAGGAGGAAATATAGAGGGAAAAAAATGTAGTAAGATTAATGGAGAGGAGGAAAAAAATGCCTTCTCCGAGGCAGCAGAGAGAATGCCTCCCTCTCCTCTGGGCATTTTGGGCAAACACCCCTGGCCACTGACAATGTGCCCACTGCAATTTATTAGAGGGGAAAAAATCAAACACAAAGGCAAAAGGACATTGTAATATCACAGAGCATATCACAGCATAAATCACAGCATTGTAGGTCAGTGCAAAGTGTATTTCAGTGGTTGATTCAAGGCAGGAAAATACAGTTTCCCTTGTAGCAAGAGAGGTCAGGTCTTCCTCTTCCAATGTAAAGTAAGCTCCTTGCTTTCATGAAGTATGTTATCTCTGGTCCACATTGACAAAAAGGAAGGGAACACCTTAACCATGAGCTTCCAGCAGTAAGTTATGTATTTCAGGGTCCAAAGCACTGAGAGGAGAGGAGGAGGAAGAGCATGCAGGACAGAATGGCTGGGGGTTCTGAAACACTGCAGTCCTATTAGATGCAGTGCAAGCATGGCCACAATAGGATCTGGATGCCTCGGTTTTGAATGAATCCACAACAAATCTTCAGGTAGCAGACAGCGTAATTCAACAGGCTCAATTTTTGCTTCACAGAACGTTCAAATTAGAAACAAGGCAGAGAGAGCAACATGACTCTGAATCAAACGAGACACGTCCAGAAGCCCTCAGTAACCTGAACTACAGAACCAGAGATTTTATTACAAAGTTCAGTTAAATACCTACACAAGCATCTGCAGAAACACAGAGAAACATCCACCTTGGGTACTCTCTTCCAAAGACCTGTCTCCTGGAGAATCATCCTAAGAATACCTTGACCAGCAGAAAAGATAGAAGAAACAAGGAACATAAATAAAAGCCTCTCCTAAAAATGAAGGGAAACTTTTTTTTTTCATCTCTGGGTCTTATTTTTACATTTCTTGCCTTCAGCTTTTCCTTTCTACTACCATACAAGCAGAAGGAGAGTATGCGTTAGAAAGTCACCTCTGAGTGGACATCAGTGAAGTCCACCTGTCCACTGCACCACTGGTGTTGAAGAGACAGTAGATGTAACTGAGCTGGATGCTAATGCTGGAACACAGGAACACAGGGCATTCGATTCAGCAGTACACGAAGTGAGAACGCTACTTAGAGAACAAAATCCTCTGCATATCTGAAATTATTTCCAATTAATATCCACTTTGGGGTCTAAAGGTTTATGCCAGGATGCCGATTCCAAGGTAGTTTATCAGGAACAGAACATAACCAAGGCTCTGACATTTGTTCAAAAGAAGCCCATATAGGGCAGAAAATCCAGATAATGGAAAGAGACATTACTGTAGTAACCATAGTGCTGTCATAATCTGTAACCACAGCTGACAATCTCCTAGAAATAAGGCTTAGCATTTGGAGAAAACAAGTATTAGATACACTAAAGAGCTAAGTTTCCAAGCATACCCACCCTGTGATCTGCAAATGCTTGCTGTTATTCCTGCAGAGAAACAAGTCTCATGGTGATGGTTCTTGATGATCTTTATTTGTATTATAATAGTCCTTAGAGAGCCCAAAAGGCATTCACTGTGCAGGTACTGTGCCAGGTACCGTGCAGAAGCCTTCAATGGTCTGTGTGAAGGAAAGACAGGTTGGAAAGAAAACTACTGCACACAGCAGTGAAGTCACTTAGAGCAAACATCAGCTCTATGAAATTTCCCTGCTATTAAACTGGGAACTACAACAAAAAACAGACTCTAAAGGTGCAAGGATATCGATGTCTTCTACAAGTTTCTCTCCAAAAGTAGAACAGTTTGGTACACAGCACTGCAAAAGCCTAGAAGCTAAGCTTCATTACCCAAACCTAACCACACATTTTAAAACCAGCAGTGTCAGAAAACATTTGTGCTTCAGATCCATTTACTTTGTGTGAAAGAAAACTGTTTTGTTAAGCATAGTTTGTTGAGCCATAGTAACAAAATGACTGGCCTTTGGCTACTCTCTGACCTGTGATATTATCTCTAGGAGTTTATAAGGAGAATGCCAGAGGTTGTCTTAAGCTTGGGTATGGTAAAAACACTGGCAATAAATACAGGAGATTTGGAGTTGATTTAGTTTCAGAACTCCAAATTTGAACTATATTTCCAATAGCTTGATCCAGCACTGAAGTGCTGGAGGATGTGCACCCAACATCTGTAACTCCAACACCTCCTTTGTTACTGCTGAAAACAAAAGTCAGGCCTTTCAGTGGCACAGCCTGAATATGGTCCATAATAGATCTGACCTAGCAGCCTGGCCCTAATGTGGAATAACTGGATAAAGGAGGAGTTGGTTTCATACAAAAGAATGGGAAAATCTGTCCTGATGTACCATCCCCTGATCCTTCTATTCCACTGGAGTTACTGATTGCCCCAAACACACTAACAAGAGCATCTGGATATTTTCTACACTAGACAGTCCCTGCCAGGGAGCAGCCTCTGCAGACCAAGATTAACTGCAACTTGCCTCGATGTTATTTATTTCCTCTTTTAGTTTCAAAACTTTAAACTTTAGAAAGGAACAAAACAAACCCATTAGTCCAGACTTATCACAAGGAAAATCATATAAAGTGTGTATTAAATGAAGTTTTAGTGTTTGAAGAACAGACAGAACAGAACACTGACTATGCTGTATGCCAGCGTGTCCTGTGCTCCATCAGGATGTTGCTATAAAGAGCATGGAGAGCAGCAGCTACAGCTGAGTGCTGTAAGCAAATGTGAAAGTACATGGAAGCATATATGGAAAAATGTATGGAAACAGATAGAAACCAATACTGGGTGAGAGGCAGGAACACAGGAGCCCAAGACATTTTCTGACAGGTGTTTCCCCACAACCTTACAATCTTTGCTCCTCTAATCTAGTTTCTATAAAGTGGAATCAGTGTTAGACACCTAGGAGTCAGGTCCCATCGCATGGAGCAGATAAGCTCAATTAAGAAAGCTACCTCTAAATACTACCTATTTAATTATTGTGGTACAAATGTTTCAGGTAAATCTGGTTTGCACTTCCCCAAGAAAGACTGAGACGCTAATGCACTATTATAAACTGACATGTCAGCAGGTATTCATTGCAGGTTATAAATCGTCCTACTTCTTCTTTCTTTTGTTTTAGAGAATTTTTTTTACATGCCATTAAAATATTGTTTGCTGAATGCTACTACAAAGCTAGCCACCTGTAAAATTAAAGGCTGATGCTGCCAATAGCAGTGTTGAAATACCTTCTGTTTAAAAGGCAACCCTACTTTGTAATTTTTAACACAAGTGTATAAATATTTCCCCACCCGCCCTTCACAATTTTCTTGGTCCATTTAGACAACAACCATCTATGTCATCGCACAGGATGTTAATCTTGGGTGGAGAAGAAAGGAACAATAGCAAATGAACTTTCAAGAAACCAAGATTACACATTCAAACAGGGTCCTTCATGATAAAAGAAGAGCAAAGACAAAAGCCATGAGGGGACAAGTCAACAAAACAGCAGAAGTTACAAAAGATCATTTTTCATCTTTTGGTTGGTTTATTGTTTGGGTTGGTTTTTTCTCTTCTCATATGCCTTCAGCAGCTCTTCAGAATTCTGGAGAAAATTAAAGGAGTCTGGATTAACTGCCCAAAGGACAACTAATGTTAACCATACTAAAAATAACGAGGTTAAGTGGTGGAAAAAGTACAGTGACCACACACAGAGAACTGGAGTGGTAAGGTAGAAAAGAAGTTTCATCATTGCTCCCTCTGGACGTGCACAGAACACACTAACTGCTCCTAGTTCTCTAGGGTTCTGATTACCATGCCAAACACACCTCCAGAGTTTCCTTATTAGTATCATAAAAAGCCTTTACACATTTGGGTTCTATTCCCAGCTTTGCTATTGCCCTTGTGTAGGTCACTTAACCTCCATCTGCCTCAGTTTCTACATCTGTAAACCAGGAATAATATCATACAATATCCTTTGTAAAGGGTTTGGGATTGACACAGTTATCATGTAGGAACTGACAAGACTGAAGAATCCATACACCTATGACCTGTGTTTGAGCTAGGTATCCTTTTTTAATCCTCTTTGGGGGTGTGTGTGTTTGTAGATCATCTTTGGAAACACTTCCAGATTTCTAACTCTCACCAAACTACACAAGGACTCAAACTGATGCTTTGCTTTGACTGGGTGGCAAAAGTACATGTCTTTCCTCTGGTGCCCTTCCAGTCAAGCGTTGGACTTAAAACCCAGTCACTGGGGTTAAATATTCAAAATTAAACCACTGAAATGTATTTTTGTTTATCACTGAGTCTCAGAAAAGTTAAAATGGGAGCGGCTACACACAATCCACACAGCAACCAGAGTGAAGATGAAGAAACATTTATGGGCATGTTCCTGCAACATAACACAAGTCAGATCAGTTGGTTGAGGCAGCTGCAAAACTTGCTACTAATATCCACTCACACTGTGGAGTTTCAGGACTAGGAAAGAGCCTCTAAACAAAGGGATCACCTCACAAATAGAGTGAATAAAAACGGGAAGATAATCCCTTCTGGGCACTACATGAAATGACAAAATCCATACCACTATACAGGTGTGTACAAAGAGCTGTTCTCAGAGTTGAGGTCAACAATGAAAGGCCAAGGATGTCCTTTGCAGATCTCTCTCTCTCTCCACACAGTTTTGCACACTACAGTCTCGCAGCACTGGAATCATGCCAGGCACAAGTAAGAAGACTGTTGCAGTGGAAGCAACAGTTTGATGCTCTGTTTAAGGGGCAAATCTCTGAGCAACAGCTTCACAAGGATGACAGCTCTATGCTCTTGAGTGCCAAGTTCAACACCTAGAGAGAACTTACCCTTCACAGCCACCAGAGCAGATAAAGCTCACTGAAAGATGCCAGATTCTTGTCTTCCCCTGCTTCCTCCCTGATTTTATTTTACTGCTAGTTCTGTCTCAGGTGGCCCTAGCTTAAAAAACAAGTTCTCCTTTTCTGATGCAAGCTCTGGGCCCAGGTGAGGCCTTGGCTCTGCAGGTAAGCTAGCAAGCGGGCAGGGGAAGCTTGTGCTCCCCTCGACAGTGCATGTGCTAGTGAGCAGCAACCTCCCAGGTGCTCTCAGCCAGCAGCCAGCCAGCCCAGCTCCTAAGCTACACACACACGCAAGCACTCGCTTTACCAGCCACTGAACTCACACCTCACAAACAAATTATTTAACTACTCTATCCCCCAAGGAAGACAGTGTTCATTTCAAATGCAGCTCCCTGCTCGTCTCTCACATACACGCAACGGCCTGATAGGTTAAATGCTGCCATTTAATTACAGTAATGGAACCTGCTATTTTTTGGTTCCCTTGAATCCTCTCTCGCTCTCTTTTTTAAACACATACAGAGTCATCTTTTAAACATGTGTTTGAGATTTCTGAGTTTCACAGCTGCGTTCTGCTGGTTACTTGAAGAGCAGGAGCACTGATGCTCTGATCTTTCCTCTGTATCTCTGAGCAGCTAGTCTTTAAAAATGGTACATATAAAGGAAGAGATGCTGGGGGAGATGTAAGAAGGGACACGTGTGAACTCTGCAGAGGCCAATCTGCCCCTTCATTTACTTAGACAGTTTGCACTGATTTTATTGAATAAAACTAGCTTAACCTCTCCCACCCCTACAAAGCAGCTGGGGCCTGGAGAGGATAAATGCAGAAATGCTGTAATTTTACTGAAAATGCTGTGAACAGCACTACATCACTCTGTCAGTATGACACAGAATGGAGACATATATATGATCAGGAGTCAGAATGCTCTCAGACCTCACTGGTTTTAATGCATTTGACCCAGTTTCCACATCTAAAGAGGGTCTGGTGTTTCCTTTGCTTCCCACTAAAATGAGGAGTTTGCAAACTGTCTGCAGAACGCAAAGGTCTAACAAAGAGGAACTGAAAGGAAAAGTACATTAAATGAACTCTGTAATCTTGCCATGCCACAAAAGGTGTCACAAGCTGAGTCAGTTAGTATTTCTAGAGTACTTTGACTACACAAAGCAGTACAGAAATTTGGGATACACTTTTGTTGAATTCCTGAGCAAGCTGCCAAAGTCTGTTTCTCAAGTGAATTCAGGCAAGGGGCTGTTCGTGGCCAAAGCCCCGAGGGTTTTACAGCTCGTACTGAAGGAGGACAGGCAGCACAATAATTATTTGTGGATGTCACAGTTTGTACTGTGTGGCAATTAGAAAAAAATTCAGACACAAGACAAAAGTATTCACAAATCAAAATAAATTCTTCCCTATGCTAAGGCCACCACACTCCTGGAGAAATACTCATATTGCACCTGTCCTCAGCTTTATTTGTCCTCTAAATGTGAAAAGCTTATTTATTTGTTCTGTGGCAGTTGGCTCACAATCAGCCAGCCAACCATGCAGGGATATTGCCCCTCTTCATTCCCTGGGACAGATATCCACTGGTGTCTCTTAAGGATGGAATCTTAAAAGGTGAGGCAAGGCAGAGACAAAGACAAATTTAATTTTATCACCATAAAAAGGGACATTTCCAGATGGGCAGCAAGGACATGAATATCATGTGCATGCGGGGGCGGGGGATTATAAACGCATTTTTGGCGAAATTCAATAAAGCTGATTCCACTGCATAAGGTCAGCAATTTACTTTTAAAAAATGATATGATTGCAACTTTTAATATAACCCATGTATTTGCTGCAAGATGCTCGAGAAGATTGTGTAATGTAACCACCCGACCTCTCCACGGGAGCAGAGATCACCCCATTTACCCTTTATTGTCTTGCTAAAAGCAATGCACATTTGCACGGTACGACAAAGTCAACAGCTTTTACTTCTGAGAGCTTCGGATTTCATTGAGAATGAATTCTCTGCTCTCCTCGTAAGGGAGCAGAGTCTGGCCTGGACTAGATTCCATCAGAAAGATTATGAAAGGATGAACCAAACCTGAAATTCCCCTTTTAGCTAAGGAAAGAATGACTGCACTCTGGATTAAAATTAGGAGGGAAGCAACAGCAGGATGCCAGGTTCTCAGGCACCCAAGACATAGTCTATCACAGAGTAAAAATGCTGTCTAAGTGAACCAAGAGAATTATCACATACAGGAACTTATTTTATCTTTCCTAGCAGGAAAGCATCATTAGGTCTGAGATGGATTTCAGCAGAAGAGGAGCACAGATTATTCTAATTACACTCCCTGCTTTAGCCCCAAGAGAGAAGTCTGCCCCTTTAGACTTAGAACATCAGGTTCATTTTCAGACCAGATCAGGAACTGAATTCCTTTACTAGGAAGGGAATTTGCTCTTCAGGAGCAAAACACAAAAAAACATTTTTATGCATACATAGATTTCTTCAACTGTCTCAAGGTGAAGCTTGCTTCAAAGGTCAAAGCCGCAGGGCTGGATTAGGATTGCACGCAATCTGCCTGAGCCTTGACATTCTGACATTCTAGAGTTTGCAGCTCTCCCCTCCCATGCACAGCTGACAGAAACAAAGTCTCACATCCTCCCTGCAAGTGTGGATTTTACTGCAGCAAACAACCTCAAAAAGCACACGCTGCAGCTCCAGGAACTCCAAAGCAAGCATAGCAAAGCAGTTTATAAACACAGCTAACACAAACCTCACTCAGGCAGCGGTAAGGTAAATGTGGTCATTAGCCCCATCTTACAGATGGGCAACCTGAGAACAACTTGCCCAAAGCCAAGCAGGCAGTCAGATCTCAGATCTCCAATGTTTAGTCTCAGACTGTAATTGCAAAAGTGACTTTCTTTTGGCATTCTGCATTTACTGTCTCTTGAAAACATGACAAATTATTCAAGTGAGGAGTCAGACTTAGGATCTGGGTCTTTTTTGCCCGTCACTAAGTCTAACAATCTCAGGACACAGAATATAACTGATTCTTTAAGCACTGTCTTTTGGAATGGATTTCAACTCACTCTGCTGTGATCATACTGGTTTTTCAAAGCTAACAGGAACGGAAATATTATTTTGGCAGTAAATAAGGCAGATACGACTCAAAAGACACTCAGTGAGCAACAGGAGTTAATTCACAAAGCCATTTTTAACGTCTCTTTTACATTACATAGTTACTGTCAGATAGCCAAGTGAAGAGACATCATTAAACCCATGACATTCCAATTATTTGTTAAAATTAAGCTTGCAGCCAATATTTCAGAGCATGCACAACTTCCTGGGCATCAAATTGGCCTGTTCCAATTTCTCAATAATTTTCAAGCTACAAAATGACGGCAAAGGTGAACATGGACTCTTCACCGAAACCGGGAGGAATTTCTGTCACCCAACGGGAACAGACGTAGCAGACTGCTTGTGCAATGCACTCTAAACGAATCACCTCTCTTGCTCTGTGGAGTATAGCTCTAAACGGCTCAAAATCAACACAGGTTGAGTGTGAAGTGAGAAAGGGAGAATATTAGCACTAATGTGACTTGTATCCTCTGTTAGAGAACAAATAAAGAGGCATTTAGAGGGTTGGAAATTTGAGTCAATTCATCCATGTCTTCTTCACATCATTAAACATCACAGGGGTGTCTGTTGTGGTATACTTCCTCAACACTTCACACAAACCAAACAAAAAAGCCACTGAGATTGCCAGGGATTTAATATTAAATAGCAGATCTTTCACTGATACTGTGAAGATGAGCAGGCCTGAATGTTTTGATGAGTGTTTCCTTCTGCTCCCTTTAAACAGGCCCTAACAGGACTTTTTGCCTCATGTCCAGCAATGCAGAGTTCAGAACCAATACAAAAGAGCAACAGCAATGACACATTTTTCTGCTAGTGGAAAAGACTTCTAAGACAGAATACTTTGGTTCCAACTACAGCTCATCACCAAATTTCTAGGACCTGTTTTTTTCATACAGAAGATGTTTACTCAAAAGCCCCAAAATTGCCCAGAGAGAGGTCATGATTTCCTGACAACTCAAACCCCACTTTTCCAAGTACCTTCCCTGCAATAGTACAGTACATAAAATGGTTTAGGTTGGAAGGGACCGCAAAGCTCATCCAGTTCCAATCCCCAGCCATAGGCAGGGACACCTCCCACTAGAACAGGTTGCTGAAGGCCTGATCCAACCTGGCTTTGAACACCTCCAGGGAGGGGAGGGAGCAGCCATAACCTCCCTGGGCAACCTGTGCCAGTGTCTCACCACCCTCACCACCCTCACTGCAAACAACCCTTTCCTAACATCCAGTTACATTCTCCCCTCTGCCACTTTAAACCCATTATCCTTTATCCTGTTATTACAAGACCTTGTCAATAGTCAATCCCCAGCCTTCCTGTAGTCCCCTTCAGATACTGAAAGGCCACTTCAAGGTCTCCTCAAAGCCTTCCCTTCTCCAGGCTGAAGAGCCCCAACTCTTGTAGCCTGTCCTCATAGCAGAGCTGCTGCACCCTCTGAGCATCTTGTTGGACCTCCTCTGGACTGGCTCCAACAGTTCCATGTCCTTCTTGTGCTGGGGGCTCCAGAATGGTACACAGCACTCCAGGTGGGGTCTGACAAGAGCAGAGTAGAGGCAGAATCCCCTCCCTTGTTCTGCTGCCCACACTACATGCTATACCTTTCTATCAATCTCTTTTATTATCAATTCCAGTATCACAGTCTCTTGTCTAATCAACCCAGAGTGATCTGAGAAGTCAGTAATATTTCAGTTTGTAAAAAACATGAATTCCTACTTAATTTCCTACTTGAAAGCAAATTTCAAAACTTCAGAATTCAAGGTTGTTTCTAGATACCAGAGCTATCAAAACCAATTGTTATAAAGCAGTTAAATGTACCCCAAGTACAGCATTCTTCTAAACTAACTCACAGGCATCTACAGGTTCTCTCAAACATACAGAGACTTTTCTTAGTCATCTGGTTACTATAAACTTTAAAAGGTAAGAGAAAGAAAGCCTTGCCTGCCTTTGTACACTGCATCTCATGCCTACTTACGCCTAAACTAACGTTAGGTTGTTTTCTGCCCTCTCATGAGTCACTACTGACTGGGACAAAAATGAAAAGATGAGATATGAGCAAATTTCTCCACGTGGGTAGGGACTAAAGAGATTGCTTTTTCCAATCTCCTTTCCAAATCTGGAGGAACGATAGTGAAGGCTTTCTATCAGCTATAAAGAACTTTTCCCGATCCTCAAAAATAGCCATTTCTGATTCTCCAGGACACCCTAAGGTGGATCAGTTTATCACACTTTTTTAGCACTATGGGTACAAGTTTCTTCTTGCCAAAGAAATCTTGTAAAGTTCATGACAACTTCAGGTATCACAAACAGCAGCAAAATTGATGGGGGAAAGGAGTCAGCATGATGAATAGGCTGGTAACAAACAGCAAGTGACAGATATGCAGACAGAAGACTGGCAGGGCAGGGAGATGTCTCCTTCCCAGCAGATGGATAGAGATTCTCAATCATTTTCAGAAACAGAAAAAAAAGACAACTAATACAAATTACAGAACTGTGGAACTACTTTCTGGATCATGAGCACATCTATTCTTCTGGATTATGAGACTCCAGCAGTGGAAATCTCTGTTGAACATTAGCAGCAAGAGTGCCAAAAGCAGATGTGATTGTCATTGATGCTGATTTGGAGAGGAACTGTTGTGAGTCTGTTTAGCAATGAAAGCATTCATGCTCTTCATTCGATGGACCCCTAACAGGTTCTTTAGGAGACAATCAGATTTCACAGGTTTCTTCATTTAAGCAGGGTTGTGTTGAGCCAAAGCGTGGAAGGGAGGCACCTGAAGAACAAACTGGTTGCACAAGCAGGTGTAGGACAGTTTTCTTTAACCTAAGCAGAATATTGTAAGGCACATTAGCTGTCTTTCAAAGTCATAAACAGAGACCTAAGTATCTTTACTAATTAAATACCCCACGGTGCTTTTCAAGAATCTTAGTAAATTTTTTAGCCAGTAATTACATTCTCTATCCCTAAAGCTCTCTCTGCAAGATCACTTAGATAAAATATCATTATTTTCTCTCCTAAAACCATGTAGTGATGTCAAGCAGCTGCCATCCTCTTCTCAGAGGCAGATGGCTTTCGGTGGAAAGCACAGTGAGATCTAGATAACCCCACAGCCATCATCAAACATGTTCCATGCAAACAGTTGCAAAGTTTCAATGCTGATTGGTACAAAGTGCTCTGAGATCCTCCAATGAGAAACACTGCAAAGCTGTGGAACACACTGACTTGTCTTTAACCCGTCCAGTCATTTCAAGCCTACACAGGCTACTTGAACAACTCTTGCTAACTTCTTGAATGATCAGAAAGCACCTCCTCCTTGGCTCTACCTGTGCTAGTGACCTTTCTTTATGCGTTAAGTTGTTCCAGATGCTTCTTCATAGACTAAGTATATTCTTGCAGTGAAATTTGGTATCACCATCTGAATTCCAGATCTCCCTGGTGGCTTTGCAAGTGATGAGGTCTGTGCAGGCACTGGCACAAAACATGTGTTCAACAGCTAGAGAGCAAGTTACCTGATCTGCAAGTACAAAACAGGACAAGTGCTCACTCACAATCAGCTGGGCAGTGAAGTCTCTGCTGCTTCACCATTTCTTAAATCCATATCCTGCCAGCAAGTCTGAAGAGGACGAGCCAGGCAGCATTGCTTGAAGAGTCCACTCTTAAGGCCTAAGCACGCATTCTTGTATCAAACGTGACCATTTCCAGCAAAGCAGCAGGTTTGAAGGGCTGGAGCAGGGATTTTAACAGCACAGATGCTATGTTTTTTGTATGAGTGCTCACTGGACTCTGTTTGGCTTGCATGGTATCTTCTTCTGAAGGAAAAGCTTTGTAAGAAATGTTGAGCTTCAGTGAGACATGTTAAAGAATTAATTACAAAGTAAAGCTGAAGGAGAAAATTAATTCTGGAAACACGAGAGGTTACTTTTCTTTTCCTCCCTTTTCTGGAGGCGGGGGAGGAAAAGCAGTTATTTTCATCTTGGTGCTGGGGGCAGGAGTTGGGAGCTGTCCAGTCGATAACCTGCCCATCAGAACAAGGCTCGTAATTAAAAGGTCAGTGACCTGGAAAGCTAGGGCCTCACTCTCAGGGCTTCTCAGTAATGACGGCGCTATTAAATTAAGACTGTTATGAAATCAATGCTAAAAAAGCTTTCATGGTAACGAGATTCCATTCAAGGGCATGCAAACTGCCTCATGAAATGGACTTAAATTATAAAAAGTAATAAAAGAGAGCTAAATTGAAATCTGCTAAGAATTTACTTTCTTTAAAGCCCTCCAGCAGTGGGCTGCACCCGCTTCTCTCGGGTCCCTATTTGGATTTCTTTGGCAAAGGAGAAAAGACAGGCCTTCAACTTCCAAGAATGCTAACTACAGAAAGAGGAACAGAAGCAAGCCAATTTTCTACGAAAGAGTCTGGGGCTGGCAGCATTTGTTGCCAGGTGTCTTTGAGCTCTGATTGGGAAGGGGCATGTACCAGTAATAGTTTACTTGCCTCTTCAGAAATCCCCACAGCCTGGCATCTGGACAGTGGCAAAACATTCTGGAACTCTGATGTACTGCAAAAACTGGGCAAGACCCACAGGAAACTTTGCATAGTAACTCATTTCCTACCAGCCAGAGTAACAAAACATGTTAGTACACACACCTAACGCTGCCAACAACCTCCAACTCATCTCACCAAGCAAGGCAACCACTGCTTTCAGAAGCATGCAGCCCATTACGTTACACATAGACACAGAAGCCCAACCCAGGCAGCAGACTTTCTGCAGACTGCCCACTCCTCTGGGTGGACGTTTTCTCAATAGAACTCAACAATTACACATTTTCTTACTCCAATGAACTTCTCTTCTCCCACCACTATAATTTGAGCTCCTTATGCTTTTGTCTGTGCTCACAATCCCACTCTGGAAAGGGCACTGCAGTACTCGTTTTGCAGTCTAAGAAAGAAGTTCTTCACCCAAGATTACACAAGACTGTAGCCTAGCAATTTTCCTTTCCCTGCCCCAAAAGGCTAGCACCCTGAAAAACACAGCTCCACACTTCTAGTGCACTTCCACCCCTCTATCTTGCCAGAAGTTACGGATTCAGAGCGCACAAAACCAACAAGCCACATGAGTTACCGGATGGGTAACTGAGCAGTGCAGGACATCTGAGGCACAACAGTAAGATGACAGACACATTTCCACAAGGGTTTAAACCCCACATGCTGTCTAATTACTCCCAAGGCGCCGCTGATTCTGTGGCATGTCATCAGCAAAATCAGCGAGTTGGACAAAAAACAAACAGCATCTTTTTTTTCTTTTCTTTCCTTTCAGATACTCTGAGGGGAAACAGCTGTTTTTCCCTTCATCTGAAGAAGTTCATGATAAAAAGGAGGAAATGTCATAAATTACATGAAATGCCAGCGTAAGCTTCAAAGAAAATGATAAATGATTCTAATAACTTCATGTTTCTCATTAATGCCTCTGTATTTGGGAGTTTAGAAGTGCTTAAGACAACAGAGAAATCTCATCCTGCTTTTGAAAGATCTACAAATCCAGGACACTCTCACTCTCTCATCTTCAACACTATCATCTCATGGTTTAGAGAGCAGTTCAGCAAACCCCTGACCTATAAGTAACCAGGAAATCCTACTTTCAGTCCCTGCACTGACCACTTCAAGAAATTAAACCCAGAAACTTTCATTTCTCACTGCACAGAAATGTATTAAACAAAATACAGCTCCTACAATAAATACTAAATAATACTGAGAACATTACTTTTGGTTGGCCTTTTTTAGGATGAGGCACTTTTTAAAGAGCAGAAAAAAATCTAGTTCAAGGTGGAACCATCTCTGCGAGTCTCAGAAATGGAATGTCTTGGGCAATTTCTTAGCCTGAAAGCTCACCCACAACTAACTGCAATCCTATCCCTGATATAGCTGGGGCGGTGGAAGGGGAGTGCCCCTGTAGGGGTAGGGCACCTTGTCTTTTCCCTCCACACTGATCCAGCACTATTCTCTCCACTGCAAAAGACAAGTACAAACATGGTGTAAAGCTACTTCTAGATATGAAAATCCTCCTCCAACAAACTTCTGGGGTCCATAAAAAGGTCTACTGCAGTTTCTGTTTGAAGAAACTTGGATCAGAGTAACTGTGGAAAAAATACACGGCTACCTCCGTATCATTTCCTCTTCTAACTGAAATGGCTTCTATATAAAAAAATGGGGTTTGACTGGCAGTGAGAATTTCTCCACCAGACAACCTAACTACCTCCAAAATAGGGATAAAAATTACTTTGGGGATGGCAATGACTGTGTATAAAAGAAACAGCCCTACCAAACTCTGCAGTTCCTCATTTACTCAGGACTAAACTAACCACAACATCCACATTTGAGGAATAATTACCTCCATCTGCTAGAGCATGTAGGTATCATGACAGTATGCACCTTCTGCTCTTGAGCACTGAACAGAGGTCACATTGCAAGCTCAGTGGTCACATTCCATAGGGATATACCTCCAGTGACTGTGCATAGAGGCGCTACTGGACCCTGCTCCTTCCTAGCTCCTACTGCTAAGTTTTCAAGCAAACAATTAGCACAAAAGGAAGGAGGGATAATTAACAAACAGGAACAAACAAACAGCTCCACCAAACCATTCCCACTCTTTAGTAATTATTAGCCAAGTAATTCATAAGAAGTATTAGTCGGGCCACAGTGTCTCTGTGCCTCCATCTCCCCATCCTTCCTCTTCTCCCAGTCAGGGATTTATTAAAATTAAACAGATTAGATGGAGCTCCTGATACTAAAAACTGTTCAGCAAAGCCTGCGGTGGGGAAGTGCAGAGCAAACACCAGAGACATTTGTCTCTAAATTGCTCTAAATACCTTCTGCAAATGAAATTCTAACCCAGCTGTGTTGAGAGAGAAAATGAGGAATAACTGGTCATTGTCAGCACAGAAGAAGATCAGGCAGTTATAATATTGCACGATATACTGGGGGCTAAGGATCTCTCAGCAACAATAGATTTTGTATCAGGTTACCCCGGGTAATCAGCACAGCTTTTAGGCTCAGCTTTCCCTTGCTTCATTGCTTCGATGATAGAGTTGAAATCCCCAAGCTTTTATGATTAATTACTCCCCGTAGGTCCACATATTTCAAGGAAAAACCCATGGAGCAAAGCGGCCAAGAGGCTCCAAATTTTAATGCCATCCTGATGGCAGGGCAGGGCAAGCAACATACCTATATGACTGGAATGTTCTCTAACTGGCACCAAGACAAGGAGTGAGAAGATGACCCTCAGAACAATGTGCCCATTAACTGCTTGTCATGACATCATCGTAAAATCACAAGACTGCCATTCCCTTCTAGGTCCTTTGCTCTTCAAGATGAACAAAGTGGTGCATATACTTGAACTCTCCATCTCATGACATCAGGTCTCAGGCATCTCAATAAACAGCTCACAACCCCAAGCAGAATATACATTTTGCAGGCTTTGCTACTTTTACTTCAGCTATAGAATTTGATGTACCCCAAAGCACTCATGACTTGGGAGTACAAGTGGGTCACTCCCCACTACCAAAGTGCTTGAAGTGTTCCATAATGCAGGTAATTAACTCCAATATAAGACTGTCCCTATTATTTACATCTTGTGGTAAGGATCTAAGCAATATGGTCCCAGGAGGGTAGCATAATATGGAGTGAACTTCACCTGAAATGCACCGTAAATTGTGGGCTAAAAACTTCGGAGAGAGAACAAAAGAACAAAAGATAGTTCTGCTATGAGTCAGAAAATAAAATAACTTCTCAACAGGCAACGGCCAAAGTATGTTCCATCTAAGACAATATAGGATTTGTCAGGATCTGTTCTATCCCTGCTACAGAAAAGGGCTAAACTCAGTCAGTAGTGTAGCATTTCAGCCTGAAAGTCAGCTTGACCCCAAGCTTAACCTTAACCTGACCTTGTTTACTTTCACCAACTCCCTTGCTCTCCATTCCTCTCCTGGCTCTCTTTGGATACATTTGACCTTTTCACCTAGATGCTGGTCATTCTAAAGCCAGAGTCACTAAGCCTGGAACTGACCAACTAATCCACAACTCCAGACTGTCCTCATTGCAGAAAAGGATTGACAACAGTTAACCCCACAACTTCCAACGTGTTGTATTCTGCAATTCCACATCTGGTGCCAATATTGCTCTGGTTGGTTTGGAAGAAAAGAGACTGATACTTCTTACAAACTTCCCATCTTTTTTTGAGACAGACTGCTTGCTTAACATCTCATTTTCCACAGCAATGCATTTGGGCTTCACATTAACTCGGGCTCCCTCATTATCACTAAGACCACAAACTGAAGAGTCCATACCTTTCTTCTTCAGAAATGCTCTTCTGGTTGCAAGAGGACTTTGGCGGACTCGCGGGTTCTGTAAAAACTTCACTGCTGTCACAATCTGATGTGGGAGGATTGAAGAAACAGAAGAGAGAAAAGATCCACGTTAGGAACGTTCAAATACCTGCTTTACATCATGAATTCTGTACTACAAAACAAGGCATTGCATCCACCACATGGAGATGGTCTGGAGCTGACACTGATCCAGCTTTCAGAAATGGTTTTATGAGCATCAGAGTTTGTGGCTGAACTCTAATCAGACAGCACAGTTATGGTATTTAAACCTAGAAATTTCCCACTAAATTACTCTTCAAGCACTTCAACCTGCACAGAAAACTCCATTAAGATTCTCTGAGGTTTCTGTCATTTATATTGTGATCTTCTTACCTAAGTTGGCTCCTCAGGTCGAGGTCAACCTTGAGAAAAATGCATGTGATCTGTAACAGCAGGCTTACTTAGCAAAATTGCTTCCTAGCTATCTGACTTAAAGCTGCCTGCGAATTCTAACAGATTAAGACCTTTTCTGCCATTGTTTTAATTGACTGAAACCCATAAATAAACCCCAGCTTGTCATGACTGAAAAAGAAGCAACTTCACACATTTTGGAGCACGTAACAAAAATATTAAAAAAAAAAAAAAAAATCATTCCGTAAATGGGTGAGTAGTTAAATTTACATCCCACACCAGCAGAAATCACAGGTTACCTTTGTCTAAAGACTTGACTGCTACATCCTTCTTTAAGGTGACAGATCAGTGCAAGCAACCCACTCATTCAAAGAGAGGGTAAAGCATGGGATAATACTCAACAGGATAGACAAGGGCTGCAGTGTTTTACATTTCCATTTAATGCCAATGAAAGGTATTTGATTGTTATTTTCATATGGTGGGTCCACTTCCAACACACTCTCCTGTACAGTTGTATTATTACATGCACCTGCACTGGTGATTCACTCTGCTTTTATACAGGCATCTGATTGTGGCACTGGGGGAATGATGTGCCTGAAGTTAACAGCAGTCAGGAGATGGACACAGCCATGTGAACTAGTGGATGAGATTACTTTCTTCCTCTGGAGCTAAAAATAACCATGCATGTGCATGGATGAGGTTCTTCTCCCCAAAGAATGGCATAAACCTTCTCCTAAAATGATGGTACATGCTAGACTTACATTAGGTAGGTCCTAAAGAGCTCATCTTAAAATGCAGTTTCTGGACTTCAGTTGCAGAAAGGTTTTCAAAACTTTTCACAGCAGAAAAAGAAGTGGGTCTAAAAAAATATATAGCATCACTACTGATATCACCAAGTCTCACTTTGCGTTTGAATCAAACCCTTCGAATATGCATTTCTGGTCAGAGAGCAAAGTTCTGATGGGTTTAATGGCACTTTCAATGTACTCCTCAGTGCATTCCATCAATGTTTTTTTGCTTTTAAATTGCATCTCTTATTTCTTTAAATACATTAATCAGGCTAGTGTAGGCAAAACGGATCCATTGGACAATGCAATAAACATGAATTATCATCTATCCAACACACATAATGGCTTAAAAATACATAATAGCAGGTGTAGTTTAAATGATTAGTTATTACACCTGTGGTGGGTCTGATTCAATTGGGGAAAATCATCTTTAATAGGTTAAAAGGTTTAGATCACCAGGCTTCCCTTAAAGTGGCTGTAGAGAGGCTATGATGGAGTACGCTGTCATTACTAATTCATTTAAGAAAAACATGGGAGATACAGCAAAGAACAGCATAAACGAGCGAATCCAATTTAAACATCAGGTAAAGCAGAAAACACCTTTTAAAGAAGCATGATAAATGAATTTGGGAGAGAGATGAAATTGACATATTTATTTTAACGGGAATTTGACAAAGTCCCAGCACACTTCCAAGTTCAGAGGATAAAATGAATGGAGTCTTTTTAATTATTTTCCTTTTTTTGTTTTCCTTCACTTCTACCCTTAAGTTTACATTCAGTAATTTTGAGCCATAAAATACTAGAGCAAAATACCCCACATAAAATACACTCCAGTTTCATTTATGTGCACTTGATCTGTCTTCAGCTGAAACACAGGTGACAGGCAAATCACAGGTTTAAACTCTGCTGATATTGCTATGCTGGATGAGCCCAAACTAATAACCTTAAGGTAATATGCTGAATAAGAAAGATGCCCAAATGAGCAGACCAACAGATATGTGAACATATCAAAACCACTTTCCTTCTAACAATAATTACTTGCTTGTTTCTTCAGAAACTCCTCAACATTCCCTCCCACATTGAGCAAGCTAGAGAGAGGCACACACAGCCTGCAAGATCAGAAATTCTGCAGGCTCTCAGATTTAATTATCAGGTTTTAAGCATTAAAAAACCCAATAAGAAATAAGCAATATTTTTCATTGTGCTATTTCAATCACAACCATGTGAACATTTTATTGATTCTAACCTTTATTAAAACTTATTTTTGCCTGGTAAAAATGTAAACATTTCAGTAGTAAATTTCACTCCAAAGTAAACTTCTATTTTATCTCATCCCTGCATCACTTCCTCCATTACTCACAACAGTTTCAATCTTAAAACAAAGTAAAATTACAGGCAACAACAAACTTCATTAAAAAAAAAAAAAAGAAAAAAGAACCCTGGCCATGTATTCCTCCTCCCACTAGTCCCATGTTTCTCATGTTTGTGCCTGCATTTACCTCTGAACATTCTTCCTATAGGCTGAGCTGAAACCTTCTCATTTATGTAATTCATCTTCTATACACAAGCAACTTATGAAGCAATTTTGGCCACGCCAAAATGCCAATATTTTCAACAAACACACACAAGAACTTTCCTACCTTCTATGGATCATTTTCTCTGCACAAACAAGGGCAACTGCAGCCCATAATTTAAACAACAGAGAAAGGAGGAGGCAGATGAGAAGACTTTGCAGTCCTGTGCATAGCCAAAAAACCTCATGCAGCAAATAGCACTCTGACTCAGCTTCTAACATTGTCCCACGCTATTTCTGTGTCATTTGTGACACTTCTCCAAATTTTTATAGTATTAGGACACTGCCAAATGTCATGCATTATATCACAGCTTGGATTCTTAGATTGACAGCACACACTGGCCAGCAAACTAGCGGTATCTGGTGGATCAGATACCTATTTCTTTCTCTGAGAGGCAGTGTATTTGGTGTTTAAAAGCAGGTCTATTCCATACACTTGCTGTTGCACCACCACTTCTGCAGTGAAGTGATACACAAAGACGTATTTCTGGTGGGGGGTGGAATCCTGCAGCAGGTATTGTCCCATAGTTAGGTTTTCTAATTACAAGGTGACTGTTACTAGTCGTGGATTATATTTGTGTCTGGCCAAATTACATAAATTCAGGCCAAATAATCTGCTTCAATGTCAAAGATATAAAATGAAGGCAGGAACTTTATTGCAGATGTCCTGGGATTGCGGCAGGCTGTCGAAATTCTGGACCAAAGTACAGCACTTTGACATGACAGGCAAGGTCTCTCACTCCCTATTTCCTTCCTTCTTGTGTTAATGTGGAAGGTGAAGTCAGCCTTATTTTTCACCACGCTCAAAGCTGCAGGGTTTCCAGTGAAACAATCTGAACTACCTTATCAGTTAGTACTATTAGAAAAATAAAGCATCAAATCAGGAAAAACTAAAGCAGCAAAGTGGCAAATGCACACTTTCTACCATCACAAAAATAACACCTAACCAAGGAATGAAAAACGTAAAAGAAAATCACCTTCCTCAGTAAAAGTTCCACGGACTTTGGTAACAGAGTCTCATGTGGAAAACAGCTTCAAAAGACACCAGGAGCACGCCCGTAAGTGCTCTAATAGATTCCCTAATACTGGGAACCCTCTGTAGGTTAATACTAAAGAGCATCTGTTGCTAGACTGAGACTTTGAGATGACCTGTGATGTAAGGGTTGGGTCTGAATTATACGTTGCAAGGGCTGGTATTTTGTCTTTCTGAGTGGATCTGTATCTGTTTAAATGCAACACTTCTTTTCATTAAGCAGAGGCGGCACAGGCCATGAACTATGCACAGACAGTTTACATTACATGTGCGGAAGCAATCAACACTGGCAATATACATGACGTATGTAAAAGAAGTTGGAATTTATTTTTTCCAGTGTATTAAAAAATAATAATACGGCAGTATCAGCAAACACTCTACCTATTTCAGCCAGAGCAGAAGGCCACAGCTATAGGGCAAATGGAACTGATCAATATATTAGCCTACAGCAACACCCCCTCAGCGTACGGCTGTATGTTCGCGAGGCTCAGAAGATTAAATTGTCTGTGAAAGGTTTCTGCACTCCTACTCTAAAGGAGATACCCAGAATCCTGTTAACAAGCATCAGGCTAAAGCCAACTTACGTTTTAACAAGGGCTGACTTAAAAGCCTGGCACTGCAGTGAACAAGAAAACCCCTTCCAACAGAAATGCTGCATTTTAGCAAGAAATCAGCGCTCTGCCAGGGCTACCTTGACAAATATGGTTATCGGTGGCACACGGAAATAGTTGCAAAGCAGCTGTTAATCAGGGAAACACATCATAGAACGCTGATGCTAGCACTCAGGAAAAAATGCAAGGGGCTAATTATGAAGCCATATATCTCACTAAAGAGGCACTGTTCCTTGAGATTCCAGGCAGAGCTTTCTCAGAGCCGGGGTCCTGGGACATTACATACACAATGTTCTCTAACACAAGCTTCCTTCTCCCAGGACAGATCTTTCCTTAATTCAGCGTTCTGGGCTCCAGAATTCCTGTGAAATTCATATTTCATAGGAACTGCTTTTTATTTCTAAAGGAATTATCTGCAGCTTGGTCAGGAGAAAGGGAACACTTCAAAGCTCCTATGAGTTCACTGACATTTTAATGAAACCAGGAATTATTTCTGTTGTGAGAGAACCAGAATCTGACAAAGTTTAGCAGATGCCAAAGTCACATCGAGAAAAGTTTAAAAATTAAAAAGCCACTAATGTTAAATATAGTTAAGACCAAAAAGAAAGAGAGTAAGATTCACACAAGTCAAAAAGAGAAAAGAACAAAGGCAAGGAAGAAACGAGGTTCAGACCGTATCTAAGATGAAAAACCCAGAACTAAAAGAATACAGAGCAGTAACCCCCAACCCGGTAACACCAGGAAAAACCCCAAGTGCCCAGAAACTCAGACCCCCGAGGGAGTTCGGTGAACGAAACCTAAGCCAAACACCAGCACCGCGCAGGCGGAGTGGAGGTGAGCACACAGATCCTGGCCGCGGTCTGCCCTGCGGTGCGGGCTGATAGGGCAGGGCTCCCGAGGGCTCTCGGGCCGCGTTCCGGGGCAGAAGCCTCCTCGCAGCGTCCCTCGCACGGCCCTGGGACTGTAGCCGGACACGGAGCGTGGCCCCCGTCGGGCGGCAGCCGCCCGAGAGCGCGGGGTCACGGCGCCCCCTAGCGGCGTGCGGCGGCAGCCCCCCCTCGGCCCCAGCCGGCGGAGCCCAAATTAAGTGTTTTCACTCAGTGGAAATGAAATGTTTTGCAAGATGAAACAGAAAGAAAATTGAGGTTTTAGGTAATTACTAGTTGGCATTTACATATCACAGGCTGGTTCAACACCTATTCATTTTCCTCTTTTATTTTCAATTTTTTAAAATTGCTCATTAAAATGAACACATGACAGGGACGGGGGGAAAAATTACTCTTCCTCTTTTTCCTGAGGACTACAAAATCCAGATCTACTTTAAATACATTTATCTATAATTATCACATACAAAAAAGCCTTCCTTAATTTACATTAATAGGGTGACCAAAAAAAAAAAAGGAAAAAAAAATTGATAAAAGCCAGAAGAAAATGCCAGCGGAGCTGTCTTCGTGTCATCTTGTTGTGCCTACCCAGCCCCAGCGCCAGCCTCCACGAAGCCAGGACCTCGCCACTCCCCGTGGGTGAGGGAAGGAGCAGAAACGGAGGAGCTGACAATTGCCTTGTCTGCAATGCTGTCCTGCTCCCAGCCATCCAACCACCACTTCAGCTGCTTTCAGAGGCTTTCTTCTCTTTCAGCATACCTGCCCCTCGTTTCTCCTGCTACTCTCACTACAAAGATGGGATTCCATACAGTCCCTGATCTCAGCTTCTTTGTTGCAGGAGCCACTTCACACTTACTGCAGCTGCTCGTAAAGGTGTGACCTTTCCACCTTCTTTACTCACACAGAACCAGTCTTTCCTCACATAACCTCACTATTTCCAGCGATCCTGATCTGCAGCTCCAGTCAGGCTTTCAGGCTCTCTTAGCTCGATGGCCTCTCTACTCAGCTTCCCATTCTTCAGTTAAAGAAGTATTTCCTATGCAAAGCCCTTAGTTTTCCCATGTCCTTTAGCTTTCTTTAATTTTAACCTTGGGAAAGTCTTATTTAACCCCACAATGGATTCTAGGACACAATTTGTATGAAAAATGCTATATAAAATAAAGTTTTATCGTATCATATGTTAAGGGCATAAAACATCCCTGATAGAAGTGTACAGGAGCTGACATGATAGACTAATATATTTTAAGGTCTATTGTGTAAATATGTATTTAGGGAATTCTAAAGCATGGTATTATTGACCCAAGTCTCTCTTAAAACACATTGATATATGGGGTAAAAGCCCTTATGAAAAGTAGCAACTTCGTCTGTGTAGCAGTCACCTTTCAAAGTGAAATATCTCTGCCATCTTCAGTTTTCTCTGATTCGATTTAAACCACAGCAGACATCTTGACAGAATTCCCCTTTTTAAGAGGAATAATACTTCAGTAATACAGGCATAAAACAAAAACCCAAGAAACTTTTACATGTGCCTTAAGAGAAATGTGCAAGAACTATTTTGTACACAGAGAAAATGTGTTATCTCTGTAGCTTTTTTCATTTAGAAAGAAATATACCTCCAAATGAGACTCTGTTTAACACAAACTGTTACAGGGAAGGGATAAATGCTGGAAAACCAAAAGAAACTGAGGAGAAAGCAAACTAAATACATTGAACTGATAATGCATAATGCAGCTACAATAAATTGTAACCTATGAGTAGCATGAACCTTTATTCTAGAGTTCAAATATTTGAACTTTCTATTGAAAAGATACAATCTCACTCTCAGAGGAAAAATAAACTCTAAACCTCCCCTTTTTGTACTTCTGCCTAAGCTGAAGCTGCAAGCTTCCTATAATCAGCAGTACCACCAAAGAAGGTATTGCAGCAAGATGAACAAGGTGGGGGGGCACGGGGGGAAATAATGCTTGCAATCCAACTGGCAGCAAATTATTTGAAGTTGTGTTTACATAAAGCCAGCAATAACCTCAGTGCTGAATGTACTGGATCACTGTGGAGAGTACATGGACTCGAAGGTCAGTATTGCATGCAAGGAGGTATCCAGCTCCCAAGCATGGGTGAAGCCAGCCTGCCATGATAAGGCCAACAAACCGATTCTACAGGACCCAAGAAAGATGCCAGTGAGAAGGTGAAAGGCCAAAACATATTAAAGAGAATCTCATGTTTTTAACTTTTCACAACAGTATCCAATTTAGACATCCTGCTTCTCCCATCTCACAGCAGGCAGCATAGGGATCACTAAGGTTCTCTGCTGTTAAATTAATGCAAGTGTCAAGCTGCTGAGCTGAATCACTCCAAAGGAATGTAATGACTCAATGTCCAGGATGCTCCCAGCAGCAGAACTCAGATCATTCTGTGGCTCCACAACTAAAACAAATGCACGATACAGCTTCCAGGGGAGCCCTCCAATACTTTACCTTTTTCACTCCTCTCTGCACATTGCCATTACGAACGCAAGAAGTTTTGAAAGAAATCTCTTTTACCCTATCATCTTCACATGCAAAAGGTAAAAAACAATGGAGCTGTAATTTATTACATTTTCATTCTTCTAACTGCAGGGCAGACAAGGGACTGCTGGAGGTTCATTCACATGCTAGGGAGCTGCAAGATACAAGATGATGTAAGGATAGGAAGTCCGTGTCAGATCTAACAATTACGCCTGAGTACTTAAAATCACTATTGAGTGGTAGACTCTAGAAGGCTAAATCAATCAAAGAGATGCACCAGAACAGGATCACTGTTCAGAATTACTCAGACCCTTCTAATTCCACAGTCAAGGGACTGGAAAATACCAGTAATAAAATGGCTTAGATTTAGTGCAAGAGGATCGAAAGTAGAGCCCATGTGTGGAAGATGCTTATAAAGATGTTTCAGACTGAAATGACCCAAATGGATAGGAAATACCAGCAAGCCATATTCCTTGAACCTGCTATTTCAAGAACCCTGTTTAATAGAATTCTTAATCCATGGGGAAAGTAGATTAGAAAATGAGTGTTTTCTTTGCAGCAACGAAAGCTCAAACAATTAGAGGTGAAGTCAGGGGACTCTGATGGCATTATGACGTGGAAGAACTGAACTACAGAATGAATAAGGAGATACTGGAGGGACCTACCTGGATCAGCAGAATCTAACAAACAAAAGGTTTTATGCTGGAAACATACAAGAAGCTGGAAATCATGACAGGTGCACAATAAATCATGCAAACCACAGCAGTTGGGAAGTCATAGTAAAAGGACTTAAAACACTAGAAGACCTTTATGTAAATACAGTATTTGACTTGGAGCTCTTTGGGACAAGAATCATCCCTTTACTCTCTATTTGCACAGTGCCTAGTGCTGGTCTGCAACTGGCCTCCTAGACATTTATTACAACACAAATAATAATAAAGCCTGAGCAGACCATGCACTTTGTTCCTGCTGTTAATTGCCCCATTAAGGGAAAAACTAAGTAAGGGGCAAGAAATCTGATTGGGCAGAGCTGCCTAGTCTGTGGGGATTGCAAGTGGAATAATTTTACAGACCCGAAAGCAGCTGTGCCCCTTGTCTTTGTCCACTTCTCAACACAGGCTACATGGCTCAATGTCTCCTTCATATCTAGGAACTTGCATTAGCAGCCTCAAAAGCAACGGAGCTTCCCTGTCAACTCTTAGGATGCTTCCTCCACAACAGGAGTAAAACAATAGGGGGGCAAACATGAGGAACATTTCCACTGTAGCTGTCCATACCATAAACATTCTGCAAACAACAGGTCACTTCATTTTCCCCTGGGGTCAATTTAGCATTTTCATGGATGTTACATTGACCACTTAAAGAAACAAAGCATATAGGAGTGAGAACCAGTTCTGGATGGTGCCCAACCAATGCAGCACTACATGCACCACCCCCCCAAAAAAAAAAAATCACATGTACTGGTTACCAGCTCTTCGCTCTTGAAACGCCTGAGTAAGATCCCACCATCCTAAATTGAGTTAAAATGTCCAAGAGAATTAGTTCTACAGAGAATTATACAAAAGCCAGAGTGCTCCTGCCTGGTTTCTACACAGAAATTTGGGTCCGAACCAGGAAGGGCAGCAAAATCAGAGAAAGTTCAAAATGGCACTTGTACTGGTTTTCATTTTCCTTAAACCTTGGCAGAGGCAGCAGATGTCAAGGACTATTACAATTATGCTCTTTATGTGCTGAAAAATTAATAAACAATTACTCACTTCAGCAAAGAAAGAAAGCAGCCATTTCCTTGACAAATGCTGCAGAAAGCGTCAACAACCTCTCTGAAATCTGGGTCCATACCACAGCAAGGGACTAAGAGCAACGCAGGAATGGCAGCTGCTGCTACAGAGAACTGGCAGAACCAAGAGCCTGAGTCTGAAGCCTTGCAGCTTTCTCGAGATTCTGCTCCTGACCCATGAGGGCTACAAGGCATTTTTCTCTCGTTGTTAACGAAGAAAGTGGATTCAGTCTCTAATGCTGCTCTGGCCCACATACAGGCTCGATCAATTTCTATTAAGCTACAAAGTCCGAATTTGGGGGTGTTTGAAATGCACTGGTTTCAACTCCGCTATGCCAAAAAGGGCTTCCAGGCTGCCTTCCTGGGTGGGAACTGAGGGGTACCTTTGCTGTGGTAGGAAATCAAGCTCAGCTTCCCAGGAAACCACGAGAATGGTGAAAAATACACACTTCTCTGAAAAAAACAAATATCAAATGCCTGTGACCTTGGTAAATTCTTATCACAATTTATTTGCAGCCTAAACCTTGTTTAAAATCTGCCATACAATTAGTTCTTCCCTAAAACACAGGCAAGTTCTGTATTAATTTCCTTGAGACTCCAGAGGGAACTCAGGTGCACTTGCACTGAAAGGCCTCCAGTTTTCTTCAAAAAATGAAATCAAGTTAAATGAATCCCACATATCCCTTTTTAAGCAGACCCATGCTACTCAGTCCTCTCCCCACCTTAAATCAATGGTAACCCAATTCAAATGCCTTGCAGCTCTGTCTGAGAACTAGTGGAGAGATCAACGCTTTTTATCTTAAGGATTATGGATCGCCACTTGGCTGACTAACATAGCCAGCAGCCCATTAGAAATACCACAAAGGGCATGCTGTTTCTCCTTCCACTCCTCAGGACTGAGAAAGCAGCATATAAAAACTTCACCCCTTCATGTTGCAGTTCCTAGCCAGCCTGCCTTGTTTCATACTCCAAACATACCAAGATTTATTAACCTTTACAGTAAAAACAAATAAAATAATGATGAAGCAAAGATGCAGTGATGTAAGGCTGCAGCTAGCACCGTTTATCTGGGGAAATCCAATTAGTGCTCAAGTGGCAGAGATACCTGGAAAAGTGCTCACAATCAAATCAAAAAATGATACAAAAACATTAACCTGATGGCTAAAAACTCCACATTTAAACATTTAAAGTAATAAAGGTGCTTTTATTGAGTATTTTCTATATTTCATTAGGTCCCAAATTGATGAGGAGCCCTAGAGATGCATTTCCTGGCCTTTTGGATCCTTAGACCAAATGCTTGACTTTGTTGTTGTTGTTGTAAAATGAAAAAAAGGAAGAGTGTTTCTTGCTTGAATGGCAAACTTCTGTCTGCAGGAGCAGCTACAGCAATAATTGCATATGCAGGAAGCACTGCAAAGCCTGCAAAGATACTCTTAGATCTCACACATTCATTCTGCACTGTAAGCAGAAATGTTCTTTGATTTACTTTTGCACAGAAGAGTATCTCCATTTACCTCTATTGTGCTCGACCAGAGGTTCTCCTCTCAAAACCATCACCTCATGTCCCCTGGCTGGGAAAGTGACCGTATTGATGAGGCACTTGCTAGAAAGACAAGTACTCACCGTACGCCTTGGCAGTCTCAGAAAAGAAGGTAGGAACTGAATAAATAATGAGATTAGTCAAGTCCCTAGCAGTAGGGCCCTCAGATTACGCCTGCTTACAAGACTTACAATGTCTGTGCTCTGTCTTTCTGAACACTGCCACTCTGCTGCTTTTTGTCAGCATTAAATTCACTTACATTTATTAAAAAAGGAATCAGGAGAGAGTCACTGTCAATGAAGAGAAGACCAAACTTCTGAGTAAAAAATTTTCTTCAGCTCTCTAAAACCACAGAAGAGGGAACGATAACAATTCTAGGATTGGGAAGATCTGACAGAACCCACTGGTTTGCTCAGAGCAAAATGCTGCACGATTTTTGCATGCTGCTCTTAAGCTTTACGCAGAGGAGCTGAATACACACATGCAGAACAGACTGCAGTAAATGGAAAAGGCACTTAAATTCCATTCCAAGGTGAATTAACCAAGTTAGAAAGTAGCACACTTCCTTTCAATATATAGAAAGTGCATTTATATTTCAGAAAGAATTCTGTATTTTGTCCATCTATTTTTAAAAGTCCAGCAGTCTTTACTACTTTCCTAGGGAGAAAATTCCGTGACAGATCACTGTCAGGATTTTTACCTAGTGCTAGCCCTTAACTCTCTCTCTTTTCTCTTTTTTTTCTTTTCTTTTGTAATATGAACCCACTGCTCAGAAATAAACGTAAGACTTAAATAGCTTGGATTGTACCAAGTACCAGAAAAATAGTTATTTCATGGTTTTCCTGTTTCACTGGGCTGCTACTCACCCTCACGTGCTGTGAGCTGACTGGCCCTATATGTGGTATTCCCTTTCTACAGAGAATATTCATGAATTAGCTTTTAGATGCCAAAGAGTACAACTTGTCTTCAGGGAGCAATTTCTACATCTCTTTAACTTTTGTGCAGGGTATGTAGCAAGTTACAAGGAGGAATGTGATACCTAGAATCTGCACACTGGAACATAAAATGTTTAAAATAAAACATTAAGGACAAAACTCCTATAGCAGAAAGAATTTAACACAGCAACATTCAGATGCTCCTTCTCTCCATCCCCTCTAATCAATGGGGATGAGTTCTGGGTAAGAATCAGTGGTGCGAGATCTCCTGCTCCTGTCTGGAGCATAAAGAGTCCTGGTTTATTATTCTGTATTTGCATGTGGCAGCAAATGTGTAAATGCTTTAATAATACAAAAATCCCAACAGAGTGGAGGAGGAGGATATGAAAGAAAGAAATACAAGGACATTTACTTTCTTGAGAGTAAGACAGAAAGGAAAAGAGAGAAAGAAGATGATGCGATAAGGGACAAAGCAAGCTTTCTGGGGTATATCTGGAAAAAGCTAGAGGAGAAATCATTAGGAAGTCCATAGTGCACCTCCAGTGCTACAGTGTGGATCAATTCATTTAACACTGCCCTGTACATTTACAGAAAAGTACTTTTGATACAATAAGGGCTCATAAACACACAGAAATTGGGTTAGACCTGTTTCGAATTCCTGCCAAACAATGGTTCAGAAAAATGAAGCTCTATTTTAATTAGCTCGACTCAAGAGTGATTTGATAACAGCAGATGCTGTCTGGATGCTTTCAGCTTGATGGGCTCCACATACATGAACTTAAGAGTGGCTTTGATGCAATTAGAGATCTTCCTCTCCTTTAACATGTGTTAGGCTGAACCAATAGCTTGTGTCTCCTTAACATCTTGAACCAGAGGATATTGACCCTCTTCCTCATCCTTCTCTCTACGAGTGAAGCTAAAATGAAGGTGGCTTATTTGGGGCTTACTCATGCAGTTTCACCAACTTGAGGACAGAAAGGAAATGCCATCAATACACTGCCCAGCACTGACTATTAAGGTCTTAATATTAGATCTATTTCTACCACAAACCACATTTGCTGACACGCAATTTTTACAGGCTTGGTTAGTCCCAGTCAAAAAAACCCCCAAAAGCTGCTGCTTCAACTGATGTCAATTTCTGTAACAGAAGAGGGATTCAGTAAGAATTCCACACAGCCCTTTCAGTTCTATGTTCCCAAAAGATACTCCATATATACACTATACCAAGTGGGAAGTTCCCATTCACTCATGGTACAGCTCTCCAATCTGCTGTCTGCAGTTTTCTTTTAGAGACAACTTCTTCCATTCCTGGAAATGTTTGTACATTAACATCTCAGACAACACTGTTGCCTTTCCAAAGCGATCTACCTGCCTCACTCTACAGCCATAAAGCACAGACGTTAGCTAAAGGACACTTGCGACATAGGAGCTGCTTAATGCATCAGGGACAAGGCTAATAGGAGGTCTTGATTTGTTAATTATCTGTCAGTTTGTCACAGCTGGGCTGCAAGGAGTGGGTGAGGGGGAATCTTTCTGCTTGGTTCTTTCTCTAAATGCTGAATTAGGCTGTCAAAACCTTCATCCCACCACAAGAGGCTGTGAAAAGAAAAGCCAGACTATCCTTTTCTTCCTCCTTTTCCCAGCAGGTTATGCTGCTTCAGAAGTCCTAGCCTCCCACCACGCCTTCAGAAATGTATATGGTGTATATAAAATGACCTTCACACCCTCACACCATGCCCAGCTTAGTCAAGGGACATTAGCAGACCTGAGCATGATAAATCAGAAAGGAAACCCCTGTGCCAGGGGAGCACACAAGAGGCATTTATTCTGCAAGGAGTCCTAAAGTTGCTACCTGCTTGAATCAGCAATTTCAGAGCAGAGTTTTGGAAGTTAGAAAGCTTGGTCCTGTGGGAGCAGACAGACAGACATATATGGAGCTATGAAGAGGCACAGTAGCGGCAACATTCCCGTTCCTCTTACACTTCTGCCCCACATAATCCTCTAAGAGGGGCAAAAGTTCAGGCTGTGAAATGGGATAAAGCACAGAAGACAAAGCCAGAAAAGCAGAAAGCAGTCGAGTTTGCTATAAATGCTTTTGCCTCTTAAATCCAGCTAAATGTGGTCGTTAAGCCATGAGAGCCTGTGGAGATCCCCACCCACTCCCCGGTTTTCCCTGCAGGCCATGTCCAGAGCATCCCATCACTCAAGTCCTCTCCTCAACAGGCCCGGGATTATGAAAAATCCCCTGCAGGAGCTTCCCACATGCACCAGACACACCCCTTTCCTACCACCAGCGATGCTTCTCCCTTTCAGGTGTGGGAGGCTCAAAACGTACTCCATGTACACAGGGGTACTGCTTGCTTGGGATGGGAGAACTGAGCACACTCAGCTCTAGCTTTGTACGTGTGTGACTACAAGCTATAAAGTCACCTAAACTGGAAAAAGTTACCACAAGCATTCCCCCAGCCCACTGCAGCATGAATAAAAAGGTGTCTCAAGTTAACACTTGTTTATTTCACACTCAGGACAGTCACAGAGCACGGACAGTGGCAGCACACTAATCTCTTCTTATAGTTTGACAAAACTGGTGCTGTTCATCTTTTGAGCTAGGATCCCTTAGAACCACTATTTCACTTTCTAGTGTAAGCCACTCCCCAGCATAGGGCTATCAGCTAGAAGGGCAGAATAAGAGCCACAGTTTCCTCGCCTTATTATTAGGGTTGAGCACTAAAACATTTTTGCTCAGGCAGCCCAGATGGGGCCTACTGATGAATGCACTGGAGACAACACAACTACCTTTCATCAGGTAAACCTGGCAACATTTGCAGAGCTTGTCCCTGGAAAATGGAATTTGCTAAAGCACCACTTCTCAAACTCTGCCTCCCTTTTGCACTCAGCTGTTGTGGTGGCTCATCTCACACTCCTCAGCTGAGATGGCAGCAAGTTCCTTCAGGAAAATGAGAGTTACTGGAATAAATGCTAACTCTTCAAACTAGGAGGAACAGAGGTAAGAGCAATTACAGTCAGAAAGCTGTTTACTAGCTGGAGACTTTGAAGGCTTTTGCGTTCCTTTGGGGCTTATAACCTAAGTTTGAGAAACACTGCTTTAAGGAACTTAACTATAAAGAGACACAAGCATTGATGATGACAATGTGATGACATAGCATGCTCCCCACCCCACACCTACAGAAGAGTTTAGGAGCAATTTCCCAGCAGGTACTGGTGGCCTCAACCCCTTTGCCTTCAAAAGCTCTGCCCTACAGTGATGCAGACTCATGGGTGTTGAGATGATGCTTGAGATAAAGACCCAGTAATATCGATAATACCACCAGTGCAGCAGTCAGCATTAATTATTCCAAACGAGCATAAGGCAAGGCCTGTCTCTCCTAAAACATCTCTCAATCTTCTGGTCTTTAATAAAATCACCCTCCCAGCCATAGGGTGTAACTGGAATTGTACATACGCATGTGCATGCAAAAACATAAATGCATAGGGAAAGATTCAGGTCCTCATTAAAAAGTGGAATAAATAAGAATTCACCAAGGAATTCTGCCAGAGTCTGATTTCCAGATCTGGTTTTGCTGCATTCTTGCCCAGAGCCTGCAGAGTTCTGGGTGCCTCCCTCTTCTTCTCCAGCTGCACAGTCTTCTTCAAATTCAGACTTCTTGCACCTATAATTACTAGGTGCCCTGTGCCAGGCTCCTTTAATTAACCAGCCCAACTCTTCTCCCTTTGGGATCAGACTAAGCTCTTTTTTATTAGTTCCATCATTAGCTCCATCAGTATCTAGGCCTAAGCAGGATACCTTATACCACTTTATGAGTGGGGCTGTAGGGTGCAAATGACCTCCAAAGCACCTGCCTGCAGAAGAGGCAAAAAAAAGCAAGACTATGAACCACAGAGAAAAGGCATGAGGGGTTGATACAACACCCTTCAAAATGAGCTACATCAGCAAAAAAGTCCCCCAGGAGCAGGCCTTGCATGAGGGCAGCCTTGGTGTGCCAGTTAGGTGCTGTTACGGTGCTGGAAGTCCTTCAATCCAAGGGGCAGAGAGGCAAGAACAAAATAAACCTCTTACCTGTCATTACACCAGAGCCAACCTTGTGATTTTCAAGGCCCCAAGAAAGAGTCAAGCATTGCTGGTCAACACTATTTCCCCAAGACTCACACTCTCCAATTGACACTGTCTTACCAACAGCTAGCATGGAAACTCAACTGCAGGTTCTTGCAATGCCCCAGAAGAGAAGGATTCCCATTTCATTGTTTGTTCTTTAGACTCCATGTTCCTGCCTCCCAAGAGGACTGGTAGATCAGAGTCCAGGCACTATCCAAAAGTTCTTCTCTCTCCCCTGCATGGTACTGCAGAACATCTTGAAAGTAGTTTCTTGAGCAGTTATTGATATTTTACCTTTAGGCAAGACACTTTCACTCTCCAAAGCTGTCATCTAATTGCTATACAAACTGCGGGGTGGGGGGGGGGGAAGCTATATGCTCCCTGACCTCTACTGGACCATGAGACCATGAGATATCCTCTCTGTGTGTTCATGCATGTGGCAGAGAAAGAATGGGATATGAAAAGCAGAAGAGCTGGCTAATACCCTGGGATTTCACAGGACAGGCGGTCACTCCAGCTGCACAGTTTGACTTCCCCAGAGAGTTTTCTCAAGGAGAAACCAGCCATCGATCCTGGGACACACAACTTCCAGGAGCGTTCCTTATCTCAGAACAGCTTCTGCCACGGATTCCTGAATGCGCTTTAATGTTTAAATTATTAAATGCATTAATGTATTTACATTATTCAAGTCTTATGTGCATTTTTCTAAGATAATTTATGTATAAGAGTTTGAATGTCCATGACTGTTAATGTCTACAACCCTTCCTGTTCATTATTGATTCTGGAAGGGAAAAAAAAAGGCAGTGTTTTAATGCCTTATTTTTAATGTATTAAGAGTCTGAATAAGTGCATTCTCTTTTTTCTTTTGTAATTTCATAATTTAAGTAGTGCATTTATTAAACTGACACAGTATGAATTGTGGTGAAGTCTGGCACAGGGCCATGCTGCCAACGCAGCCCAACCGACCATCACGCTACTCTGCAAATCAAGTAGAAGCTCAGCTCCTCTTACACCAGCTTTTACTCCCTACCTGCAATCAGAAGGGACAGAGACTACAAAGAAGTATTTTTGGTTGCTATTTACAAGGCTTTTCTCCATTTTAACACAGTGGAAGTTTTCTCAGGCTACCGATGAACTGGTTTAATGCAAAGCTGCTTTTCCAACGAGCTCTGACATACATACTGCAGTTTAACGTTTTTCTGTGGGAGCTTTTAAGTCCAGTAGCTCCAAAGCGCTTCAAAAACCCAAACCAAATATTATTTTGTTCTTTCTACACCACAGCCTTGCACATCATAAACCTCAAAATTTGCCCACAGCTTAATGTTCACACACAAATCATGGACAAGAATCAGGTCACCTCCACTGCTGAACCACAGCCACTTCTAAAGCAGAAGGCAGCTGCTACTCAGCAGTAGCTGGCCATCCTGCATGCCAGCTGGGGACAAGACAGCTCTAACAGGCAACAGAAACTACCAAAAAACGCAGGTAGCGCAGGAGAGCTACCTCCCCTTGCTCCACCCACACATCAGTGGTGCTGTATGGACATGCACTCACATAGAAAATTATGTGCAAATGCTTCAGATGTTTACAGCCAAAAATACTACTTCCAAGGTCCAGTTTCTAGTGCCAGACAAATCCACCGCCAGCTGAGCCTACACAGTGCAACAGTGACACCCGATGGCTTTCAGCTTAACCTTCGGACACGCATTCCCTGCCAGGAGAACCCAGGGGCTCCGTTTCCCCTGCTGGGATGGCAGCCCTAGCTCCAATCACCTATCAGAGCAACTCATCAAGAAGCTGAACTGCAGAGAGATAAAACTTGCTGTACGTAGGCACTGCATGTAATTATGAGCGTGCATAAGTTTCACAGTACATTCTGCATAATTACAGGCCTGCCTGGCACAGTTGCCAGCGCGAGCATGAACACACACGCACACACATAATGTATGCACAATATTGTGCATATGGACTTGGGAAAAGACAGAGAACAGGGAAAGTTGCTGGCTGTTGTTTTAAGAGCTGACTCTGCCATTTCTAAGGTTAAGTTTGTGTTTTTTTGCTACTCATTACCATTCTTTAACTGTTACAATTTATATCAGCATATAATGTTAAATAATTACAGGGAGCGGAGCTCACTCTAGCGAGGATATAAATGCGCTGTGGGATTCTACAGATTTAAACAAATAACACTCACAGCAGGGGGTGAGCAGATGAATTAGCATTAATATCCTGCCTGGGAGATCCCAGTGCAGTGTTATGGCTTAAATACAGATCTTTTCTGTAACAGTCAATATGACAGCTACTAGCAATAGAGCCCAGCACATTCACTAGTCAATATAGCAGCTGCAGCTAAGGAATGTCCTTGTAATAATCCATACAGCAGCCAGTTAAAATAAATAACTTCCCTTTAACAGTCTATATCACAGCCAACTGCATTAAAACCTTCCCTTTTAAGGTCTATACAATAGTCAGCTAAATGGAAAAATTGGCATCCTTCTTGGCAGGTTCAGAGGGAAGTCAGGCATCAAATGGGCTAGAGACTGAATTCTCCTTTCATCTCTTGGGGAACAAGGGGGGTCCCTTCCATATCATGCTGGTGGGGAATCCTGCAATGTTGCTATCACAGTTTGCAGTTCAAGTTTTGTGAGAAGATGCTGTAAGCCTTCAAAACCATCACTTCACCACGCTTTTGAAGCAATTACCTTCCCTTTGAAAAAAAACCACAAAGACCAAAACCTTTCCTTCCTGATCAGCACAATGCCTCCAGTAGACCACAGCTGTCCAGAGCAGCAAGCACATATATCCAGAGTCTTCAGAGTAAAGGCAAGATGCTTTTTCTAGCCCTTTCACCATTAGAGAGATACCCCAGCTCAGTGTAAAAGCAGAACCCAAACTTGAACCCTCTGCTTTCAATCAGGAGCTGCTTTTTTATTGTCTAACAAGAAGCAACAGGCTGAGGTAGGTTATGAGTCTACCTTCCTTGGACTATACCACAGCACCTCATTTTGCAATAGCCATTGTGAAAGGCTGTAATATAAATCATGATAGAAATGGTTATAAAGCCTCCAAATCTGAAAACCAAACTGGAGGAAAATTCACAACCATATAGGGCCACTATAGCCAGTTTTTGTATCTAGGGTCAAATCCTGCCCTCATGTACAGGTTGTAGACTGGTACACCTCCAGCCTTCTGTGATGGAGTGGCTGTGGGCTCACACTGCGAATTAACTGACTTGCAAAACAAACCTGGAGAACTTGGACAAATTAAAGCGATGCTTCTTGAGGCAAATTAGAAAGTAAAACACAAAAACCCCTCATAAAGCACTTAAGACTGAGCTCACAGTTTACAAACTGTTGTAGGAGCATAATAAATCTTTGCAGTGAAATGTGTGGATATTTCCAAATTTTCCACGTTGCTAGATGATTTTATGGAGAAGGAATTCTGCCATTAAAACACTACATTTGTTAGCTTCTTATGAAAGAAAGGAGAAAGATGACAACTTTGTTAGAAATTGGAATGATAAAGCATGAATGGCACTCATTTCACAAATGGAAAACATCTGCCTGCTTTCTTTTTAAGAAACCTGTCCCTTTGGGTATATATTAAAAAACACAAACATAAACCAAGGGCCTGCAATCCCACCAGATGTTTAGCACCTGGAGCATTTCCAAATAATTGATCAAGAAAATAAGGGTTTTTTTCAGGTAGCAGGAAAAAATTATCTCTCAAATCCTTCAGGTTGTCAATGCTTTATCTCAGTTTTGAAGAGAAGACTGCAGCAGCTACAAACACATTCCAGCCTATGGCCTCCCAAATTAAAAATAAACACACACCACCCCTACTCCAGAAGTCACCGTTTGAAGCTTTGACCATATTTTGCAAAATGACAGTTATTAAAAACAACAAACATGCATCACAGTGAGTCATCTGGTTTCCAACTTCTGAGTCAAAAGGGGCTGATTCCACACAAACTGAAACCTGGCTCTCTGACTACTTGCATGTTTAACGATTTGTATCTCTGCACCACAGCTTCAGAACAGGATGTGGAAGAAAAGAATGAAAAGGAGATGGGAGAAAGGGGAGGGGAGGGGAAGAGAAAAAGCACTTCTTTACTGGTCCCAGTGTCACTGCAAATAAAGACCATGTCAAGATTTAAACCATAATAATGGAAAGGCTATAAAGGTCTCTGCTATAATGTTTCCTCTGATATTCCCTTTCATAAATGCTCTCTTTATGCTGCGTGCTTTGCAATAATACATGTAATGTTTGTGAACTGGCCCCGCTGGGGAAGCTGCATCATATGAGGCTTCACAGAATACAACATTAGAAGCTAGATAATTCATTCAGTAGTTCTTCAACTTCTCTTAGCTGCACCTATCTTCTCCAAGTGAATGCAGCAAACATGAGGAGACAAGTAATCTAAAGCAACCCCCAAACAGATTTGGCTGGAAACAGATCTGTTTGTACCAACACATGGACGTGCAGCACAGAGTCAATTCTTCCTCCAACACAACACCTTTCTGGGTAAGGCTAAAAAGCCTCTTCCCAGATCCTACATGTAGAAGCAAGAACCCCAAGTTCATTCACAGCTATGCCAATCGGATCGATAGCATCCTGAGCTTCCCCTTGGCAGAGACAGTGAGAACCTCAGTGCCAAGAGTACCTGCACGACAGATCCCTGCCAGCACTACAGTTGTGTCTCCTGATGGCAACATAAACACACATGTGGCACGGGTCCTGGCTGTGACACCTCCTTCATCTTGCATGTGCATAGCAAGACCTCTTCCCTTTGGGTTACACACTAAGCTGCAGGATGCTCAGCCTGCCTTCCCAGGAGGAGTGACCATCAGCAGCCCGAGGCACCTGCACGCCTCTGTAAAAACTGAGGGTCAGACTGGAATCCCATGGGGCTTTAGCACTAGATTGCCCCAGTGATCCCATACCACTGCTTGAAGCATAGGGAGTGCTTGGTAGCTGACCATGACAGTGAGAACTAAATCTGTCTTTACTGGATTGTGGCAACCAACTGTTGAGAAAGGGAATGCCAAAAATATAATGTTGGGGGTTGGGGGGAGCAAGCTCATCTCAGTCTTGACTGTAATTCTCAATCACTGCACAGAAAGTATTTATATCCCGTTGGCAGCATGTGTAACCAATGTGACTCTCTGTGTCAGAGCTGTCAATTACGGCCCTGACTTACGAGGAAAGATTAAATGAGCTAAATATGTAGAGCTTGGCTTAGAGACCAGGATGGGGGTGGGGGAAAGAAGAAATGATGTGATAACTGTCTGCAAACATCTGAAGGGTGCTGATGCTTAAGGAGGAAAGGAATCGCTTAGGGTGGCACACAAAACAAACAGGAGAAACAAGCTGGAAGAAAAACACAAAAAAGTCTCACTTTACAGCAGGGAAACTCCATCCCAGCAAGGTGCTGTAGAACTGTATCCCAAGGATCACCATCATTCAGGCCATTTAGACACTTGGCAAAACACTGGGAGGTTGTCCTGAAGCTCTGACCAATAGTTATCACAAATAATTTAAATGCTGAGCATACTGGGAGTGTGGCTGAGGATATGAAACTTTTTCTCTTGCTTCTCTCCAGCTGAAAAATCCTTTTACTCAAATCCTAGGCATATTTGCCTTCTCACTCTTCCAGAGAGACAACTGTCAAAGCAGCAGTGGTGTGTTATGGCATGACAACTGGGAAGGCAATATGGTCTGTACAATTAGAACAAGAAGAGCTCTGAAAACACATACAAAAGCCAAACCAAAGAACCTGCCCCAAACTATTAGGATGTTTGGAAGGATTTGCAATGTAAATGACAAAGAAATGTAAGAAATACGAAAAGCAGGGGAAGTCTCTTGTCCACTAAGTTCCTCAGGAACTGCAAATCCAAGAATTATCCCAACTTGGAACTTCCTAGTTTGGCAAACCATGGTTCAGAAGGTCCTGGCACCAGAAGTATCTGAAGGAAGTATTCCTGTTGGGGAAAGTTCTTTCAAGTTCATGAATAAGCCATTCTACCTTTTGTGCCCCATCTTATGTTTTAGTCTAATTAAGACTTAACATATCTTTTGCTCTGAAACACAAAAATACCACAGACATTGCAATCTTTTTCTTAAGCCATGATCTCCTTGGTGAAAGTAGGAGGAAAGGCAAGAAGTGAAGAAAGTTGTCGTACGTAGGCAGTTAGTCTTGCAATAATCACTATCTGGCACTCTGCTCTTTGATTACAGTAGCAATGACACACAGTGTCTGGGTTTGGGCAAAAAGAGTCCAACTGACTCAGTAGTATCAGAGGTAGGAGAAGAATTAAGAGTCTCTAGCAACATCTTCCAGATCAGGAATTTAGTAATGCGAAGTCAAGAAGCACTCCAAAGGTATATAAATATATAAAGCTATTTCAAGAAGCCAGAAAGGCTTCACTCCTGTGAAGTTCTTAAGCTGGTCCCTCCTCTCCGTAAGCAGAAAGAACTGTGGGCCATTGCTGCCCTCTACAAGTTGTTCTGCACATAGCATATTTTCCACACACATGTAGCTGCAATGATACTATTATCTCACCTTGATCCCACAACCCATCATTACCGAAGTGCAGACTGTGCAGGCACCTCTTTGCCATCACCTGTTTCAAATTACTAGGTACCCTTTTGCAGCACCTGGGCTGCGCACAGCAAAGTGCTCCTGATTCCTCTGAGCAGGCAGAGCTGGGCTGCCAGCCCACACACAGCAGCCAGCTGACAGCAAAGCAGGCCATGAGCTGTAAAATACAGCTTGTAGGGGCAGCATGTGTAGATCTTCAAAACATCACATGAACATAAACGAAAATATTAAATTCATTTCTCTCGAGGGGAAAACATCATCATGTTAAGAATTTCCAGAGTGTGTGCCAGGGTTTCTTTCCAGTGCCACAAAGCACTTCAGCTTCCATTTTACTTTCAGTTAATCTGGGATCTTGGGAAGTCAAATCACACCTAACTTTAAAAGAGACTCTATCCCAGCTCCTAGTGCTTTAGTTTCCCTGCAGGTTTGGTAAGGAACAACTTAAAGCGTTACAATTATTTTAAAACCATCTTAAAAGTCTTCTGACCACTATTGTGGGTTTGTCTGAAAAGCAAGCAGGAACTGCTTCAGAGCTCTACAGACCAGATTATAAGATGCTAACTCACCACAGTGTCAGTAGCAGAAAATTACTGTACCTCTCCTAGTTGTTATGCTGCCTCACCCACCAGCTCTGAAGTGTTGTTTAACCTGTAAGCTCCTAGGGACAGGCAAAGCCATCATTAGCTTCTGAACAGTCTGACAGGGTCTCAACCTGCTTCGGCCTGTAACCACTGCAAGTTTCTAGCTTTCAGACATTACCATACAAGACTACACCAGAAATTAGATCTCAAACTGTCACATAGCCCATCTTCTTTCAAACCTGGGTTTTAAAGGAATTCCAAGAAAACTTTCCCACTGACCTCAGAGAGGCAATTTAACTTAGCATGCCAGTGCTCCTTTCACTATGCTCAGCAAGCAAATTTGCATGTGTGCTTTGCACATACTAATATATTTGTCTGAATCAACCCAGTAAAAGGAACTGGCAGACTGAGTACATTTTGTATGAACAACAGAAGTCAGAAAACATGCAGAAGAGATAAAATCAGGCAAACCCCCAATTATCTCAAACTTATCAGAAGGTCAAACGTAAGAGAGGCCTGCCTAGAAAATCACAGAGATTTTCTTCTACAGCACACCAAAGGCTATTGTGTGAGATGGTCACACACTCCTGGCTCCCTGCTCCTGGCCCAAGAAAACTGAAATTTGCACAGCGATTGCCCTCCACAGCCTGATGGGCACTGAGAATCCACAGCAACACATTCAGGACCTCCCCACACGATCTGAAGCGTTATCACACCACTAGGGCTACTGCCTGTGGACTGGAGGTCACAAAGCTGATAGTCTCTCTTTCCCTCCTGCTGACAGTAGTAAATTAACCTGACTAATGTTTCGCTGGGGGCTATAAGTTAGTTGCCTACTGACTCTGGCTGTCTGGAAATCCCCTCTGGATAGATTTACTTTTAAAGAATCATTCAGTGTAGGCCAACGCTCTGAACAAACCCTTTGTGGCAGACAGAGAATTTGTACAGTAAACAGGTATAAATCTTGTCCCAAACAATAAAGAATGGGAACATGGAAAGCAAAAGCGTGATGAGGTTGTCCCTCACACACACTCCAGTCCCTCACACCATTTCCGGAAACAAAAGTCCTTCTTAAGAAAAAAAAATCACATTTTTCTACAAATTGAGACTAGGACCTTGGAACTGTAAAGAAATTAAAGGGCAGTACATGGGATCTCTTGAGATGCACTCCAGAAAACTAAGTCAAATACTGTTCTTGTCTTAACCAACAATTTCAGGCAAAGAACCCTCAACATTCTCCCATGTGTTCTTTAGGGTTTTGTGGGGCAGAAAAAGCAACAATTTTCAGTCCAGGAGAACTTCTTTGGAACCCTAAATGAATTCCTTACCCACAGTCTATTTGAGAAGTTTAAAAGATGAGGTGTAAATTGAGGCAACAAAACAGAGATGATCTAATAGTTCTGTTGTCTGTGTAAGGGGTTAGACAAATAGCCCAAAAATCTAATTTCTATAGAGGCAGCAGTAGCCCTTTTTACCTTGTACCTTTCAACATGTGAACAAAATGTCCATATTTCAGTGTTCACTGCTGCCACTGCCACAAGAAATAAAAAGAAACAGCACATGCAAAGAAAGTTAAATAATCCTGCAGGAGAACATATTTTGTCTCACTCCATGATCCAGAGATATCATTTAGTGAGAAACCAAGAGAGTGTTTTACATTTACAACCAGTGCTTTTATATTTACAACTAGTACTTCTTCCACCAAGTACCAGCAAGAGAATGTTTTGTGGCAGGAAAAACAAACAAACAAACCCCAAACAATGCACAAGCAGCATGTGGAAAAGCCTCACATATAAACTCTACTTCCTTGGGTTCTTCCTACAACCCAGGCTCATGCAGCAGCTCTCATACGTGTAGCCTTCACAGCTGCCATTTAGACTGCAGCAGACTTGGCAGAAAGAAAAGGCCAACAGCAAACATATTCAAATATCTCAAAAGCATCACAAAATGGTTAAAAAGTTACAAAAACCACTGTTAGAGACAAAACAAGCCAAAAAGAAATGCTTTTCACTTCTTTTCATAATTACACTGAAAAGAGAAATTAGAGCAAAGAATCAAAGATTCAAGAGAAGGGAATTTTCTAATGCTTTAACCTCACAGAAAGGGTCTGTCCTGTGCAGTTACAGCTTTCACATATCCCAGGACTTTGCTTTGAGCAGCTGCAGAAAGACAAATCTATTCCAATTCCACAAGTGTTGGGAGGATTACCAGAGGTGGCTGCACATACAAGCAGAAGGGGATGCAGCAGTGTTCGCTGATAAGCTGGACTCAAGGAGAAGCTGATCTCGCACTGACGATGACAAAGGTGGCTGTAAACAGCAGCAGAGCGAGATGCTGACACTCTGCTAACACAAGGTTACACTTCCCACTATGGAGCTACACGGCAAATTTTAATGGGCCAAGACCGACAGCTAGGGAAATGAGTGTCCGCTCTCTGCTGCACAAATTACAGCCCTCCCCACCCCCCCAACTCATTCTCCACTGCCAGAACTGTAACACAATGACCTCTTATTAGGGAGTATTTATCAGTTGGGACAGTTTATTGTAAGGACATTGGATAACTCAAGGGATTAATAGCAAGGAGGTGGAGTCCCTTATTTTCAGTGTGGGAGTTCAAAACATCAGAAGTGGGTTGAAAAAAGAGCAATTAGAAGTGTGACAGGAGTTTGTGGGACTCCGCTCTGAAGGCTTCAGTGAGGTCATGAACCCCAGCAAAGTACACTCTAAAATCCCAAAATGCAGCACACAATCTGATGTGTCAGACTGCATCTGCCACGTGATCCCAGAGAATGCTGAAGCTCTCCAGTGAACAAGTAGAAACCATTGCTTTTCCTGCTCCTGAAGAAAGCAGCCGGCTGGGAGGTACAGCGCACACAGCAGGCAGTGCTACTGGCACATAGCAGAAGGTATTTAGCACCTCACAGGATACAGTGCCCATTAGAATTATAAACAGAATACAAAGCCAGCTTGAGTCTATAACAACATCTGCTGATGCAAGGCAAACTGTCCTAATTCCATCGCTCTCTCATACTTGTGCATAAAACCGCTGACATGTCCCAAACAGGTCTCACTCCTATGAAGTCATCAACTGAGTGAAAAAAGGTGAGGGGGTACAGAGCAGAATTTGGTCATGAGACTCTTTTCTTTCTCATCTGGATTCCCCAAGTCTTCTTCAACTGCCTCCCCCCAGATCTGAAGCCTGAGCACATGGCTCTCCCTTACAGGGCCGTTTGCTGGATTCCTGCCATGGTCTGTTCCGGTGTTTCCACACACATTTTCAAGCCGTGGCACCATGCGCCTACAAGTCTGCTTCACGGACCGGGATCTGCTGCGTGCAGTAGAAGGCAGCCTGCATGATCCTGGCTACAGAGAAGCCACAGTGGTGTGGTGGAAGTCAGGTCATCTGGCTGACAGAACTGAACCGCTCATTTAATAAGGCTTCTTCTACAGATAGTCAGCTGGAAGTAATAATGACTCCTAAGCAAACGTGACAAAGACTGCAAGAGTTTCATATTAAAACAATAAATGAAAAAATAGAGAAAAGCTCCACCTTTCCAAAGGCTCTAATTAGCTCACATGCCAGACTCACCACTCTGGAAGTTTACCTTGGAGTTCTTCAAATGTATAAATATTTTAATGTGGTAGGAATATACACCCATACAGAAAGATACACAACTGCTGTGTGCTGCTTCTGAGCAATTCCTCTGTCACACATACAGTGAGAAATTAACTAAATCAAAGGTAATGTTAGAATCTGCCTTGAGAAAGAATGAATTGTCAGTTAGCAGAGGCTGTGGCAACCTGCTGCCTGCTACAACCTTCCTGAGGCAGAAGCGGTGGGGAAGCAACCCCCCAAAACCCAAACCACCAAGGCCATCACGAAGCACATGATGTCAATAACAACTTCAGGTCATCTCATGTGCAGATGTCTGTGCGGTTAAGGGACGGCACGGTGTTACCAGAGTAGAGAGATTTTCACTGCAGAGCTTAACAGAACTCAGGGACAACTCTTTCATTAAGTGCATTTAATTGACCCTTCTTAGTTCAAAGTCTTTACCTGTACCTCTCTCTTTTAAAAATCATCTCCTGAGTATTGTAGATAAGAGTCACAAGATGAAAATACTTTGATGTGACCAGTGCTACACTATTAAGGAAAGTACTTCAGGCTTCTCACTGCAAACAATTGTGTTCACTACCATCACCAATATACCAGAGAAGAAACTCGGTTAGAGATTTATATGTTTAGGACAACACCATGAGCTAAGAATTTTGGCAAGGTTTTGACTGAATTATAGAAGGCTGAAGAGGAAGGAAAGAAAGAAAAAGAAGATTGTAAAAAATAAAATACAATACTGCAACTGCAGAGAGTGGTGGCTCACTTCCCAGTCTTTTCTTTTCCATAAAAAAGAAAACAAAACAGGGTTCCCTCAGTTATCCTCATACACCAAAAATCCCAGAGCTCTTTCCAAAACGGTTCTAGAGTGAAAACATTGGATCACATACACTGTCAGCTGCCAGACACGTCTAAGCTCACCCTGAATGCAGCTGAATATAAAGGCAGCTTGAATGAGGTCTCTGAGCAGCAGCAGAGGGGGTTTTATTAGACAATAGCACTAAGAATCTCAGTTTAAATTACTGTGCACAGATCTTTCTTCTCTTTACTAAATAAGCAGTGATCAAGAGCATACATTGCACGCACTTAGGAATCATAGAATCAGGTGATCCGTGCCCAAGGACAACTCTGTGGCCCAGCTGACCCATGTCTAAACGCAGGAAGACAGAAGTTAAGGTTACAGGTCAGAATTCAGAGGTCTACAGCAGGGCAACATAAGGCAGCTAACACCTCTTTCACGAAGCATCAGCTCCTTGGGAAAGCAAAACAAGAAAAGAAGAGATACAAAATGATACAGCAAAGAGAACAACTCCTATAGATTATACTATCAGCGACACATTGTATGTTGCTTCTCAAAGAACTTACCAGTGGCTCTCGAGATGCAGCATTTTCAGTGGCAGGGCAGGAGCCAGCCTGTAAAGGAAAGAAGAGTGAGCTTACACTGCCACCTCGTGGACACAAGCAAAAATACTTGTCGGGTGAGGCCACTTCTACAAGCAGCATTCAGGCAGACAAGCATTCGTTTCTAGCATTGGGTCTGTGATGGCCCGAAGACAAAAAAGGTCAGAATCATAGAAAAAAATTAGTTCCAGCAGACTCCATTTCAAACAATGGAATTAATTAATTCACAGGCTCTGCAGAGCTAAGTTTAGGGAGCCAGTAGTCAACAGCCTGAGAGATGTCATAAAAGAAATGTCCACCTTAAATCAAATTCTGAAATACATGGCACAGTGAACAAACACAGCATGAAACTGAGACTCCCTCTGCAAAACTCTCAGCTGCAACACTTGTCATGCTGCCTGGTGCAACAGGGTGTTTTCATCATCTGTGAAGTGAGAATAGCAACTTGCCGGTCTCAAAGTTTCCTGGTGAGTACTTGACACCCCCAAAGAACCCTGCAATGCTTAAAGAAGCTGGAGAAGCCCCACGTACTGCTATTGAAGAGGATGCAAAGGTACATTGCTTTGATTCCATGGCTCCCTTTCTCCTCTCCAGAAGGACTAGACCTGACACTGAGCTTCTCTCAGTAACACACTGATTCAATAATACACCCATTCTTTTCCACACTATGCTTCTAAGGATTTCCAAACCAGTAGGACTTAACCAATCTCACAAAATGTTAGCAATGTCAGTACCATCCTCATTTTCCACCCATAATTAGGCGATGTAATTCCAGGGCACATGCTGAACAACCTTATCTTGCATACAAGGTAAGGCTGGTACACAAGAAGAAACTGCATCAGGAACAGTGTGGCCAATAGGACAAGGGAGGTTATTCTTCCCCTGTGCTCAGCACTGCTCAGGCCACCCCTTGAGTACTGTGTCCAGTTCTGGACCCCTCAATTCAAGAGAGATGTTGAGGTGCTGGAAGGTGTCCTGAGAAGGGTGACAAAGCTGGTGAAAGGCCTGGAACACAAACCCAATGAGGAGAGGCTGAGGGAGCTGGGGTTGTTTAGCCTAGAGAAGAGGAGACTCAGGGGTGACCTCACTGCTGTCTACAACTACCTGAAGGGACATTGTAGCCAGGTGGGCTTGGCCTCTTCTCTCAGGCAACCAGCAACAGAACAAGGGGACACAGTCTCAAGTTGTGCCAGGGGAAGTCTAGGCTGGATGTTAGGAGGAAGTTCTTCACAGAGAGAGTGATTGGCATTGGAATGGGCTGCCCAGGGAGGTGGTGGAGGCACTGTCCTTGGAGGTCTTCAAGAAAAGACTCAATGAGGCACTTAGTGCCATGGTCTAGTTGACTGGTTAGGGCTGGGGGATAGGTTGGACTGGATGACCTTCGAGGTCTCTTCCAACCTGGTTGGTTCTATGATTCTATGAAATTATTTGATTGAAGCAAGACAGAAAGACAAAAATTGAACTGGACTTAAAATTCAGGATCTTCCACCCTCCAGACTCCTCTGCAGTTTTGCTTGTATTCACCTACTCATCTAGAACAGACATAATATTTTAGCATAATCTCGTGTTTTAATCCCTGGACTTTTCTTCACAGGAAAAAAAAAAGGCAGCTTCATCTCAATTGTAATTAGCATTATTTTAGCTCTCTCAAGGGAGACATGCCTTAGGTTTGCCATCAGATATACTTATCTTGGTTAGGTTTTTTTTAATCTTAGGAGAGGTGGCACATACTTGCTACCTCAATGGTAAATAAAAGATAAGGTTTATTGGTAATGAAGACTCGGAAGAAAGGGATCCTATTCATTGAACATACAAAAACATCAAGCTTGTAAGTGACAGCATAACGGTCTTAAAGTGACTTTTTGTCCTCCGACTCTATTCAGCACTTCTACACAATTTACTACACCTCCCAAGTACCTGACGGGGAATACTTTTTCTCAGCTATAAAACGGGCAAAAAATCTCGATCAACTCAAGCACTTACCACAAGAGGGCGCCAAAAAATCCAACTAAACCGCAGCTCAGCTACTTGCACAGGGAACATCACCCCCAGAGCTCAGCTGGATCTCCCAGCTAGGCAGTCATCCTCTAGAGAGGCTCTTCACGGGCAGTCATCATCATTTTTGCTACTCTGCTCTATAGCTGCAAAAATTTCAGCCACTACAAGTGACCACTGTAAGTAGCAGCTCCAATGCCACTGTAAGTAGGAGCTCCAGCACCGCACAAGAAGCCCACCACCAGGTCTATCTGCAGTGGAGGTGATGCTATGTGAAAGGGCACTTTGCAACTTTCTCATTGGCTTCCTATTTCCACGTGTACAGTGTATCTGCTTTCTAATTTGTATATAGCTGGATGAAAGAAAAGCAATGAAGTCTCAAGATCCATTCTCTTCTCCAAAAACATGCAAGCATACGAAAATCAACACAGGAATATGGTTTGTATGATGTGTAGATAAGTAAGTTAACTGCACCTGTTTAGGCTGTGGAGAAACTTATTTGGTGCATATGCTCTTTTTTATTTCTTCAGTAAAGCCCCAGGACTAACAAACTATCTTGCCACAGCTAATACTGGGTCCTGAAGCACAGCACACTGGAGTCAAAGAGTCTCATCAACTCAGCAGAGGATCAGAACTGCTTAGAAGAGGCAGATGAAGAGCAGCACAGTGAGAACAAACAGTGCCAAAACTGCAGTAGCTGCATTAAGGGGAATGGCATTTTCATTCTGCTGGACCAATAAATTCTGGTTTGCTCTATTCCAAAATTGTCCCCATAAGAATTAATTTACTGTGCCAATTAATTTACTTTCTTTGACTACATCTCCTTTTTTTTCCTAAGCTGCAAGGTTCTCTCAAGCAGCATCCAAGGCAAGAGAATTTGAGAGCACTAAACACTTCCTAGCTAGAGTTCTGGAGGGGAATGTGCAGCCAGACACATCTTAGATAGTGATGCTGGGGACATCTGTCATCATCAGGCACTGACTGCCTTACCACACAGACAGACCCTTCTGTCTCCACACAGACGTACCATGTGGGGAAGGAGGAAAGGGAATATGAAAGCAGGGCTGCTTCTTTTGAGTGTGGAGGGGGGTAAATACTAGTGTGGCTAACCTCTAGCTGAACCTGAGCATGACCTCACATACCTGAGGCAAGGAAAACCACCAGAGCTGCTCTTAAACCAAACTCTGCCACTAATGAGGTCACAGAATTATAGGGGTTGAAAGGGACCTCTGGAAATATCTAATCTAACCTTCCCACCAGAACAGGCTGCACAGGATCTGGTCCAGGCAGCTTTAAATGACTTCAGAGTCCACAACAGGTCAGGAGCCAAAAGGGGCTCCTGCCAGAAGCTATTGCCTGACAATCCATCAGAGGAGCAAATCAAAGGACCATTTTTACCCAAATTGGCCTCAAAGCACCTTCATCCTCATGGAAATTGACGTAGAATAGTCTCTCTGTGGTAAAGTTAACTTTGCAGCCAGGGTATTCTGTATTATCTCAAACTATTCCTGACTTGCAAGCAGTAACTCCACTATGTTCTTTACATATAATAACTGAATAGCTCTCCAAGTAACAGCTTGTGTTATCGCTTCTATTTTCCACTATGGAGACAGTACCAGAATAACTTTCTTCGTGTCCTTGATTTTAAACTCCAGGGGCTGTTCTGGCTACATTAAAACCCAAGAATTTTCCATTTCCATCTGGAATCCTTTTGAGATAAAGCAACACTAAATAAATGCTACAAAAAGGTGCAATGGGAGAATACTCTATCCAAACTCAAAAGAACTTCAATGCTTCTCAGGCAACCACACCTGCTACTCAACCAGATTTCTTTTCAGAAACCCCTGGTCTCCTGGCTTGTAGACTACCCAAGTGTTTATGGATCAGTTGCAAGTAGCTTCAGGTTTCCTCATTCTCAAAGTATTTGCTTGAAGCAAGAGGAAAGGGATGCAATGTCTGTACCTGAAACTACAACTGATGAAAGCTTGTGGGTGATGCCAAACCACCCAGTAAGCCTGATGTTTGGTAACTTGGCCTTTCACAACCTAGGAGGAGATTTGTGCTGGTCAGTCAAGAGGATAGATTTTCTGTAAGCTATTTCAGTTTAGTTCCCTGCAAACTCAGCCTCCTCAGTCCAAAGAAAAATGATAAACAGAGAGGTTCACAGTCAAATCTAGATGGATTTGAACGACTGCACATAAAAGTGTGTCGGTGGCAGACTTTGCTCTGTTTTCTTCCCTGTTGCTGAAACAGACCTTTCACCTGCCGACCGCAGGAGGGCCCTCTGCAGCCACCTGAAGGCCTTTACAAACTTCCATTGCAATTCCTTACTCAGGAGTCTGAGCTTCTAGTGAGATAAGAGAGCTGCCAGGGGGTCACTCAATTTGAGGCAGGTAGACCTTGCAATGAAATACAGGTTACCTCGGCTCACGGGCAAGCCAGTGCAACTGACTGGAAGCCTACACTGTATACAACCACGGTAATTCCACGTTTCCCTCTGGCTCCTCCACTCATTTCAGGTCCCAGTTTAGAAATACCTTAAGCTTTTAGTACGTTTCTTAAGCATGCACTCAAGCCAGCAAACTTACATTTCTCTTTCACTCTCCCCATTCAGCTTTTGACTGCACACTACATACATCATTGTTTTGTCCTTTGATGCTGTCGGTTCAAGGATCTTCCTCCCTTGCAGTTGCAGAAACAACATTTTGTTTAACTTGTACTCCACCTGCCTTCAAAACCCAGCTGACACACAGACTGCTTCCTTTCTCTCTGGCCGCGGTTTTGGCTGGATTTTTTCCCCATTCAAGCGTTTTATAGAGCCTCACATGCAGAACCTGAGATTAAAACACGCCTGGTGCAGGGGCCTGGCCTGAATACCTCTTCCCCTCAGCATCGCATCTGGATGTCTGATGCAGCTGCCCCGTGGCACAGGACAGGACGCCACGCTACAAAACACACTCCCTGCGGCCCCGAAGCTCTATTGGTGTCCCCGGGCAGAGGGGGGAAAGCATTGCTTAGACGCACCGAGCCGCTGAGCAGAGAGTTCTGGCCCTCCCCGCAGGCAGGGTCACCGCGGCCGTGACGAGGCACCGCGGCTCCATCCGGGCAGCAGCCCCTCGCCGCCGCTCCTGCGCCAGACTGCCCGGGGGCAGGCAGGAACCGGGGGCAGCGCAGGGCGCACATCTGGAAGCCTCTGTGGCCGGCCGCCGCCGCCGCCCCTCCGGGTGCCGGAGCTGCCGCCGGGGCTCGGGCAGCCACAGGCCCCGCCGCGAGCCGGCCGCTCGCGAGTGACCGTTACGGCAGGTGCGGCGGCGGCGCGCGGGCGGCGGCACGCGGAGGGGGGGTGGCACGCGGTGGGGGGGAGGGGGGGGGCGAAGCCGCGCGCGGGGCTGGGGGCGCGGAGCAGGGGGGCGGACCGGCGCGCGCCCCCCACCGTCGGCCGCGGCGGGAGGGAGCGGCGGCGGCGGGGGGCACACACACGAGTACCGGGGGGGGGGAATGTGGAGTTGCGGAGCTCTCCCCTCGCCCGCTTCCCCGCAGAGGTGGTGGCGGTGGCGGCGGCGGCGGAGCCCTCGCCCCAGCCCGCCCGTTCCCTGACCGAGCCGCGCAGGCAGAGTGCCGGCCCCGGTACCTGGCTGGGCTGCTCCGCTTGCTCCGAGGAGGCCATCTTCCCAGGCCCGGCTAATCCATCCCCGCCCAGCCGATGGAACGCCCTCGTCGCCGTTCCCGCGCCCCACGCGGCACACTACTGGCTCTCGCTGCAGTCAGAACGAGTCGAGCGCCGGAGCACCGATGTGGCCCGCGGGGCGCCCCGCTCCTGCTGTGAGCTTCCGGCTTCTAAGGTCTCCCGTGGGGCTGGGTGGGGAGCCAGCGGGTCGGCCGGCGTGGGGCTGGGCTGCGGGCACTGCGACGCTCTGTGGGCTGGAGAAGCAGCCCAGCCTGGCTTGCTTGGCAGAGAAGTTTTCCCCACAGAGAAAAGCAGTTGGGCCATTGACAAAACCCACGCTGGGCTGCAGGGGGCGGCCGGGCCATCGTGCACCGCTGCTGATGGGTGCCGCTGTGGATATCCCTCGCTGCTGGTTTGCTGTTGGGGCTCTCAGAAAGCTGCTCTAAGGCACAAATTATAGGGCCAAGTTTGCAGGCGATCTCACGAGGAGCGCCCTTCGCTTTGGCGGCCCCAGGGCTTTCCACGCCGATGGAGCTGCTCCAACGCGTGCCAGGGCAGGTGTACGACCTGCCTGCTTTCGGAGTTTACGTGATGGGTTCACAACCGGCACTCTTGTCCGTGTAGGAACGTGTCACCTGAGCGCACCTAGGCACACTCGGTATTTTTACAGGTAATTGAATTGCTGCCAAGGCTAAACCAAAAGTTATCACAGACCGATAGGGAGTGGTTTTTGAACACCCCAGTTCTGCCGCTCGGCGTAGCTTTGAGGAAAAGCATTCTCTGCGAGGTAACCAAACCAGAAACGGCGGCAGGGCTGCGCACGCACCGGCCCCACGGGAGCCAAGTTGGACTGTTACCGAAGTGCACCGTACGGTCGGCGATTCCCATTCCCAGCCCTCAGCCGCGGGAGCTGATTCACGCCCGGTAGCATCACGCCAACACTCGCAGGACTCCGTGTCCCAGCGCGCCCTGCGGCCCGTCCCAGCGAGCACCGCGACCCGTCCCGGGGGGCTCTGCGCCCGTCCCAGCGCGTCGCGGCGGAGCGGCTGGCGGCGATGGCGGCGGCGCAGCTGAAGCCGTGCCTGGTGCGGCGGCGGGACGGGCAGGAGCAGTATGGCCTCGCCGCCTCCTGCCTGCGGGAGCTGCGCGACAAGGGTGAGGGGCGGGCTCCCGCGTGCTGCGGTCTCGGAGCGGAGAAGCCAGCGGCTCCCGCTTGGCCAGTGCCGGCCCCCGGTGGGCTCCCGAGTGCCGCCGGTTCCAGCTAGCCCTCTCTTACTAGGAAGTGGCGGGTCTGTGCCGCCGAACAGACCCAGAGGGGTCTCTGGGTGACGCTTCGTAACGGGAAGGGAGGTGGGAGTAAACGTCTGGCAGCGGTTTCACCGACATGCTGTATGTGGGGGTTATGTCGGAGCTTGCATCAGAAGTGTTCATTTACGGAGGGGAAACGCTGAGTATGTGCTACAGACGAGCTGATGTGCAGAGCCGTGTGGAGACAGGTCCCGAATTACTAAGGGCTGTTTGCTCCTTGCGAGGCGTGTAACAAAAGAGCAGTGTGTATGTCACTTCTATTACTTCACTTCTTATTTCATCTCTTCTGCAGCTTGTGGCATGCTAGCGATTGACAAGACCGGGGAGCCCATCACCTTAGTACTGGCAGAAGATGGCACCATTGTGGACGATGAAGATTACTTCTTGTGTTTGCCTCCTAATACCAAGTTTGTGGCCCTGGCCAAGAATGAGAAATGGTCCAGCAAAAGCTTAGGTACTCTGTGGATGAGGGGTGGGGTGTTTGGAACACACATGGTGAAATGAGGCTGTCTCAGGTGCACCAGGCATGACTCCTGAAACTGATGACTCTTGTGTCAGACAGTGGAACAGCCCAGCACTCGGAGGCTGCAGATGAAGTGGACTGTGGTGCAGAGAAGTGGAAGCAACTGGCCAGGCAACTGAAGGATGACCTGTCTAATATCATCTTGATGTCTGAAGAAGACCTCCAGGTACAATGGGAAAATCTCCAATCCCTCTCCTTGTCTCTGCCCATCATCCACTTGTCTTAGGAGATGGCAGAGAACAGAATAACAGAATAACTAAACAAGATCCCAAGCTTAGTTCAGCTGCTGTTTGGCTGTGGCACTGGAGTCAAATTCTTCTTGAGGGGAAACACAAGTGTCTCAGGAGGATGCTCTTCATCACTGACTGCCCTTCACAGTGTGTCTTTCCAGTTCTGGCAATGGGAGGGTAAAAAGTCAAGATGAGGCCAAATGGTATATGAGGTAGGCTTCTTCCTTGAATCAGACAGCTGTATATTGTGTCCAAAGACAAAGCTGAGCAGCAGGCCAGATTTATCTGCTCCAGAGGGGTCTGAAGACCTGCTGTCAATTTCCATGGCTGATTATTTACCTGCCTACCACTTTGTACGTGTTGAGGCATGGTGATAATTGCCTCTTCTTGTTCTGCAACATGCAGCTTCCCAAGTGAAGGTGCTTCCACCCTTCCCCTGGGTGCCCTTTGGCTTCTAGTAAGGAATACAGGCTGTTGGAGTGCCACTGCAACCTCTCGTGATGAGGCTGACTTGCTGTGACAAGGGATCTTGTGAAATGTGCTGGGTTTCATGAAGGTGGAGGCTCTGGCACTCAGGAAATTTCCTGTTTCTACTGTCGTCCCTGCAATGGAGCAAGTTACTCAGACTGTCCATCTAACAGGAGCACTCTCATTGCTTTAAGGTGCTTATTGATGTACCATATTCAGACCTGGCAGAAGAACTTGCCCAAAGTCAACCCAAAATCCAAGTGTTGCAGGACACCCTTCAGCAGGTGCTGGACAGACGGGAAGAAGAACGCCAGTCAAGGCAGCTCCTGGAGCTCTACCTAAAGGCCTTGAAAAATGAAGACAGTATCTTAAGCAAGGTAGCAGGTAGGAAGCTCTAGGATGCCAGAGAAAGCTTTTCAGAGATGCCTGAAGTAGATAGGTGGAATAAATAAGGCAAAGTGAAGGACTGGAGTGAGTGCCTTGTGTATCAGCTCTTAATGTAGTTGATGTAGTAGCTGGAGTAGTGTAAGGATTCCCTGGGTGACACTAGGAGCCTCTCCACTCCTGCCTCACATTTCTTAGAATGCCTGAGAGTAGAATAGTGGGAGAAGAGCTTAAACCGTACTGTAATCCTTAACATGATTCCTTTAGTTAGAGGATGCACCTAGACAGAATGGATTTTTTTTACTCTCCAAACCATCAGAGTAGTCCAGGCCACTTTTCCTGTCCTGTATTTGTCATGGGCCATAACAACTCTGCTAATTTTCAGAATCTGAGACTGTACCAAGGAAGGAGGTGGATGAGGTTGACACAAGTGCCAGCCATGCAGGCACTTCTGCCAGAATAGCACTCGGTGACCAGATCCTTGCTGCTCTGAAAGAGAAACCTGCTCCAGAGCTCTGCTTGGACAGTCAAGATCTAGAGGTGAGTTAGAATAATGTAATCTTACCCTGGCAAACCTCTCCTTCTGGAGAGAGAGGTTACGAGGGAAGCTGTCCCTACTTCTGGAGGCTCTGATGTCAGTATCTCAGTCTTGAAGTGGTGAGAGAGAATTATTTTCTCCGTCTCATTAACACTACGTCCTGCTCAGAGCTCCTGTAGTAGCCAAGTACAGGAGTCTCTGAAAAACCACAAAATAATTTTGGTTTTGGTCTCTGCCAAATTGTAGTCAACCAGTACTTCATCTGTCTTGCCAGCAAACTGGGGGCTTTTTTTATGTGGAGATGTATCTAACTATGTTTCTTTTATACATCCTAAATCAAAACAAAACCTCTTGTTTTGGAAAACAGTGTAAATAAACACAAGGCTTGGAAAGGAAAGTCTGAACTATAACCATTAGAAAGTGTGTTCTTTCTAACCATGAAGTTGCTACTCCTGCTTTTCCTTGCTGTAGAAACTGTCTTGTGTTCCTTTGAACACCTGAATATAGCTTCCAGCTCTTAAGTGTTGGAAGAATACTGAAAATCCAGTAGCCCATGAGGCAGATGGTGAAAGCTGGAAACATGTCCAGTCCCACATTGCCAGTACTGAGTAGGTGTCTCATTACTGCTGCTCTGGGCAGAGGGGTGAATGATGGAGGAGCAGTAGAAAAGACTCTCAGAATAAATCTGTCTTGCTACAGTTGGTCTTGAAAGAAGACACACAAGCCCTGGCCTCGGCTCTCAGGTGTGACAAGCAGAAAGCTGAAGCTCTGCAGCAAGCCTGTGATCAGGAGCTTTCCAAACGTCTACAGCAAGTGCAGACTTTACATTCCTTAAGGAGCACTTCAAAAGGCAAGAAAACACTACCCTGGGAGGACTGGCCTAGTTCGAAACGCAAGAAATAAATGCCGCTCACAATGTGAGGGGGTTTGCACTAGAATCAATACAAACAAGATCCATCCTGGGAGCCACAGTTTGCTGGTCGTGCTGTGGTCTGGCTAGAGACAGCTAAAATCTGGACATTGTCCTGAGGCTTAAACTCTTGTGATGATTCCAGTCATGTGTAACCAAAGGGATTGTGAGTTTCTGCAGAGTGCTAGAACAATGGTATTGCTAAACACAGTGCGTAAGGATTCAGCTCTGAATACCTGGGTGGGAGCCAGAAGCTTCCATCTGACAATAGCGGATATGGCTTCTGAAACCCCAGGCAGTTTGCTTACTTTGTCCTCCCACCATTTCCAGCATGAAGGATGGAAGTCTTCTGGAAGACACTTCGAGGCACAGTTAATGAATAGAGCAGGAGGATTTGACAGCTTCTGTCTGGCTTTAAGCTCCAGCCTGGGGTCTAGGAACCTGAATTCTCATGCTAAGTTTGACAGTTAAGTCCTTTAACTTCAGTGTTCTTTATCTGGAACTGCTGCTTCTTGAGCATGTTGCAAGCACTAACTTGTAAACCACAGCAAAGGTGGAAATAATTGCTGTGCAGTGCTGTGAAGCAGGTGACTTGTGTTTGTCCTCTCTGGATTTCTCTCCTTGTCACTAGTGCTGTATCATGGCTCTTTTGTATTAACTGGCTCACCTTTAGATTTCTTACATTCTTTCTTTTTTCTAGTATCATTAAAGCCCTTTTACTGTACTGTTGGACTAGTTCTGATATTCCCAACAGCTGCTATGACTAAAGAATATGCTGATAAGCACATTATTACTTTAAGGATGGAGGGAAAAGAAATTAAGTATGGAAACACTGTATTGAACCTGTCCAAAATATTTAGGTAGAGCTCCTGTCCATTCTGGTTTCACTGCACCTGGCACAATCTTTTCTCTCAGGACAGAGGAGGTACATGAAAAAAACTGCCTGTGGAATTAATATTCTAGAGCATTTAGTGCCTCTGAGCAGGTGAGCAGAAGTACTCAGGGTGACCTCAGATGAAGCTACTCACGAATTGACTGGAGGTGGGAGCAAAGCTTGTAGTCAACGTTCTGGTCAGTCTGTTTTGCTATGGCAAGTAATTGCTTCTAACAATACACACTTCTGGCTTGTAACATTGTAGGCCATAGCAGGTAAAAAAGTTTCTTACTGCTTTGAGTAGTTACTTAATACAAGCGTAGTTGTGTTCACGTATTTCTGATCAGCCTGCGCGATCCCATCGGGGGCCAAAGCTTCCCTGCAGCAGTGCTCGGCGGACGGGGTCCTTTTTATTTTCCTGAAACCGAAATACCCGTGGTGAGCGGAGCAACCGCCTCAACCAGCCGGCCCGGGCAGAGCTGCAGCCTCAGTGGGCTCTTTCAAGCGCCTCGGGAGCGCAGGGATCTGCGATGCTTGTGCACGGAGCAAGGTCGAACAGCAGAGGGCGCAGTGAGCCACTTGGGCGTGCTGCGGCAGTTTGACCTGATGCAGAGCCGCGCAGAGAAAGGGACTCGGGGCTCCTGCTGGACAGGAGGCAGCCTGGGATGTATTAGAAGAGCTGTGGTTACTAGGTCGAGAGGGGTTCTCCTCCACCTCTACTCTGCCCTGGTAAGACCACTTTTGGAACACTGTGTCCAGTTCTGGGCCCCTCAGTTCAAGAAGGACCTCAGGGAACTGCTTGAATGAGCCCAGTGCAGAGCTACAAAGATGCTGAAGGGAGTGGAACATCTCTTTGAGGTAAGGCTGAGGGATCTGGGGCTCTAGCCTGGGGAGGAGATTGTGGGATGACCTCAGTCATATTTATAAAGGTGTAAAGGGCAGTGTCAGGAGGACGGAGACAGGCTCTGCTTAGGGATGTCCGATGATGGGGCAAAATGGAACAGGTGCAAGCTAGCGTATAGAAGGTTCCACGTGAACAAGGAGAAACTTTCACCTTAAGGGTGACTGAGCCCTGGAGCAGGCTGCCCTGAGAGGCTGTGGAGTCTCTTCTGGAGACATTAAAAACCTGCCTGGATGCGTTCCTATGCTACCTACGGTGAGCCTGCTCTGGCAGGGAGATTAGACTAAATGACTTTTCCCGGTCCCTTCCAACACCTCACGTTCTGTGATTACGAGCTCTGTGGGAAGGGTGTGTCAGAGAATCCCTGTACATCGTTCTCAGCGAGGACAGCTCTGCTCTGGAGCGCCGTCGTTTCCATTCGCACCTGCGCGGTCCCTTTAAGGGGGCGTGGCTCCAAGAGCATCGGCCCATAGGCGGGGGGCAGGGCTAGCCGGAAGAGCCAATGGGCGCCCCCGGCTTCTTTCCGCCCCGCCCACGTGGCTGAGGGCCGGCCGGGCGCGCCGCAGGCCGAGCCCCGGGAGTCGCTGTCGCCGCCTGCAGCTGTCCTCAGCGCCCCGCAGCTCTTTCAGCGCCGCCGACATGGCTCAGTGAGTGCGAGTGTCCCCCGGCGGAGGGGAGCTCGGCATAGCTGCCTCTGGGGATGGGGGGCACTGCCGAAACCGACCCGTGGTGATGCCAGAGCTGGGGATGTCCCGTGCTCACGGGAAGGCCCTTGCGGAGCGTTAGCGGGGAGTGGGGAGGCGCGTTGGGGAGATCCAGGAGCGTGTCCCGGTGGGCGAACAGGAGGTGAGAGCCTGCTGCCATCTGCCAAGGCCGGTGCTGGCGAAGCGACTGATGCTGTGCGGTCCCCGCTTTCCTGCATGTCCGGTTCCGCGTTGTGACGGGAGAGGGAAGGAAGGAGAGGGTATGAGGCCCTCGAGATGGTTTATCACTGTTAGAGGTTGTGCGGTAGCTGAGATGCTAACGAGGAGAATTAGCCACTTGGCTCAGAAATGTATTGACAATATCCGCAGTAGTTAGCTTCATGGCTATGAAGCAGGAAACTTGTTCCTGACTCGAGGAGCAGAAGTAGACAGGTTGGGTCTTTGCCTGCATGCCCCTCATAAGCCAAATTAGGCAGCCCCTAGCAGAGCATCCTGCTGCCCTCTTTTCCTTTGCTTACCCCAAATCCGACGCGGTTTGTGTTGCAGAAGCAAAAAAAAAAAACAACCGGTGTAGTGTTCAGATGTGGTGCAGCATCTGTAAATAGGGAGCTGGGTTCGTCAGTGAGAGATCAGAGGCACTCACTTTCTTCCCTCACCTCCTGATGCAGCGTTATGCCAGCTTACTTTTCTTACCATCTAGCTGTGTAGTTGAGAGGGAATCTGTGTGACTTGAAACATGCTGTATGTTGGTCTCCACTCTGTCAGCTGGATTGACTGGAAGCTACAAAGATCTGTGTTGTCCTACAGAACCAATCCAGAGTCTGTGCAGCAGCTTTTGGTTAGAAGTGGTGGGCTAGTCTAGCTAGGTCGGAAGTGCTCGACAGAGGGTATAGTGCTAATGCAAGTTCACTGCTAATGAAACTGGCATTTTTGCTCTTCCACGTTCCAGAGCCGACATTGCTTTGATTGGACTGGCTGTGATGGGGCAAAACCTTATTTTGAATATGAATGACCATGGCTTTGTGGTAAGTGAAGGAAAACACTGTTCAAGAAGGCTGACTCAGTAGCACTTAGGATGGGAGCTGAGCACTTTCTGGGTGTTGGTTTGGTTTCTTTATTTCCTTGTGATGGTCTAATAGGTGTTGTTTCCTCCTTTTAGTTATAACCTAGGCTGCCCTTTGTCCCGTTGCCAGAGAAGCGCAGTGCATGCCTGTACTCAGCCAGCCACCTGATGTGTTAGTTACACACCATTTTTCCCTGAAGTTTGCTCTGGGCTTGCCCGTTAAGCACAGGTTCTGAAGGCACTTGCAAAGACATGCTGCACTGTGTCTTCAGGGATGATGGCAGTGACAGAGCATGTGATGTTGAACCTTGCTCATGTAATTTGTAGTTTGAGCTAAAGTAACTGTCCTGCTGGCAGCTTTTACTGACGTACTTTCATTCTCCCTCTGCCCAGGTTTGTGCTTTTAACAGGACAGTTTCCAAAGTGGATGACTTTCTGGCCAATGAGGCCAAGGGAACCAAAGTGATAGGTGCTCACAGCCTGGAAGAGATGGTCTCCAAGTTAAAGAAGCCCCGACGCATTATCTTGCTGGTGAAGGCTGGAAGTGCAGTGGATGACTTCATCAAAAAATTGGTGAGGCCAATGTTCTTTCTACCTGTGACTTCTTGCTGTCTTTTGCAGAAGTTTCCTCTGGACCATCTCAATTCTTTGTCATTAATAAAGTTTTGAGTGCATGAAGTAAACCAAACCACTGATTTCTTTTTGGCAGGTGCCATTGTTAGAGGCTGGAGACATCATAATCGATGGTGGCAATTCTGAGTACAGAGACACCACGGTAAGCCTCATTTCTACCTCGAGTGGACGAATTAAATACACAAGGTTCTTTCCCCTCTGATCATCACAATAGTTCATCAATAAGACAACATCTCCTCTCTGCTCAGGGAAGGCTAAGCTGAATTATCTCTGCAAAATGAGATCGTGCAGCCTATCAAAAAGCAGTTTTTACAGCAGTTAAGGACTGCTCTCTAAATACATATTTGAAGAAGTCGCCCAGATGATGAAAGAATATTTTTTTTGGAGTGAAGGCCTTTAGAAAAGGATCTGTTACAATCTCAGAAGGGGTCTCAGGGAGATTTGAATATCTAAGGACATGTATAGATTCATTATCTCACAATCCCACATGATCACAGGGAAATAAGAACTGCTGGTTTGGTTGTCTTGGTAGTGAAAACAGTAGAGTAATTGTTTGGTTTGGAAAAAGAAAGAAAGCCTGCCTCTGAGCAGACTGTAACTGTAGCAGTTATGTTAGCATAGCTGGGATGCTTGCATTAAAGTACTGCATTCAAATTAGTGCTGCTGAATCTTAGAAGGAGTGTTGGTATTAGTCTGCTTTGGCATCCTGATCTGGCCTAAGTGAGCTGACTATGCCAGAGTGAAATACAGGTGCTAAATGAGGATACTCGAGGAGCTTGCAGCTCCCCTTAGGGATCTCTGTCTGTTCTGCTCTCCCACTCATAGGGAATTAGTTTCCCTATAGTTGTCCATGCATGCACCTTCACTCTGCAGTGAACTCAGCAATTCCACCTTGGGCCTAATCTGCCTCTCCCACGCCTCTGCACACAGCATGCATCACCTGACACTTAATGCCAAGCCTTTTGCAGCCACAGTGTCACTCTTTTCTATGCAGTGCTTACACAGACTTTGTTTTCTCAGCATGTCTCTTCTGCGGGCATCCATGTCAAAGCAATAGGAAGTTTCCTAACATTCACTTTGGTGTATGAAGAAGGTTTCTCTGAGGTTGTCATCTAGCCTGTCCAAAGCACAGTTGAAAATCTGATCTGGGGTCTGAATTGCTAACTTCTATTTGTGAGGCTCTGGCATAAAAGAAATTCAATAACACTGCTCTGCTTTTTGTTCCAGAGGCGTTGTAAGGAACTACAGGAAAAGGACATCTTGTTTGTTGGAAGCGGCGTGAGTGGTGGAGAGGAGGGTGCCAGATATGGTCCCTCACTGATGCCAGGAGGAGCCAAAGAGGCCTGGTGAGCATGAGCTAGTCTGTTCTTTTTCAGAAAGGTCTGCAACAATCTTCTATTCACAATGAGCTGAGAGGGGGAAGGAGGGAGGGCGTGGGTGTGGTGAAAACAAGATATGTTGCCATCTCACTTCCTCAAGGCTCAAGATTTCTCAACCTATCTGGGGTCCTGGGGCAGTGCTAAGCTTCCATGGCAAGCAAACAAAGGCAGATTTTTTTCAGGAAATTCACCTGCAAAAGTTGTAGCCACAGAAGCCCAAGGGGAGAAATGTGTGCCAGGGAGAATGGGCTTTAAACAAAAACTGTTTCATGATTGTGACTTTTTCTTCTGGGACTCTACGCACTTGGGAAGCTGTTAACCATGACACAGGCAGCAGGAAACATCCCTACAGGGACACCCACTACAAAGGGAAGTTTCAGTACTTGTTTGTACTGAATGCATTCATTTTTTTGCAAGTTTCTGCCAGTGCTGTCCTGCTGGTTTGTACTCCTGCTAGTGTAGGACTGTACATCAGTGTTCATATTGGGCTTTATCCCTGGCTGCCCATTCTGTCTGCAGATGCAAAAAGAAAAGGTGTGTCTGGGCTTTACTCGAGCTTTAGGATCTTTTAAGTCCCTGTCATGTTGTGTTAACATTTCATACCAATATCAGCCTGTTCAGATTTGGTGGCACAAAGCCAGAAACACTGCAGCAGTAATCTGCTGTCTGATCAGGTTTTTGCTGTACACGGCTCAGTAAAGACAACTTCTGTGTGCCACCCTTTACTGAGCTTTGTCCCCCACCCTTTCACAGCATCTCTAGCCTATGGGCCACCCATGCTCCTTTCCCAGTGGTTGCTTTAAGTTGCTTCAAACTTGGCAGTCTGTAAGGCTATCCTCTTGGCAAAGCAATTAACTGCACTTGGGGAGCCTGGCAATGACAAAAGCTCCTAATTACCACAATAATGCAGATAATTATATCCTGACTTGCATTCATGGAGTTTCTTCTCTGCTTCCCTCTCCTCCTCCAGATCATGCTGGATTTTTCTTGTGGCTATAAACCAGAATTGACATTTTGTCTCATCTCTGCCACTGATCCCCTCTGAGTGTGAGCCTCTGTGCTAGTCTGCCGTTTCTAAAATGGAGAAGCTAACATTTGGGCTCCTTTAGGTGCATTAAGCTTGTCTGCACAGTGCTGTGTGGCATGTTTTGTCCCCATTCCTAGTTCTGGCAAACATATCTGTTTTGTTTGCTGTTGCTGTGTGGGGCAGCATGCCCTCATCCCAGGCTGACTCTTGGTAGGTTACAGAAGGATCATACCGATGGACTTTTATTCTTCACTTGTGACATTAGGTGTCCTCTGCCCATCTGCTGATGCATGTCATTTCTCCACACAGGCCCCACATCAAGACCATATTTCAAAGCATTGCTGCTAAAGTAGGATCTGGGGAACCTTGCTGTGACTGGGTAAACATTTATTTGCTAATGACCTTAACTTGTGGTTAAATCCATGCTGAGGTAGTTCTGTTGCTGAAGCTCATGCCTGTTTGTCCTTACTGAAGCCAGTGGTGGTGGTTGATCTTCTAGCTGACTGCTTTCAACTCAAATCTATCATCTCTGGTATCTTAGCTCATAGAATGAGAAGATAAAATTATGTGGCTGGGTTGTGTGCTGGGGGTACTAATTGGATCTGTGACCCACAGTGTTTTCAATTAGCACTGGGCTTCCTTACCTCAAGCAGAAGGAAGCCACAGGGAGGTAATTCAACACTGGAAGTGGTGACAGCACTGTGGCTGATGGCATTTTTTGGTGTCCCCTGACAGGTAGGAGATGAGGGTGCTGGACACTTTGTGAAGATGGTGCACAATGGGATTGAATATGGAGACATGCAGCTGATCTGTGAGGCCTATCACCTGATGAAAGATGTGCTGGGCATGCAGCATGACGAGATGTCAAAGGTGATCTCTAGTTTTATCTCTTGCTTTTGTGAGCCAAGGGCAGTGCCCAATATTCCTGAGCTTCCAAATGAGGTAGGGAGCAGCACTCACATGCACCTGAATGTCTAAACTTTCCCATTCTACAGCTGATTTCTCCCAGGAAATCTTCTCTTCCTGTGCAGAGATATGATCTATCTTGCCTGAAAAAAGCCTCCCAGTTGGACATGGGTGCTCTGCAGCTCCCAATCTGGAGTGTGCTCCTTTTAGTGCAGGGCTCCAGCAGAGTGGTGCTGAAATGGTTGGTAGATGTGGCAGCATACCAGTAACTGAGATAGCTTGAGATAGCATGCCCCCTTCTGTGTGTAGGCATCTCTGTGTACATGTATCAGTCAATCACTATGTGTGTATATGTAGTGGATGGGTAGTAAATCAGGGTGTGTGTAATAATACATAGCTATATATGCACTTTTTATCCTCTTGCAGGTGTTTGAGGAATGGAATAAGACTGAGCTGGACTCTTTCTTGATTGAAATCACAGCCAATATTCTCAAGTTCAAAGATAAAGATGGCAAGTACCTCCTCCCAAAGATCAAGGACAGTGCAGGACAAAAGGGCACAGGGAAGTGGACAGCTATTTCGGCCCTGGAATATGGAGTCCCTGTCACACTCATAGGTAACTGGTTCTTTGATCTGGCTTTGTCTTTCCTACTATGTGTGCCATATCATGGTGAAGAGATGCTAATAGGTAAGCTCAGAAGTGAGCCCACACTGGGCTTGGCTCACCATAAAGCCTCTTATTGCAACTGCTGCAGTTTTTCTGTCCTGGAGAGCTGTTAACTATTTTTGCTTGGGCTTGTTTTCACCTTGTTTCTCAATGTGGTTAGTTCTTTGTCTGGGGTATCCTCACAGTGCTGGTGACAGATGAGTGTAAGTGCTGTGCTAGAGGGGTCATGCTGGATTGATGCAACATTCCTTTCTGTAATCATTCACCTTATCTGCTACTCCAAATCCTATCACACCCTTAAAAATGTTTTAAAAAGGAAGAAGATTGGGATAGAACACCCTGAAAACCTTGTTGTTTGACCACTGCTTGATAAGAACTTAGCCTTCTGAAGGCAGTAGAATTCTTTTTCAGATGCCTACCCAGGTCTTCTGTTTCTGTGTTTTCAGCATAACTCAGCTAACCAAGCATCAGAGTACCTAAAGAGTCTGTGTTCTGGTTTGAGGAGTGCAGACATGTTTTTGAAGGCAGTGGTAGGCTGCTGCCCTGTGATGGAGGCTGTTGTTTTTCCACACAACAGCTGATAGTGATGTTTCTTTATACACTCTGGGCTGCTGCTGTTTTGTGTTTTGTGGCTCAAAAGCTGCTGATCCAGAGCCAAGCTATGATGATGGAAATGCATTTAATAATTGCCTTGAATTATGTCCCTAATTTTCCTACTCACCTAACAGTCTTGTTACCTGCCCTGCATTAACTAATCTGGCCTCCGAATGGAGTCGGGACACAAGGCTTGTAGTACACCTGCAACACACTGAGACTGCTCTCTCAGCATAAGTCCAGTGTGGACTTTCCCACTGAGTAAATAAGATGACTCAACAGATTCTTTGCTCTCAGATTGACTTTAATCTTCATACTTTGTCTGCCTCTTTGTCCTTCGCTTTGGCTGGTCAGGCCCTGGTGTATTAGAAGACAAGAAAAGCCATGGCTGGAGGAGAGTGAGCGCAGTGATAGCTGTTGGAGACACTGGGCTGCATTCCAACGACAGACTGTTATAAAACGTGTTTTGTTAGTGATTTTAGTGTTCTGCTGCAGCTAGAGTCTTTCAGTTCTAGGATTGAAACAGTGTTTCTCTCTTGTGCTGTTAATATTCTCCTGTCTTGAGCTTCTTGCAAAGACCGAGGGTGGAGGAGGCACTCCCTGATGAGTCCTGAGCAGCGCCAGGAGCATCGTTAGGCAAGGATGAGTTGATAGGGAACTGTGCAATAGCCCTTGTGCAGACGTGGCCATTCTCAGGGCAGTATGCTGTGCACGTGGTTTTACTGCATGAGCATGACTGGCAGAGATGGAAAAGCAGAGTCATGCTGCTCCTGCCTTTTCCTGGCTTCCCCTGCACCACTTCTTCTGAGGGTGGAAGGAGGTTTGTACAGAAATGGAAAGCAGCCAGCTCTGATTTTGATACGCTCTGTTAATCCTGCTGCAGGGAGGATCCACCTTGTGAAAACATTCCTCAGTCTTTTTTCTTTGGGGGGGTTGATTTTGTTTTTTTTTTTTCTTTTTAAGATTTTATAATTATTATTTGGTAACTCATGATTCTAAGGTGGAAGAAGAGTTCAGTGTGAAGGCTGTAGTGACCAGGATTTCTCTCCTGTCAGACTCTGGAAAACTACTGATATTTTCCATTTAAGAACACTGCCTTCAGTGGCAAATAAGTACAACTCATGCCAGCATAAATAGCAATTAACTGAGTCGGATCAAGAGATTGGCATCCAGGCTTTCTGTTTAGGAGCTTGGCTAACTCCTTATCCCTGCTGAATGACATTTAGTAACCTGCTTAGCGATGTTATAAAACTTTCTTTTGGGTTTCTCAATACCACTGTTAGCAGACTACCAGGTTTATATAATTTATTTCTTCTGATAAGTTAACTTGCTGATTCATTCCTGATTCTTACTGCTCTTATTTTGCATGTATTTCAAAGCACACCTAGTTAAGAGGAGTTGGCATTTATGCAACAGATTTTATCTTCAGAGCATGATAGAATTATCAGGCTTCAGCCTTGCCTGTCCCTAGATTGCAGTGCATTTTCTGTCTTTCATAGATAGAAAAAGATTTTAAAGTCAGTCTTAAAACTAAGGGTTGATGAAGGCTCCTGAGGATAAATTTTCATGCAGGTGACTTGTGGCTTTTTCTTTCTTATTTATTTGAAAGCTGGAACAGTCAATATTTGCCCAGTGCTGAGTTTGGTCCCTCAGTGCTGGTTTTGATGTAATTCATTTGTACACCCCTCTTCCCTAGTGACTTTTGCACTGTTGGTGGCTCACTGTCACAAGTATCTCAGACCTAACAGTCATGCTGAGCTTTCTAATTATCTGCCCTTTCCTACCATACCTCAAGGTGAAGCTGTGTTTGCACGGTGCCTGTCTTCCCTCAAGGATGAGAGAGTACAGGCCAGCAAGGTGCTGGATGGGCCCAAAATGACTCAGTTTAGTGGGAACAAGAAGGCCTTCCTGGAGGACATCCGCAAGGTGAGTCACTGCGCTTGCCAGAGGGCTGTATGAAAGCTGCCTATCATAGCAGGCTCTGGATGCTGTAAACCCTGGTGAGGAGCTTCTGGGTCAACACTTCCTGACAACTGGTTCCTTCTTTCAACTGTCTCATTGTGTAGTGGTGTCCACAGTGTGATAATTAACTGGGGGGCAGAGATCATAATTCTTGCACAGGAGCTTACTTTTTTACCCTTCAACATTCCTGTCTCTGTACTGGGGATAATAGCTTTTGATCTCTCTCTGTTGAGACCAAATTTTCCAACAATTATGCTATTTTGCTTATCAAATAGCTGGAATGTGGCTGCTGTACTGAGTCCTGGTGAGATATGGACTAAATAGAGATAGAGTTTCTCATTCAGCTTTGTGGGACTTCACCTGCAATGTGAATTTATTATTTTATTTGGGTTTAGGCCCTGTATGCATCCAAAATCATCTCATACACTCAAGGCTTCATGCTGCTGAGACAAGCTGCCAAAGAATTTGGTTGGACACTGAATTACGGTGGCATTGCACTGATGTGGAGGGGAGGCTGCATCATCAGAAGGTAATTATGATGAAGGGGTAATTTAGGTGCCAAGGAGAAAGAATCAGACAATTTGGTTTATACTATGCTAGACTGACAAGTCTAAATCCACAAAGTTGATCTACTGATGAGATACTGAGAGGTACCAAAGGTTACCAGACAAAGCAATTCTTCTGGTGGCATAGCTACTCCAGGTTGTCTTTGGTCTTTGTTTCGTTTGCATCTTTCTCAGTGTTTAGAATCTGAATTTGTCTGAGTCAAACTTTGGCATAGGTTTGGGATTCTGGGCCTCTGGAAGCTGTGAAATTTCATTCCTGGCTTGCATGTGTTCTGTCTAGTGTGTTCCTGGGGAAAATCAAAGATGCTTTTGATCGAAACCCTGAGCTCCAGAACTTGCTGTTGGATGATTTCTTCAAGACAGCCGTTGAAGACTGTCAGGTGAGTTTCCAAGGGAGGAAGAGCATAAAAGCAGTAGTCTGGGCTTTTTCAGCTTCTTTCTTAGTTCACAAGTGTATTTAAACTGAAAAATGAGAAGGTAGAGAGCATCCTTGAAACCTATTTATACAACATCCTTAATCCCAAAGATCTGTAAACAATCCTTAAGCTCTTTGGGATGGTGCATGTGTGTCTGGACACACATAATGTATGGGTGTAGGAATTCCTTGTCTAGCCAAGCTATTACTAGAAAATTAAGGTTTCCACTTTACTATAACAGAAGAGCCTTAGGCACAAGTCTAGCAGTTCAGAAGAACCACAATGTCAGGAAAAAACGCCTACCTTGTGTGAACACTCCCATCACTGCCCTGTATCTTGTGCCTACTGTGCACTGGGGGTTCAGCTGTGCAGAATACACAGCTCAGTGCTGTTGCCATTGTTTGCAGCAGCACTAAAATGACAGTGTTCCAGGCCTGCCCATCAGTAGACCTGGGGCTGTCCAAACAGTGCCTTGATTTGGATGGAGCTGACAGGCAGAACTAAAAAGAGATTCTCTGACCAACAAGTCATCTGTTATCATTAATAATTCTTTTAACTGAAGCCATTCTGTGCAGGTTACTAATTCAGATGTACAGTTGAGGTGAGGATTATCCACATGTCTGTTTGAAGTATGGTGCTGACCTTTGGGTGGGCTTTGTGCTGTGCTTGATTGGAAGTCTTGAAAGTGCCTCAGTGGTTGCTCAGGATGTTCCCCATCGTGTTTGTGCTTTGGGGATGCACTGATTATGTTGATGTGAAAGAACAGCATCCTTGCTCGAGACTGTAGTCTGATTGCTTGTGAAGTGTATGTCTGCACTTACTGTCCTGTTGGTTAACTCTGTCTTACTTGCCATTATTTTGGATCAACCTTGTTCATATAAAATCAGCTTTTGCTCAGACTTAGTCACTGGATTTTGTATAAGGTGAAACAGCACATGCTCTTGTGTTCATATGTCTGCACATACCTTGCTCAGAGGAGCAAGCACTGATTTGTTTCTTCTCCTCTGCTCCTTTTACCCCCTGTCAGGACTCGTGGCGACGTGTGATCAGTACTGGAGTACAAATTGGCATCCCCATGCCCTGCTTCACTACAGCACTTTCTTTTTATGATGGATACAGGCATGAAATGTTGCCAGCTAACCTGGTTCAGGTAGGTGCCTGAGATAGTGTAGCAAGGAGATACAGGCTGCCCAGAAAGGTTGTGGAGTCTCCTTCAATGGAGACTTTCCAAACCTGCCTGGATGCATTCCCGTGTGACCTGTCTAGGGTGATCCTGCTTTGGCAGGGGGATGACCTCTGGATGTCCCTTCCAACCCATAACATTCTGTGGTTTTGGTATTCTTCTATTTCTGTAGTTAAGTGTCAGTAGGTGCAACTTCTAGCACCTGGCTGTGATACTCACACCTGTTGTGTCTGTTCTTGCTCTAGGCTCAGCGCGATTACTTTGGTGCACACACGTACGAACTGCTGTCGAAGCCAGGGGTATTTATCCATACCAACTGGACAGGCCATGGGGGAAATGTGTCCTCCTCTGCCTACAATGTCTAGTGGAAATGGTTCCTCTTGAAGCTAAGACACTCTAGACCTTAGATTTTCCTCCTAGAACATCACTTTTTACTGTACTGTGCTAGAACTTGTGTTTGACACTTTTGTAATAACTCGTGGGTGTATTTCTGATATCTCAGTATATAAATATCATGTAAGAAAGCTAAATAAATTTGCTTACAAAGGTATTGAGGTGTTTTCTTCCCAGCTGGCAAAAATGGCTTTGTGCAGCATTTAATGGGATACATCTTACAATGCCAATACCTTTGTTGTATTATAGTGCATAAACACAGAGGGAGGAGGATAGAGAAGACTGCATTTCAGTACCTGCTGCTGTGACGAGTGGCAGACAGCACAGCCGCTGCACCAGGTTCCAGGGAGCTAAAGGCCTTCTTCCGCCTGCCATTGTTTAGCCATAGCAGGCAGGTTCTTAAAGATAAGACGCTGGGTGTTCCCCTCTCTTTCATACTGTGAGCTCTTCGTTTGAGATGAAAAGGTGACGAGGAGATGGGTCAGAATGCAGATCAGAGGTGTCAAGGCTGGTAGTCCTGTCCAGTCCTCTGCCTGGATGCTGTTCCCAGTTTCAAGCTCTGATGTAAGCTGTTGCTTTAGCTGTGTGTTTGCATTCTCCTCCCCACATCTTCTCTTCCCATGGAGCACTAACAAATACCTGCAGTGCAGTCCCACTGCCATTCAGCTTCAGGCCTTCTGAAATCTGCCTGCCTCTCTCTTCTCTCGGAACTGCTAAGTGGTAAATGTTGCGCTGGGCACTGGGTTTTATGTTACTTTTTCCCCCGGTTCTGTTTAAACAGCAACTTAGTAGCTGCTGGGGGAGATTGGGTATTAGGAAAAAAATATTCACCGAGTGGTCAGGCACTGGAGCAGGCTGCTCGGGGAGGTGGTGGAGTCACCATCCCTGGAGGTGTTCGCCAAAGGTGTCCCTTCGGGATGTGCTCCGGTGCCCGTGGCGGCGCTGGGCCTGCGGCCAAGGTAGCTGCCTCACGGGGGTACCGCACAAGGCCGCCCGCAGCCCACCCCAGTGTGTAACTCCGTTCCCTTGCCGGCAGAAGAGTTCTCTTCAATCCCCTCGTTCAGCACCAGGCGGCAGCGCCGGGCCGGGGCCGGGGCCGGGGCCGCGGCGGTGCCCTCAGCCCAGGCGGCCGCTCCGACATGGCGGCGGCGCAGCTCCGCCCCCTGCGCTGGGCGGGAAAAGCCCCCTGAGGGCCGGGCGGCGGCGCGCGGCTCGCCATGGGGGCGGCGGAGGCCGAGGAGCGGCTCCTGCTGACACAGGTACGGCGGGGACGGAGCCCCCACCTCGGCCCCAGGCGCACAGCCCCGGCCCCCTCCCGCTCCGTTCAGGCTGGCCCCCAGCGCCTCCGGGGAAGAACCCGCCCGGGGCACGATGGAGCCGGGACGGGGGAGGGGAGCGCGGCTCAGCGGTAGCGGCGGTGTTGCGGGGAGGACGGGGGTGGGTGTTGGGGTCCTGAAGCGCTTCGTTCTCTTGCGCACTTTTAAACTGCTGTTGATTTACGACTGATCGACGTCAGTCTGCGGAGAACTGACCTGTCACTGCCTTGGGTCCTAACAGCGGCTGAAGGCTGCGGTGCACTACACGGTTGGCTGCCTGTGTCAGGATGTGGCAGAAGACAAAGCCATGCAGTTCAGCAAGCAAACCATCGCAGCCATCTCAGAGATCACCTTCAGGCAGTGTGGTACAGAAGTTTCCATATTACCTAGATACATAAGAGCCATTGCTTGAAAAGCGCAGCACTGGAGCTAGGTACCAGTGGTGCTTTGTGCCTGGCGTTACGTCTTTCAAAGCACACGAAATAGTGATCCCCTTTTTTCAGACCTGGGAAATGCATTTAAATTAGGTGGCAATGCTGTGCGGGCCACCTGTCTGTGCAGCAGAGTGGCTCGCAGTAACGAGGCACAGTCGCTTCTCACTAACCTGGGTCCTTTGCTGTTGCACCTGGGGCCAGCTAGCAGTGCTGCGTAGCAATTCCTGCCCTAAGTTGGCGTTTTTAAGTACATGGCTGCTTTGTGTTTCCTCCAGAGACCTTTGCGAAAGACCTCGAAATGTTTGCAAGGTAGGTACCAGAACACTCGATCGTTACAAAGGCTTTGGGGTTGTCGTTCTGTATCCAGCTCCAGTAACTTGGTAATCTTTAAAATACATCTTGTAACTCAAGATTTAAAAGAGTTGTATGGGCTGATTAAATAATGACTGTGAAGTTAGATACTCATCTGATCGTGGAAGTGCATTGCTTGGATTAATGACTATGTAATTCCTGCGTGTGGTGATGCTCAGCAGTACTGGATGGCTTGGGGGTGACAGATGCTTAGGAGCATGCCTGTGCTCCATCTGCTTGCTTCTAGGGGGTAAGGGAGTATTGTAAGAAGTTAAGACTACAGTGACCTACTGGCGAACAAGGGTGAATGGAACAGAGGTACTTCAAGTTCTGGTTGCTACCTTCTGTTTTCACCCAGGAGGTGTAGGAATTCAAATGCACACAAGTGAACACGTGCAGTAACTTTGTGTGCGTTCTGATTTAGTTCACTGAGTCGCTGCAAGGCCCGTTTAGTTACAGTGTTCTGAAGTAGATGTTGTATGGCCTTTTAAACCTGTGAGGGGTGTTTTTGACTGTTGTGCAGGCATGCAAAACGAAGCACAGTCACTACAGAGGATGTGAAGCTTTTGGCTAGACGAAGCAACTCTTTGGTGAGCTCCTCTCTGTTTTCTGCCTTGCCCAACTGGTTCATTCCTAAGAGCATTTGGCTAAAGGCTACAGCTGATGAAGCAACTGTTGCTTAAGCAATTTCCCTGAGTTCTTGGTGGTGGATGGACACACACCAGTGACTTTTAATTTTTTTTGCCTTATTTTGTTCCACTCTGCCTCACTGTGGGAACAAGGATCAGACTGCAGTTCCAGCAGCAACGTTCTGGTTGCAAGAGGGCTGCTGAGGCTACAAGTACAAAAGAGCAGCAACCAAATGTGTTACAGTCTTGGAAGTAAAGCATCCTGGTATTTTTTCCTGACATGTTCCTAAGGTCAGGAATAGTTTCAGTCCACCGTACGGTGCTGAGTCTCCTAACATTAATGCAGGGACAATTCCCACTGCATGCTGTTGTGTGGATCTGTAGCACGTTCAGTGGATTGAAATTCACTTATCTGTTACAAGATACCTGGAGATGCTTCTGTGCAGAACAATGCTTCCAATACTGATTTTATGTGAGGGGCTTTTTTATCTTCTCTCTGTGATTTGATGTGAAACAGGAGCTTGCCTGAGAAGGCACAGTAAATGCTGGAGCTGAATTTTGTGTTCCTACCTCAAATGGGTGCAAAGGAACCTTGCAGTGTTTCTGTGTTAGTTTGTGTCTCTGCAAACTACAACTCCAGGGGACTGCTGATGCTGCTGGACATAACACATTTGTAAACCTTGCTCTTGCTAGGGCATTTCAGTATCTGAGAATATCCAGCTTAGACTGAGGGCTGCATGCCAGAATCAAAACTATTTGATGCTTTTCAGCCTTTCTGCCACCTGTTGCCTTTTTGGCAATAAGAATTTGCTCTGTTAATGCCTTTTAAGTGTTTCTCTTGAATGTCTCGTGACTAAATTGAGGTTTCTCACTAGATGACTGATTGATTTATTGTTCTCAGCTGAAGTATATCACCCAGAAGAGTGAGGAGCTTGCAGCAAGTAACATGGAGCAAAAGGAAAAGAAGAAAAATAAGTCCAGTGCAGCTAAAGGAAGGAGAATTTCTGAGGAGCAAGAGGCAGCTGTGACTGAAAGAGAAGATTCCAACATGGCATGATTCACCTTTCAGATGTTTCTGGCCATTTTCTCTTACTGTCCCAAAAGAACCAAAGTTCCTCTGTTGGAGGTTCTTACAGGTTAGCAACAGTAATGGTCTTTAGGTTTTCAGGTGAATGTGGTTAGGTGGATTTTTTAGTACAAAAATTAAAGGTCTGTCAGAATTGAGTAAAGCTTACAGCCACAATGCCTTAATTGCTCACAAAGGGTCTCTTGTGAAAAAGAAACTAGTTTAAAGCAGAACATTCTCTATAAGCATATCACCTCGGGATGTGCAACTCCTTCCATGCTGCCACTGTGTTTCTTCAATTACCTGTTTGACTTTGTCCTTGTTTCTATTTTTGATTAGGTATTTTGAATATGTTGGGTTTGTTTTACTAACCACATCTGTCATTTGTTCTCTTGACAATTAAAACATGTTTTGTGTCACTTCTCCCCTGTGACACTGCTGCGGTGCAATCCTTTCATACCATTGCCAATTTTACTGTAGTAACACAGGGGTCAGAAATGTCACCATTGCCCTCTACTGGGTCACCAAAAGCCAGTCCAGAGACTCAAGGTCTTAGATACAGCCCAGTGAAATTAGAAGGCTGCTGAAGCTCCTGCATGGGCAGACTGTCAAACAAAAACAATCTTGCCAAGGACAGCCTGAAACACAGAGAGGGAAGACCTGAACACTGGTTTTGGCTCAGCCCTTGATTCATGAGACAAGCTCTTTCTGAAGCCTTTTTTTACTGTCATGAAGGATACAGCTTGGGGCAATTCCCCAAACCTGAGTTCAGAATCATCAGGTTCTCATTTTATTAAGCATCGTACCTTGCAGTAGCGCATAAGGAAGAAGTTACCTTTTCCTATAGGCTGTAACTATCCAATATTGATCAAATACAATCAAGTGCTGCAGTGCAGAGGAAAATAGAAGTAGCACAAATCTCTAGCATTACTTGCTTTTTTGAGGCTCAGAGCCTTTATTTACCTTAGTGGGGCCTGAGAGATGCATAGGAGGTGCAGAAGCTTTTTCGTGGTGCTTTAAGGCCCATCACTGCCTTCCTACAAAAACGATCAGCATGGGCTCTCTGCGTCTCAGCATTTGCCTGGGGGGGGAGGGGGAGAGTTAGTTATTCCTTAACACAGCATTGTTTAGATGTGAAAAAGCCAGAGGTAAACCCCTTCTTTCCTCTTGCACAGCCTGAGGAGTAGAATTCCCATTGCCAGGCTGAACTTGAAAAAGGCAAGAGCATAGCTGCTTCAAGCAGGACTGAAAAACTGGTTTCTAATGGAGAGTAGTGATGACAAGCTGAGGCTTATACCCTGCTGACAGCTACTCTGCTCAAGGCTTGCTGTTTCACTTGGCAGCCAGCATGATTAGCTTGGAGTGCAAGAGAGCATGCTTCAAACGCTGCTCATGCACAGCCAAAGAGGCTGGTGCGCAGGATCATGGAATGTTAGGGGGTGGAAGTGACCTCAAAAGATCGGAGTCCAATGCCTCTGCTAGAGCAGGAGCACCTAGAGTAGGTCACACAGGAAAGCATCCAGGTACAGCCTCACCAGGGCAGGGCAGAGAGGAGGAAGAGAACTTCTCTCGACTTACTAACCACAGCCCTTGTAATATACTCCAGGAAGCCCTTGGCCTTGGCCAGAGGGGCACACTGTCCACCAGGACCCTCAGATCCCTTTCCCCTATACTTCTCTCCAACAGGTCAGTCCCCAGCCTGTACTGGTCCATGGGGTTGTTCTTTCACAGATGCAAGACTCTATGCCTTGCTGAACTTGATTCCATTTCTCCCCAGTCAACTCTCCAGCCTGCTCAGGTCCGGCTGAATGGCAGCAGTGTGCTGTGTCAGCCACTCCTCCCAGTTTGGTGTCATCAGCAAACTTGCTGACAGTGCCCTCCCTGCCCTCATTCAGGTTGCTGATGAATATATATTGAATAGTTCTGGTCTCATCTTCCTCAAGAGCAGCCAGGACAAATTTCCTTCCACAAAAGCATAAGCTCATTTGAGACAGATCGTGGTAGCAAGTAATCAGTGCAGGTAAGGAAGGAGCCCAGATCCTGTCTGCTAATGCACTGGTTGTACCTTTATTGTTTCACCTCGTTCACTAACAGTTCAGTGGTGCAAGGTTACCATACACAGTTAGATATCTGCATTGCACACCTAAGGCTATACAGCAAATGGATCAGAATTAGTACAAATACATGAACTATATTTACATTTTGTATACTCAAGCTCCAAATATCAGATATATTTACAAAATAAAATAAGAAAATGGAATCTGAAATTAATGTACAGTGTTGCTGATACACTCCTTCGCCGGGATGAAATCAGTTTGCAAAGAGATTTGTTCAAGAAGGCCACTTATACAGCATATACCTTGTGTACAGAGATTCAACAGGGAAATGGGGACCAAAATGAGAACCCAAAGTGTGTGTTTCAGTGCAGCAGCAGGTCTGCCGGCCACATCAAAGAGCCTTCGTCAACTGCACACGAAGAATGAACAAGCAGACTGGAAAATTATGACCTGATCCTGGCAAGTGCTGATCATTCAAGAGCCCCTCTGCTTCTAGTCCACAGGTTCAAAGCAAGCAAGGGGTAGTTGAGTACTGCTCAGGATCAGGTCAACAACTTAGCAACACCAAGAACTGAAGACTTAGGACCTCCATACCCTCAGTTTTCTGAAAACACAGCTGATCCTGTGGATTTAAAACCTGTTCCAATAACATTGGACACAACCACCTGGTTAGTGTTGGACTGGTTTTGATTTCAAATACTTTGAGTGCATAAATGGCCTTCTGAACAAAAGAGAGCCAATCCTGTTCTTGAAGAGCTGATGTTTCTAAACAAGGAAGCACAAAATGAATACATTCCTGCTACATACAGTACAGTTCAGACCACACGTTGGGGTTATTCACCACAATGGAGAGATGCAGTGCACGCCTTGGAGCCCCTTGTTGAACTACATTCAGCAAACCCTTCCAGAGCAGCATCGGTTTCTTTCCTCCAAGCAGCAGGTTCAGAGCTGCATCTTCAACAGAAACTCCCCCAGAGTCTAAACACAAACTAAGGCTGTGCAAGAGTACCAGACAGATGTGTATGCAGAGGCAGGGTTAGTTTATTGTATAGTACCAGTGAGTGTTACTCCAAAGCTAATCCTCTTGCTTAGCTAATGTGCAATTAATTACAGATGTATAAATATACAATACATTACATGAAATTAAATCCCTGTAAATTAGAGAACAAGCAGCAAAAAGTGAAGTCTTTGCTTTGAAATACCTTGCTCATCAGTAGTAAGGACTATTAGACTCTGACCAACAAACCCAAACCTTTCCTCAGTGGTTTGGAAAGAACATAGCCCTTCCCTTTTGCATCCAAAATGTAGGAATCTTCTTTTTAAAAGGTACTTAAAGTGCAGCTCCAAAACAGAGTAGAGGAGGTTTGGTTTAGTTTCAAAATAGCCAGAAAGCTCCAACAACAGCAACAATTTGGCTTCACTGGACAAAAAAAGAAGATGATTTTCTCCCGTGTTTTAGCAAGGAGCACAAAACCCCCAAACTAGAGGAGTTTCACCCCATTCCCTCCAAGCACCACCTGTCAGGTTTAGTCCCAGGGCTCTGCTCAGTGGGTTGGCTGGCCCACAGCATGATGCCTGGTCTGCAGCGGCTGAGGCCCAGGAGCTGGCTGACTCCAGGACTTCATCTGCACGCAGCAGGTAACCAGCAGCGGGGCTGTCATGTCCAGAGAAGGCAGCTTAGCATGTTCATCCCTTCTTCTTTGTAGCATGTTGGGCTAGATCAAACCAGCTCTAATGTGTATGGAATCCAGTTTGGGACATTTGTTTGGTAGGGTTTGGGTTTGTTTTTGTTTGGTTGGTTGTTTTTGTTTGGTGGTTTGGTTTTTATTCTTTTAGAGAAAACTCGAATTGATTCCAGTCCAGTTTTAAGTAGGGAAACTGATGTCTCAAAGTAGGCTTCAGTAACTGGTGACAGCCTGAAAATAGCAATGCCCATTTGAACTCCATACAATGAGGACCTATTTCGTCACAGATTATGAAGCTTGAAGAGATACTGATGCTTAACACCAGCATTTTGCTCTTCTGATGATGTTAGCTACACAGACATCAAATCAACAGGAGTCTTTAGACTGAAGAGTTACATTTATGCAACACGGCTGTGACATTTGCAGCTCTGTATAAAACAAGCATCTGCCTCTTCCTGCTTTTGAAGGAAGATGCTTTAGCCATGTCTCTATGCAATGTCTACACCTCTCAGCTCGTTTTCTGGCTTATCCAAAGCAAAGACTTGGCAAACTAATTTTCTTCTATTTAGAAAAAAAAAATGAAATGCTCTCAGTGTGTCCCAAAATATCACTACCTAAGTCACTGCCCTCCTCAAACCGGTTCCATCCTCCTAAGTGGTGGTGATGTCAGCAACAACTTAGTGCTTACAACTAACCTAATTCTTGAGATCAGCTTAGCTCAGCTCGGGGAGCTCTCTGCAGCCCCGGCAGCCTTACCTATCCACACACTGGAAGGGCATTAGCATCCATTGCATAACAAAGAAACAGCGTCACTGTGTTAAGAGACACATACAATTAAACACGACAAAACCAGAAGAAAAGGACAAAAAAAACCCCATTCCCATTATGCTCCTGGGTCCCCAGGATGCTCCCTCACTCTGGCGTCCAGTTCTGAAATAAATCTGAGGACCACAACAGACAGCACAAGCACATGATGTAGCTTTAGCACTTGCTCAAAACATGTAAAGATATGTCCCAGCAAGCATCAGACTCTACCTTCCTGCTCCTCTGCCACCTATGCTTTCAGGGGGTCTCCTATGCACTGCACTTCCCTGAAGAATGAAAACCCCATGAAGCTGATGCCACTCCCATGTACACTTCTGGCCACAGAACTTCCAGTGTATGGCATGACCTGCCGATGGGGGAGCCGAATCAAAATGACCTTGAGCTGGAGTGTACCTAGATATGCTTACTGTAATAGTGGACCAAAACCTTCTACCTCTCCTTTGAGAGGCCAGAACCTCAGGATGAAATTCCTGTGCATTGCCCAGGATCACAGCAAGCCCTATTGGTGCCCATGGTAAGTCAAGAACAGCACATCAGGCTGAAACGCTGAACTTACATTGTAGGTCAAGAATTACTACCCAGGTGATCTCCACTCATTACACTTCACTGGCCAGGACCACAGCCCACTCGATCTGTCCTCCAGGAAGGATTAACTGTGAAGTTATAACTAGGGATTCTGGCTGCTGAAAACGGTAGCAGGGAAACTTGAAGACATTCAGCAGTTATTCCAAAAGGAAGTGAAAGCATCCTGCTGTTCCCTGGAGGACACTGCAAGTTGCCAGATCTAAGAAGTGTATTGTAGCCAGACGATGCTTTCCCCGTGAACAGATGGGATCTGAGTATCACAGGTAAGGGGTGCGCGCACACAGCACGCCTTCCAGAGCGATGCCAGAGAGCAGCCTGCCCTCAGCTACCAACCACAACCCCAAATCTCTTGCAAGGGAGGAGAGAACTCGAGGTCAGGACTAAGAGCAGCACGAGGAGACACTGCCCTCTTGTGGTCATCTCCTGAAAGCGCTCCAGGAAACAACCAACCCTGTCCTCTCGGCTCAAAACCTGTCAAGTATGAAGCTGGGCATCTAAAACTTTAGGGACTATACCTAGGATTTCAGAGATGTGGTTCATTCCTCCTCACATCAGCACAAGTTGTCTCCTCAGCTCAGTTCTGAGGCAGAGGAGTGAGTGTTAACATTCTGGGAAAGGTTTAAAGCCAAGCACTGTTCACCTGCAATCCCACAGCAAGCGTCTCAAGACAGATTGTTCTGTCTAGCCTTTTTTCAGCTCATACTTTAGCCTGGTGGACCCTGGAAAATCAAAACCTTGCACCAAGTCTAAAATCCAGTCTGCCCAGATAGATTTGCCCAATATCAACTTTCAACAGAGTTTAAATTGGAGGCTGGATCCAGAAAGCCTGAGGAGCTATTGCAGTTCCTGGCTGAGTAATGCCTACACAGAAGAACTTAACTTGCCCTGGCACTAGAACTTTGCCCTGAGGGAAGCAATGACTACTGCCAAGTCACAAACTGAATGAAAAACCTGCAGCAGTCCAGACAGACAACAAAGGACAGTGGGACAGACACCAAAAGGTCAGTAGGAGAGGGAGTACAGTTGTTATAAGAAAAAATAAATACATTTTTTTTCCTTTTTAGAGTCGTGCATATCACTTTTTTTTCTTTTTTTTTTCTTTCTCTTTTTTTTTCTTGGCCACATGCTACTAGTATGAGTCTCAGTACAAGTGAAAAGAAACAAAGTAGGGTTAGAATACCTAGAAAATGTGCTGGAGGAGCTGGGAAGGTAGGGGGATGTTAAGCCACAGGATTACATACGAGAGAAACTGTCAAGAATCACAAAGAGAAAATGAGAGGGAACACTTTATCTACTAGAAGTGAGTTAGGGAGAACAGATGAGAACGTTACATGGACTCAGTACTTCAGCTGACCCGTGCGTCTTCGAGCCAGTTTTGACCTGCACGAGAAAGAACCAAAAAAGAGATTGTTGAATCTGGAAGTTTATTTTTGTTCCCTCCCCACAGTTTGTCTGACTTTTAAAAAAACCTTTGATGTCAATCCCAGTTTACTCCACGTGTCTAGAAAGTAAAACAAATCAAGGCTGTCCTGAGAAAGACTTCTCACTTCTGCTGTGCTCAGTCAAGGACTGTCATGGGAAAGACTTCTCAATTCTGCTTTGCTCCTTTAAAGGATCTCTTAAGGACCACACTGTTATTGGCGCTGTACAGTGATAGCTTAGTTTGTAATTCCTTTTTGTTAATTGAAGGAAGAGGTACTGCAGCATAAGATCTCTCCAGCAAGTAGGAGATGCCTGTGATCTGCATTTATGGGAAAACTTCCAGAGAAGTTCAAAAAAAAGGGAAAGGAAATGAGAATTTTTGCTTTAGCTCACAACCCAGAGAATGAAAAGACAGCCCAAAGCTGCCTGCAGAGGCAGCAAGGAGCGTTACACAACCCAAGAAAAGCATCCTGTGGCCTCCAAAGGCAGCACTGCACGAAGCACAGCACACATGTCCAAACTGGACACAGCTGCTAAGAATGCTCATCTCACCAGCATCATGCTCTGCAGCACTGCCTGCCCATGAGCTGCCTCTTACCGTATGGTGCCAGCAAGGAGTGGGTTGAAGGCATATAACCAATCGTTCATGTCCTTGTCGTTGATGGCCTGCAGCAGCACCCCGCGATGCTTGGTGCACACACCGAACGTGTTGGGTGTCTGGAACATTAGGGACAATTTCAAATACTGAAGTCTACAAGCACAGAAGCTGATGCTTGCTTCTCCTCTCTGTCATGTTCCTAAACTCCACAAGACCTGAGGTCTTTCCTTTACATTTCACTGATCACTTCCAGAATTTTATCAGGGACACCTCCTACCAAATACATTTTAGCTCCTGGAGGGTGGACTTTAAGAGCTGCTGAGCTGGACCAGTAAAGTTAATTTGATTCCCTGCAGGGTGTTTGTGTACATTGATTTGGTTTGGTTTTTAAACAAACAAAACACAACTCCCCCACAATACCACACAAATGAAACCACCAACCCCAAGCACACAGGGTGATGGTACCAACACAGGGTGATGCCCATAAAAGCAAACAGCAAGCTAGCAGCAGCCACTCTCAGTCTCTTGTGCAACTGTATTCAGGATTTCTCATGTTTCAGACAAACTGGGAACTTTGTGGGCAGAATCACCAGATGCCAGACATTCTCCATGACACAGATGTGCTCTCCTCAGAGCAGAGAGGACATGCAGAGAGTATGGATGCTCCACTACCTGTGTAATGTTCTTGCTCTATGGGTAAAAAACAAACAACTCTCAGACTGACCTTCACCATTGCCTGCTGATCCTCACTGTACTCCACCTGAGCTGTGGATAAGTTTATGATTCCTCTTTCTACAGGATCTTTGTCACTGTTGTAAATAAAAACATAGGGCCGGCGAACCACCACAAAGTGCTTGGCCCAGGAGGTGGAGAGTGGCTCCTTGAAGTGGAGGTATCCTTTCTTTGAGACCACAGAGCTGGAAACAGACCAAAGCAAACCCATCAGTGAACAGCAGTATATTTTGCCCTAAACAAGACACCTAATGAGCATCTCTATTAACTGCAAAGCACTGTGTAAGACACTTGGTCCTGAACACATTTTGTCTGCAGCAGGATTACGAAGAAGTCCCTCTAGAGTAAGCTAAATTTTGTCTTCAAGAACTATGCAAAAGTGTGACAGAAAGAAGGACCTGGAAAATTCTCTACTTCAGTGAGCTTCAGGCACGGTTTGGATGACAACAGACTTTATGTTTAAGTCACACAAATCCAGTTCATTAAGCAGATGCTGGGAATAGGTGCTGCAAAGATGAATTATCAACACAACCTTCATCAGTCCTACCTCCATCATACAGGACTCTGCAGTTCTGCTGTCACCTGTCTCATTTACCATCCTCAGATGGGGCAAAGAAACTGCAAATCCCAGAAAGCCTTTAGGACAGCTCAGGAATCCATGATTACACAATAGAGAACTTACCCTGGTCTGATTTCCTCAATGTCAGGAACAAGATTTAGGAATTCATTCTTTCCAGCTCGGGCAAGATAGGAAGATTCTACTGCAGGAATTATCTGGAACTGCTCAACCTCATGGCAGGGACTGGAGGCACGAGAATTCGCTTCTGGTGTCCTTTAAAAAAAGGCAGAGAAGGAAAAGTAAATCACAAGAAAGCCAAACAACTGAGGCAATGGAATTTCAGTGCATCCCCAGCCTAGCCTGTCTAACAACTTCCATCCTCCAGTCCAGATTTTTTGTATAACATCTCATTGGGATCTCTGCACAATATCAAATAGCATTTCCCCTGAATCTGTGGAACAGAAATTGTAATAACTGCTAGTAAGTTGTTTCCCTGCTGGTTCTCCCTCATTTCTTTTGCCCAACACTCCTAACACAGACATCTGTCTTGCTATGGTGTGGGGTAAAGTGGACTTGGTCAGCATTCCTCCCCTCAGAGATGCTTAACTGAGAAGGCACAAATCAAGTACCTTTGTCTGAGTAGTTATTCCCAATTTCATGAGAAGTATTTTTGACAGATACAGCCGAGAAAGATAAACTGGCCAAACTGGCCTGCTCTGCGTGGTTGGTAGGAGGTCTTTTCAAGAGACCTCTGAAAAACACTTGTGGACTGACACACTGAAGGTACACTGGTCACTGGAATAGCAAGTGTATGACTCATCTCTCAGTACAGAGGGGAAAAAAACACACCTTCACAATAAGAAAATGGGGGGAAATGATGTGCAGAGTGATTGGAGAAGGTGAGACAATAGGGCTGTAGAGAGACACATCTGAAAGTAGGGAAATTAAGAAAGAGGGAGAGGAAAAAAAGAAAATCTAGCAAAGAGATTTGTGAAGCACTGCAGAGCAATGTGTTAATAGTGATGCTCTCTACTTACTTCTGGTCGATTGAATTGCACCTTGAATCCACCAGGGAAGGGCAGGTAGATGAAGGTGTGAGGGTGGCACTGCTGAAACTCGACACTGACGGGTCCCGCCCGATGGGAGAAATATCTGACAGCTGCCGGGACAAGGCAGGCAAAACGTTAGAGGAGGTCTTGCAGCTACTGCTCAGCCCTGGCTAGAAGATGGCAGTCAGCATACAGAGACTCAGGTAACACAAAGCTGTTTCTATCAGCCCTTGCCCTGCTCAGCTGTCAAGCTTTTGACATAACCATCACAAACCCATCTCGGGGTGAAAAGGCAGTGGTAGTGCTGTAGACACAGCTCCACACTTTTGTCCTACACTTCTGTTCACACCCTGACATGTCCAACAGAATATTGGACTACCCATTTGTAACTTGGTGTTTCCTGGGCCTACAGTCCAGAGTTTTTAAAAGACCCAATTTCTGCTTTTGCATAGAGAAAAGTCTATATGGTTAAAGGCAGCAGAGCACTTCCAGTCTGCTAAGAAGCTAGAAGCTATCCTGTAGCTCAAGTTCACACCACTACCTTTTGGAACAGTCTTTGGAACCTGCTGCTGAGCACCCAAATGACTCCAACAGGCTGCAAATAAGCTAATACAAAGTGTTTTGTCTTTCCACAATACCAAGAGGATGTTATAGAATCACAGAACTGTTTCAGCTGGAAAAGACCTCTAAGATCATTGAGTCAAAGCATACTACCCAGGTACTACAGGTATGTGCTACTGATGAGTGTATTGTATTGCATGGAATACTCACCTTACAGTCACTGATGCTGTTGTACACCTGGTTAAACTCCCGATTGAAGGTGTGAGTAAGAAGCTGCAGACACTAAGGTTGGGGGAAAACAAAACAACAGAAAGAATTTTACATTGAGATTTTCAGGGCGATATGAGCTCAAGCGGAAATCTGCAAGACACTTGGCAGCTCAGGTGAGGACAACAACCAAATACTAAACTGATGTGAATAATCCCAGAGGGGAATAATCAGTTTCTTGGCCAAATTGGGAAATTTCCTTTACAGAGCTACTAAGGGAGGGGAATGGGGTGCAGCCATAGCACAAACCTAGGCACCAGGACTGGCTGTTGAGAATGGATCGTTCACTACAGAGCATATCAAAATGGAAGTCACACAGTAGTGGACATTCATCATGCTATCTGAGAAGCTCATCACTGATCTCTAATCATCTTTAGCCCCTCAATTTAGAGCCAGGATGCTCTGCTCCTGCCATACCTTGGTGGCCAGCTCTTTCTCCCGATCCACCAGGCTCTCTATATCTGCCGAGTCATAGCCACTGCTCTCACTGGGTGTCACAGCACTCTCAAACGTTGTAGTTGACATCTGTGAGGAAATGCTGGTGGAGGTACTGAGGGTTCCACTGCTCAGACTGGGAGACAATGAGTCACTCAGGGACTTGGGGATGCTGTCACCAAGCTTTTCACGGAGCAGGAGGAAATGCCTAGTTTTTTCCACCTAGTAAGAAAAGAAATCAGTGTCAAACGCTCCAGCATGTTGCTTGGCTTGTTCCATTTATGAGGTTCTTATGTGACCTTTTAAGATTTGTACTAGCAAACATTTTCCCCAGGGAAGGGAGTTTACAGTGGCACCAGAAGTTGACCCCACTGAGATTCTGAGCTGAAGATTCTGCTTCTGCAGCCAGCCACACACTTTCTGTCTTCTCTGGTTTTGAGAATTTATTTGAGAATGAACTCCTATTTGGGAACCCATTCAGCTCAGAAGGTCTCACAGTGGATAGACTAAAGGCAAATTCATAGGTACACCTGTGCTTTTTCTTTCACTTCCCTTCAAGTCTTTCCTCACCTCATGCAGCAGCTCCAGTTTCTCCAGTTCCCACTGATGCTCTAGAATGAGGCTGTCACCCCTGGGTCTCCAACCTGCCAGGTTCTCTTCTCCTCGCACATATGCCACAGATGTATCTAGGACTTTCCTCCTCCTCCTCTGCATTCCTGAGCAGTAAAAACCAACATGAGGCATGTTAAAAACATAGCCAGAAGGATGTCAATTAGCAGTCTGGGGAGAAACTACCTTTCTGCTAGCTGGCAATACACAAAGCGATGGTTTTGCTGACAGCAATCACATCTCAGCTAGGTTGGATTTAGTTTGGCTTCCTTCATTCAGATATTTACTGCTGACCAGGATATAAAGCAAACTCCTGTTCAGGTACACTCAACACAAAAACTTCAATTGCTAGGTCTTAGAGGAAAAATAACACTGATACCACATGAACTTCATTCCTTCCAAGTTACTGACCTTGCATCAGATATCAGCAAGATCTTGGAAAGCCCAAGAGAAAACTTTGCTGCTGCAAACCCAAGTCTCAGCTGTGTCAGTTATGAGACTGACTGACTACTCTGACTCTGGTACTTGCCCAGTTCCCTGCTGTACCTGTGTCAGAAAATGTGAAGTTTCCCTGGGTCGCTGATGGCAAATGCAGACCCAAGTCAGAAGCAAGAACCTGTGCCAGCAATGTTCCATTGCTCCTGGGAAACACAGGAACTGCTTCTCATGCAGACAGAAATGGTTATTCCACTCTGCCTAGCACATTTTCTGCAGTATCTCACTCTCAGCACTTTTGTCACCTGCAGATCCAGCCACTGCTCACCTGGGCTTCCTGTGTCTGCCATTTTGCATAAACTCAGTTCATAGATGCCAGTTACTCGATTGCTGTTCACAAGAAACCAGAGGAGGAATTAAAAACAGCCATTACCTTCAGAAATAAAGTGCATTAGCTTTAGTTTAGTGGTCCCCAAATTAGAAGCTTAAGTACAGTTGTTAGTTAGAATTCCATCTGAATTCTAATCTTGAATCAGAACAGCCAAAACAGATTGCAAGGTCCCTAAAAGGGCCAGTTTCCCCATGTTTCCCCTCACCCCCCATTAGCCTCAGAGAGCAGCTGCTGCAGTAAATTCCAGGCCAGGATCAGGATCATCTATGTGCAAGCTTGAGAAATGGATCTCTTCCCAACTGTGGAGTCAGAAAGCTGGAAAAAGGGTCAGTAAAGAGAGAAGCCATCAGAATTCCACTGAAATAAATGCAAGAAACAATGTTCAAGCCAGACTGGAGAACTGAAACAATGCAGACTTTCAGGGAAGAAATAAGGAAAACTAAGTTACATTCTCCCCATGACCTCTGAGAGGTTACTCTAAACCATCAGTCCCAAACCTGGCAACTGAACTTACGAATCAGGAGATTTGGAGTAGCCACTGCCGAAGAGGTTGCGCAGTGACCGTGGCGGGGAGATCTTGGCATCTCGTGAGTAGAAGACCATACAAACATCCTTCGTTATAACAGCAGGCTGGATGCAGTGGTCAAGCTAAAAGAGAAAGAGCAGTGAGTGAGTGGCTGCAGCCAGCCATGCCAAGTTAGAGAGCTGCCCTCTGTCAGTGGGACAGCTTTTGGAAGTCTGTTTTTGTTTGGGTCTTTAGCAAAGGGCCTCCACATGTGTTCCTGGGAAAGAGAACTCTCACATTTCTTGATGCGATGCATCTTGTAGGTGAAATCATTTGTACTACACAGAACAGTGTCTTGCACAGCAAGCCAAGAGCTAGGCCAGTGTTTGCAACACCACTAGTACCTACATAGTAATGCTCACTGATTTGAATGGATTTAGAGAGGCCAAGGTAAATCAATAAAGCACAGAAAGGTAAGGAGAGCAGCAGTTTCATTTTGCATTTGTTGCAGGGCATTAACACCTTGACATCAAGATGTTAACTGTGAATAAATTATCCCACTCTGTTCTCAGAAAATGGATAAAGGCTTTCACTGGCTTCAGGAGTCCAAGTCACTTGGTCCAGTATTTATTTTGGGTACACACTGTCTGCTGCTTCACTTATCCCCGGGTCACAAGTGAAAAGGAAGGCACAGGTCTCTTACCTCCAGGTAAGCAGAAAGAGTCATGTAGATCTTCTCTCCATATGGTGTCACTCTATTGAGGAGAAGGGAGTTGTGCAAGGAGCTGTCCCAGACTGCTTCAAACCGATAGAAAGTTCTGGGGAAAAGTACAGGAAATGCTCAATAGGAGGAGTTCCTCTCTATCCCTCTCCTGGGTCGGTGTAAAGCATCTCCTCTTGCCATCATCCATTACGACTCTGGGTGGCTTAGCTAACAAATACTTGAGGCAAAGACCTCCTTTTCTTCCCCTCTAATAGTGAGGTCTAGGAAAACACTGCCTGTTACAAAATACTCATCTAAAACAGCAAAGAGGGAACACAGAGGAAAATAAAAGCTGTCACAACACTAGAGCGAAGTCAGCACTGAAGAAGTGTTTCTAAACAAAGAGAATTCCTCTCTATTGCTTCAGGTGCAGTTCAGCACAGCTGGACCTCCAAAGTGCAAGGGAAGATTCTGTCTTATAAGCAACACTCATTCTACTCCATATTTTAGGACTAACATATAGCAACAATAGAGATCCCTCTAATATTTAGTCTCATAAAACCAGTAGCTTCCAACAGCGTATCAGAAGGACAGGCAGGGCTAAGTCCTATAGTCCAGTAATAGAGATTTCTTTCTAGCTCCCTATTAGCTTCAAGTAAAAACCTGCAGATCTAACACTAATTTTTTCTAAGAAGTTTGTTCAGTTTGGTGCATGGAAAGAAAGGAGCTGAAGACTCCCACAGTTCACACGATGTCAGGGGCTGGAAGGGACCTCCAAAGATCATCCAGTCCAACCCTCCTGCAGAGCAGGATCAGCTATAGCACATCATACAGAAATGCATCCAGGCAGGTTTTGTATATCTCCAGAGAGGGTGGCTCCACAGCCCCCCTGAGCAGCCTGTTCCAGGGTTCTGTCCCCCTCACAGGGAAAAAAAATTCTTCCTCAAGTTTACATGAAAATTCCTATGCCTCAAGTTCCTATGCTCACCTGTCCAGGCAAAAAAGTGAGAGACAGCATCATACACAGGACAGCTACGTCACCAGGTACTTTCTCTAGCAGGGGCATAGGGAAATGAGCTCTGCAAAGGCCATTGGGAAAGAAGTCCCTGAGCCTTGCTGAGGAACACAGCATGCTTTTCACAACTCATGACAAAACCAGAAGCTATTCATTCTGCATTACCTCCACATGATTTCCCCCCAAAATCCCCTCATTGCTGAGGTGTTCTGCCCCACTTTGAACCCAGTGAAGTGGTGCTCAAAGCATGTGTCTTGCTTCTTTAAACCAAGGTGTGTTTCTGAAGAGGTTCTGTACTAATGCCCAAGGCCAATTAACAAAAACCAGAAATGTAAACCAAATAGAACTGACAAAAAGCAGGGTGGAGGTGGAAGAATGGAGTAATAAAACCCCAAGCAAAGCAAAGAGAAACATGAAACAGCTTGAGAGCAGACTTACCACAAGGAAACAGTTCTGATCTCAAATAGAGCTCCCAAAAATCCCCTTCTGATACCAATTAAAGGTATTTTATATTTAGAAATCCTAAATGTTTTCCTTCTACTTAAAGTGCTACAGAGCAACACATTCTAGAATTGGCAACTTGTAAGACACTGCAGTGTAATAATCCTTTCCTGAGTTAGATCAGGCAAACAGCACAGGTTGTCCTCTAACCCTTGACAAATCTGGGTTGAGTCCCTATGTTTTAATCTTTTATCATGTCCTAGCTATGAGAGTAATGTTTTTAAGCCTTTAGCAAGCTCCAGATCTGCTCTTTGGGTATTAAAACCTGGTTCTCCATAGACGGGAAAAAGGCCATGTACCTTGCCCCTGCCACAGATCTGCACCATTTGCCAGAGAGCACAGGTGTACATGTTCCTCAGTGCAGAATTAAATGCCACTCATTTAGTAAACGACTATAGGATGAACACCAAGTTGAAGGCAAGCACAGGTTTCAGATAGTTGCTCTACTGGGTTTTTGCTAAATATACAAAGTCTTGCCTGTCTAAAGCAGAACTTGCTAGAATAGAGTGAGACAAAAAGCAGAAGCAAGCAAATGTCTTCTGGCACAGCTAATAGCACAAGGAGGGGAATGGAGCACAGAACAAGCAAAGCATGGAAACAGGAGGCACAGGCAGCAAGGTATAGTTAGAACTGATTTGTGTGCACAGTTAGCATTAGTGAAAGGTGGAGAACTGGGAGCACTGAAGACTTAATGTCTTCTCTTTTTGCAAAAGGTAGAACACAGCAAGCAGAGTGCAAACTGTCTCAGATCGTGCAGCCAGCATGCTGGGCTGTGATCCAGTCTGGAAGGTGACAGAGGAATCCAGTCTGAGCAGCTACTACACGTCTGGCTTCTCTGCCAACTGGTACACTAAGGAGTAGCAACCACATGGTTAAATTTCAGATGCAAATCCAACCTAACAACAGAGGTTGAATGCCAGTCACAGGGCAGTCACTGCTTTTTGTTCAGGACAACTATGAGCTGGAATTTCAAGTAACTTAATCATTCAGTCCTTGACTTGGTACTTCAAACATGGCATGCACTGTAGAGCCAGGGACTGTGAGAAATTCCAAATTGAATTCTTTAATGAAGAACAAAGGAGGAAAATAACAAAGAGGACAAACAGGGACTATATTTTGATGGCACATTTTGAGAATCAGGAAGACTGAAGAAGCTATCTGTTACATGTCAAGGGAGAGTTACCTCCACAAGTCTCCCACTGAGCTGTACCTGACACAAAGGAGGAGGAGGAAGGAGTATACTATGTCTAGAAGAGCTAAGAGTCATGCTAACAGAGCTCAGTAAAAGCTAAAAGGGAAGTGGCAGCAATACAAATGGGACATAAAGCATTCTGTTTTCAAGAATCTTTATGCACAAAGGAAGCAAACAGAAAATACCTAGGCATATCCTTATCAAGAAAGAGCCTGTAAAAACATAGAAAGAGCTTCAGTTAGTGCAGCCAAAAGCAGAACAGAAAAGCAACAGCTGAGAGGAACAGAACAAGTGGACTAGAACAAAAAATAAAAAAGCAAACACCACACCAACCAGGAAGCTCTGCAGCCAATGAGCAAACCTAAGGCACGTCCCTTAGCAGGGCTTCAATCTCACTCCACCACTCTGCCGGGCACTCGTCCCACAGCTTACGACTGGGCATTTTGGTAAGAGATGGTGACAGCTTCGTTTCACACACACTCTTCCTTCACCCAAGCAGCCTATCTGATGGAAAACTACTGAGCTACAAAGAATCTCTTGAAGTCGCTAGAGAACAGAGAGTAAAGGGCTTCCCAACTGCAGATCCAGTAGTATCAGCAGCAGGCTCCTTACATTCCAGTTATACTGATCTTTTCATTCCCTTGTCAGTGGGGAGAACTGCTGAAGCCCTGTCACTGGTGCATTTACTGACGCTAGGTGGCAGGAAGACATTCCACTGGGAGGAGCAGCATCTAGAATCCACCTTTAATATCGAAATGGTATTTCAAAGTCCAAGCCGCTAATGGAGAAGAAGCCATTTCAGTGCCTGCAGGGCACCGCCTCCAGCATTCACAGCTGCAGCAGAGATGGGGTCCAAAACAAGCCCCTCCCCTCCAGAAATGCTCTCCAGAGTTAAATTTCAGAGATATTCCTGCTTTGCACCAGCTAAACAGAGCCAGGGAGCGGTCAAGTGACTTGGCTGATGTCAGAGCAGGGAGAGGCTGTGCTGGCAACGCAGCATTCTGCTTCACTGCCCTTTGTTGCAGACACTGAAGCAAAACAACGTGGAGACTGACTGATCTTTACAGCAAAGCGCCCTAATGAGCCAGAAGCTCTCAGACAGGGGCCCTGCTGTTGCCCAAATGACTGCTGTTACGTGGAACAGACACCCCCTTATTAGAAGCAGAGTCAATCTGTGATACATCTGTATAAATCCACAAATTATGAAGTTTAATTTACAAAGCATGGCTCCTGCTTAAATTGTCAGATGCTTGTTCCAGAAGTAATACAAGTATGTACACATCCATAAACATATATCCCCTGAGACGGCTCTTGTACTTCAGTGCTACATTCTAGCAACACACCTGGATGTCAGTTTAAATGTTCTGGGTTAAATTCTGAGACTCCCTTAAGCTGTTCATTTCTATCTTTCCTTCGAGGTGTTCACACATGGAAAGTGATTCACATGAATTATCAAGAGACCCTGCATGCAGAGTGTGGCCTTCAGCAAGGATTGATGGTAATGTCCATTCTCTGTCTGTATGCCCTGTGCCTGGGGAATTCTACATTTAATAATTAGCAACATTCCCAGCCTTCCTAACACCCTGCCACCACCTCAGAGGTCAAAGAAATGTTATGTTCCTGCTAGAGTGCTCACTTTAGTCACTTACCTATTGGAGCTGTGAGAAGACTTCAGGTATTTTGCAGAGATAATATTCAAAGAAAGAATGGCATCCACAGCAGCTTCATCTACCTCTGCTTTATTTCTTATACGCCCTGAAAAGGGTAGGAGAGGGAATCAATTAAAACTAAACCTGAAACACAGAAGGAATTTGTCTTCCCAAATTCTAGCTCAGCCTATGCGATTAACCAACAGCTTCAGATGGGAACTGCAAAACTTAAGTTTTTCTTCCGTCTCTTTTCCAAAATCTGTCTCTCACTGCCAGTCCTCACAAAGATGACAGAATCAGCTACAGGGACATACTATTATTTGTACTTCTTCCTTACACAGCACTGTGTGAAGCATCAGACTCACCAACAACCAGCTCTCGCACGTCTTTCCAGTGCAGCTCGCTGCCCTTCTCGTGGATAATGGTGACGGTGATTCTGCGCTGGATTCCCTGGTGGAGTTCAAGACAAAACACTGGTGAAGCATTCACACACACACACATATGCACATGGTCTATTTTGCACTTATGCTGCAAAAATGAAGCAAATGGGATGATTTAAATTAGTCTGTAGCTGTGAACAGGCATCTCTGTGTTTCAGGGCCTCCAAGTTAACTTCAGAGGAACATTATGCTCTTCTCGGTTCACACAGAGTTTCTTTGATCTGCATTACTGGGGAAACTGATGCTATGTCTCGAAGAAGACATGCATGGATCCAGGGATGTATCAAAGGTGACCAAGAAGCCAAGCAAACACTTGGATAAGGTGTGCTCTATACTTACATTACAGTCTATATAGCCAAACAAGAAGTGTATACACCAAAAGTAGTTGCTAGAAAACAGCAGCTACTTATGGAGATACTCTCCTTTGTCACATGTATCTGTTACAAGTCAAACTACAATCGAACTCTGTCACAGCTGGGAGAAAGGTAAAACTGTGCAACAGAAAGAACACCACGTTTGGAAAAGAAAAATTCCCTAGGTGTTGCCTGCAAGAGATTTCACTCTTCCAAACACAGAAGGCAGCCTAGAGGGAGAAGGTGCTTTGTGTGCAACTGTTTCCAAAGCAGCTGAGAGTTGTTTGCCAGTACTGTAGCTGTACTAGAAGGTAGAATTATTCTGGTTTGAATGGGAAGTGAGTGATGAGAATACTAATAAAACCAGAACTAGCTTTTACTGGTGTCTTTAGGGAAATGGCTGGAATATGACCATTACTCCTTAGCTATGAGACCTGTTCCTGTCATTTTAAGAAGTGAGGAAATGCAAGTCACAGGGAAGCTCTATGAAAAGGAACTGAATTTGAGAGTAGAAAAAAAAAAACCATAAACAGTATTTAACTAGGATTATCTTTAGAATCCAGCTGAAGACAAATTATTATTATTAAGGATTATTACAGGCACTTAAAATGCACTGAGACATGCTCATTTTGTAGACCTGTCTCATAGCCACATCAATGAGAATGAACCAAGGAAAATTCAGTCCACATGATCCTTCTGTGCCCTCGGTAGAGATGCTGCAGAGTACTGATGGCACAGATCTGGTCCCAGAGGTTCCTGCTTTTCAAAAAGCTTTCCTCTTTGATGAGTGGGACGCACACTGCTAAGCAAACAGCAGTACACCAGGGGCCAAACGTTCTCCTCATAGCCCAGAGCTAACAGACTAAGTACAGACTGAAAGATGTCTGACCCTACAGCTATCATTAGACAGCTGTGGGAAAGGAGAAGACACGGAAGAGGCAAAATCCAGTCATTAGCATTCTAAGGCACCCCACAGAAATGACACTTGCTGTTCTACAGCCTTCATTAGTACCTGGTGAAGCAGGAACGTCCCCTGACAGGGCAGGCCTCCAGTGTGGTCCACAATAGCAGGAATATACCTGTGTGAGACAGTCACATCAACAAGAGGAAGGAAGCTCCACTGTGGTCTACTGCCAACAGTTACCTTTCCATACAGTATCTGAAGAAATAAGAACGTTTCTACTGACTTTCAGACTGGAGCTTTTATTGCACCACAGCCTCAGTGGAATGTAGAAGTATCACATACTGCACTTCCAGTACTTCTGGAAAACTCTATGGAACACAATCCCTGAAGATCTGTCAGGGAATATCTTCTCTGTAGCAGAGGTGAGCATAAAATAGGGCCTGCTAGATGACTTCTGGAGCATCAAGTCTCTAGTGACCCAAAGAATTTAAACTCATGGCCTACATAGGAGTTTTTCCAACACCTGTTCAGCTTGTGTGTCTGGACTTTCAAAGTGGAAAGATTACTTCAAGTGGGAAAGAATGTCACTCTATCTCTTCAGTCCTTTCAATGGGATAACACCAGCAGCAGCATTATCAGTCACTACAAATCACCACCCAATGACAACTGATAAACATCAGCCTGGTCTGAACAGAGCACAGGATAAAAGATCCAACTCCTATAAATCACCCTTCTTAAATCAGAAAAGATTAATACTGAACTTACTCTCCTGTCGGCTCCAACTCGCTGATCTCAAACCAGACCAGGAGGTCATATTTGCTCACACTCTGGCCCAAGCTGGGTTTGCTCATAGTATTTAGCTTTGTAGCTGGCACTTGAAATTAAAAGAAGAAGAAGAAAAAAGAATGGTTTACAAAGACTGAACATGTAAAGCTCACCCCGGGGCTGACAGAAACCTGTCCTTTCAGTGTGCCTATGCATTCTGTGTACATTTGCAGATCACATCTTTTTCTGTGTCACTTAGAGTAATGATTATTTCTTAGAGTGTTTTAAATCTCACTCACAAGATTTGATTAAAGATTTTATTCAAAAATTAACAAAACCAAAGTGCACCCAAAAGAGCTTGTAAACATATGCAGCCTGTCTGGCTCCACAGAAAAAGAGTTTCCTCAAATCTGCATCAGTTAGTTTGCGGCTTTACAGTTTGTGATTTACAAATGCTTTGGTCTCTTCACCTGCAGTGTTACTCACCCATAAAGTATATTTGCCTTTCCTCATAGAAAAAAAAAATAGGAAAACACGAACTTATAAACTCAGTTTTCACTTCTTCATGTTACAAACTGTTGGTCTCCTGTGTCAGATTAGGTAAGATGTGTGCAAAAAAGCTGAACAAGACTTACTCCAGAGCCATAACCCTGCCGAAGCATGTTTCTGGGCTCCTTATCCTTTAATATTAGTCCTTGCTACTGGCCAGATGCTCTCCAATTCCTTCCACACAAAAGCAGGGATAAACCCATAATAGGCTAAGTGAAATGTCAGCAATAACCAGCCATTCCTCCACACACACTCATGTGACATCCTTCAGCTATCATTACATGACCTCTCTTATCTGTTCACTCATTCTAAACGTTTAGCTCCTGTGCCCTCTAAGAGGCATTCTTGTAACTCTGCAATTGCTTTTCCATTTTCTCTCCTTTCACATATTAACTCCATTGCTTTTATTAAACCAAACAACTATTTTCCCTTCCAGCCTCTCTAAGCCACATTCTTCCCTTGCTCAAGAGTTCTTACAGTTCTGCTATCTTCACACCTCAATTCATCCTTTGGCTTCTACTATGACTTAATTTCTCATGAACTGGGAGGGCATAACAGTCCTTAGTTAAGTGTGTCCTTATAGGAGTGCCTGTGTAGTCTCTTCTTAAACAGCAAAAAGTGAATTCTGTTTCTGGGCAAAAAAGCAGCTCCCTCAGAGGGCCAGATTTTACAAGAATTGGTTATTAAGAGCACTATAACTCCATTGTGCCAGGTCAAGAGCTCCAATATCATCATTTCCTCTTCTTGCTCATTACTCTGGATAGTCACACAACGTAGTTGCACATGAACTAATCACAGCTGCACTCAGTGCTGTTGGTAGCAAGAACACAGAAGTCACTCAAGTTTATTGCTGAGAAGAGAAACTCAGAAACCCCAGAAGAGAGAAAAAGCTAGACAGACAGATTCAACTAAACATGAAAAGTGGTTGCAGAAGTTCTCATGAACTTGCTCTGGCATAATTTTTAATCAGTGTGTTGTCCTGTGGGGTTGTTACAGTAAAGCAGAACACAAATGTAAGTGAGGAACATGCAGTGTTAGTAGAAAGAAAAAAAGAGATGAGCAGGAAACAGCAGGACGTTTCCTCTACAGCTGGCTGGTTTTTATATGCAGCATCTCTCATCCCAGTACCACAAAACTATGTACCCAAAAAAACAATCAGAAGTCCAGAAATAGATCCAGTGACACAGAAAAATCCCTGATGCCTAGCACACTAGAGTTGATAGATGCTACATATGGTTCCCTCTAGATCTAAACTTCAGCACAGCATCATCCTTCCATGACCATGGTAGTTTCTAGTCCAAGAACATTACAGGATAAAGCAAAAAGGAATTTTGAAGCACGTTTTGGAACTACTTCTACATCTACCATAGATCAAGTTTGGCTACTAACCATCTCGTTTAGGAGCCCGCTCACTCTGACAACTGGGAACAGGCAGAAAGAGAAAAGGTGGCAGCTGGTCAGTTCCATCCTGGAAAGCAGCCACAGCAGAGGAGGCAAGCACGTTGGCATGCTCGGACAGTGTGTTCAGCACATGCACGTTAACATAGCCAGACATAAGATACCTAATCAACTCAATTTTTCTTTCATGGTCTGCAAAGGGAATGGAACACACACAAAAAAGGATGGTAGAAAAATGCAGGTGAGAGAGAGTTGGAGAAGGAAGAAATTAAAAGGTGAAATGGAAAAAACCCACCAAAGAGCTCAGCATGCATTAATTATTACAATTTAGCAAAGAAAACCAAGGAGCATGTCAACAAGAGTGACTTGCTGAACAAGAATGTGAGAGAGCAAAAAGATGAAGCAGTTAATGAACAAGCACATTTCCAGTCAAGTGCTCAGTAAGCATATAAGGAGCCAGGTCCCATGGAATACGGGCAGCACCTCAGGAATGAAGTTCTACCCTTTAATGAAACAACAAGCACTTCTGCAAGAGGAGGTTGAAAAGAAGGCAGGTGAAGGAAGGTAGCCAGCGAAGGCAGAACCAGTGCACTTTGCAACATTCAATCCATCACATTTCTGGGTGTCCTGAACAGCTTCAGAAAACTCTACAAGCTTCACCTGCAGTAGGAGACACCTGATGTACAGAACTAGAGAACTGTTCTCACCTGGCTTTGACAGTGGCATAGGGGGAGGGAAGAATCTTCGGGAAGGCTGTGGAGGGCTAGAGAGAAAAGCAAAGAGTTATCAAAATAGAGGCAGGCAAACATAAAAACTATCCAGACACACACACACTACAGTTCTTCCATCTGGTTTTGTCTCTAGAAATACCCTCACAATCCCATGAAGACAGGCAAATATCACTGCCAGGAAAACAAGTGATGTCTTTTTCTAACTTAATTAACCCTTGTTGGCAGTAAAAAAACTAAAACAAAGCAACCTTACAATTTCCAACTGCTCCACTCCTAATTCTGTCCTGACAATTTATGTAGGTAACAGGCATTTCCCAAAATAGCTTAAGGAAAAGGAACAAGCCTCAGCTGGCATTTCTTCCGAAAACTAGCACATGCTTCCTCTGCAGCTGCTGCCGGCAGCAGGAGGACTAACCAGGCCAAGCAGTCCAGACAACAGCTTCTCCCCTTCGGTTATGAAAAGGATGGACACTAAAGGTCCCTTCCCTGATGCCAAAACTTCAAACACGCAGCAGCTTTGGCATGTCAAAAGGTTGAGAGCATTTTGTTTTCTCCCTGATTTCTCTTTTCTTTTGTCATCCTACCTTTATGCATCAGGCCACCTGCCCTGACAGAATGCTGTGTCTTGGGGCACTTAAAAGGTTTACCCAGAACACACAGAGATCAGTACTGAAGTTCTGAGTTTAATATTCTATGACCACAGATTTGGTGAGGTGGATGCAGCTGTACTGGGAAAAGTTTCCATGTTTGAGATGCCAGAATAATTCCATTACTCACTAACAAGACTACACTGGGTAAAAGAGGTTGCTGCCAGCACCCTTACGCCAGCCAGGAATCCTGCTGGTGAAGGTGTGGCTACATAATGCAGGAGTATGAGAAAGTACAGCCTGAACTACACAGCTATCCTGAGCACCATCACAAACAGCCTTCATGCCAGAGTAGTTAACAATACCTGTTGAGATCCTGTCCTTGCAGGTGGAGAGGATGCTGCTGATAATGGCCAAAGACTTCAAACACAATAGGCTTTGTTTTGATGTACTCCACAAATGATTCCGTCACTTCCACAGCAATCTGTTAGACAAAGTGTGGAAAGAAAATGAGACATGCTACAATGAAATCCTTGAAGTATGCATTTTAGGAGCCTATTTTTGTATGAGTTAGCCCCAGTCCCAGCAAAAGCAATTGTATTCCTTTTTGGTTTAGGCATTCATTCTACACTTGATACTGGAGAAAACAAAAGCCTCAATATCAGGCATTTTAAAGGAGAAGAGGGAGCTACACATATCCGAAGGATTACACAGTGCATGAAAACAGATACACTCAGTTCTACTGAGAGCATGAGAACAGCTATCCACAAGTATTTTATTTCCTGAATTCTGGACTGTTTCCTTTCTGGATGTGCAGTGACAGCAGAGAAGGCAGGAAGTAGAGATGACACCGAAGAGTTAAAGTTGCTAGACAATTACTCCGTGTTTTCCCTCTCCCTTGGGAATTACATCATTCACCTGACTACTCCTCCTACGTGTGGTCTTAAAGTTTCGCTTTGCCCCACCCTTCCCATACACCTCTCACGAGTTTCACAAGAAGGAAACAAACAATTCCCAGTGCTAAAACAGACACCTACTATTCATTTAAAGTGTTACTTACATTCTGCACATGGTAAAACCCAAGGGGAGTCCCACGACCATTGTTTTTGAGAGGTTCTGTTGAGAAAGCCTCATCATGACGATGCAAAAAGCTTTCAAGAAAAATAAATAGATAAATAAACCACAGAACAGTTTAGTGAAGATTACTGTGCTGAGAACCCAGCACTGCAAGAAACCAAACTACTTGCTGTGCTAGAACTTTAGGAGTTCAGTGAATACCTAAGTATTTGGGACTACAATTCCTGTACTTATTCTGTGTCTTTATTACTCCCACTTTTCACTCCACGTCTTAAGAAACTAAGCCAAAGCACACTTCCACTTGAGAGCTACTGGTTTACTCACACAGCTTTCATTCCAATTGAGCTTATGTTCAATCTAACACAGAATTTTTCACATTAAAAGACATTATTGAGAGAAAACTTAAGATATTTATAATTAGTAACTTAGGAGTCCACTCTGATTCTTAACTCCTTTATCTGCAAAACTTTCTTCCATAACACCACAGCGAGACAAAGCAGGTACTGCTTGTAACAGGAATTCCAGTCATTGACAAGGTGTTTGTTATACCACACTGCCACTCATCTGAAAAGCTCTCAATCTCTTTATCTTTACATTAATTGCCTAATGTAAATAAGGACAAACTCTTACTTGAACTGGCAGAAAATATCTGCATATTCAGGAAGGATGCCACTGGCCTGCAGCACTGTCACACGGAAGGTGAACACACTACCCAGTTTCAAGTGATCACCAATTTCCTCAGTGAATCCTTCCATAGTCATCTTTCCATCCAAAGTGGCTGACTTCAAGTCTTAGGGAGAGACAAACATCACACATGCAATCACTTCCTGTTTTTTGGTTTTTTTTTTTTCCCTCTTTTCTAAAAAGACTCCTTCAGGCAACAGTTTATTCTCATCACACTTTGGCTTTCTTTTGAACCCAGATTATTTGCTAACAATCCAAAGATGCTGGGAACAGTTTTTCTACACAGTTCTTCAAATTACAAAGTCCAGAATCCCTCATATGCAACCCATCAACTGCATCTCTCCCTGCCTACCATTTCTAGAAGGACACTCAGAAACCCTTCCTATCACTGACTGAAGGTGTTGTAGATACCTCTTATGTTCTGCAAAACTATTTCTTCCTTACCTAGCTCGTTCATTCTGTTGATCTCCTCTGGGGGAGTGGTAACATCAGAGTTCTGTCCTTGTCCTTCCACAATTCTTAACTCTTCCAGTGACAGCCCAGAACGAGTCATTGCAACTGAAGAAAAATCACTCTGCAAAATCAAATGAAGTGGCATATAACAGACTTCTGCAGCTTCTGGTTTTGTCTTCCCTTCTTCCTTGCAATGCTTACTCAAAAAGTCTAACTCAGTTTTAACACTTCTTCCTTACCTTATCAAAATATTCATTGTCAAATGAAATTTTAGCTGTGCCAGACTGTCGGATACCAGATCCATAATCTGGGGCTTCTTCGTCAGCTAAAATATAGGTAAAGAAAAAACAATTAGGAAAAGGAGTGAAAAAGCTCCATCAGAGTTACCTAAATGGAAATTCTGATGACAACAAAAACAGTCCATAAAGCACAAGAGATTTAGTTCTAGTCAGATTAGAACAGGTGCTGGAAAACACCATAGCAAAAATCTGTCCTTCGTGAACTCCTGTGTGGGAAAATCATTGGGCAAGTGATGAGATTTTGTTAGGAACATATATATAACTTCAGGGAATTCTGAACGTAAAACAACTTTATATTCACTTTGATTAATTATTTACTTCTAATTATTAAACCTGAGGCAAACAAACATAATACAACAACCAACACAGGAATGTAAAGTTCCATTGATTTAAACTGCCACCTAAAATTCTGTAGCTAAGCAGTAACACCAGCAAAGCCTCACAAGCACATGCTGTAAGCCTGAAAGGCAGCTATGTCCCTACAGCCTATCCATTGAGCCTCCTCCTCTTTGTTGGGGGTAAAAACAATGAGACCTGGTTCAAGGCCAGATAGTTTTTCCACAGTAAATGCATGCTTGCAGGAGAGACTCCAAGATTCAGAAAGTGTTTCAAAGCTTCACTCAAGGCCACATAGTCCTGGCCCTGTTTTGAGAGATGTCTCCAGTTTGGCTTCTACCAGCTATGGTGCATTCTATTTATCTGTATAGAACATTTGTATGGAAATAATTGGTTTATGCTAAGGAGAATAAATCAAACTAGAAATGAGACTTTTGTACACATCAAAATAGATCTGATCTCACTGTCTGGCTTAGTCCCTGCCAGAGTGATTCTCCAACATCTTCAGAGTCTGAAATTTCATTGTATGTTCCCATGGAGAGTGAAACTTCCAGGGCTACCCTACCTAAACAATGAAGAAATGCTGGCAGTTAGCCACTGCTAGAAAGGACAGTGGGAAGAATCTGCTCTGACCAGCATGGATAAGACATGGCTAACTACCAGCAGTATAACTCAACCAGTTCACACTGAATCATACAATTGCTCTACTTGGAAAAGACCTTTAAGACGACAGAATCATTTTGGTTGGACAAGTCCAGACATTCTCTAACACTACCAAGTCTAGTGCTAAACCATGTCCCTCAGCACCATCTCTCTGCATCTCAGCTTACATTGGAGAAATAGAAAACATTAGCAACTGACCAGCAGACTGCAGTTAAGCCCTGGTACATACCCAGCGACAGCTCAAACCTGAGTGAAGCAGTTACCATCCCCAGATATTCACCCTTCTCTTCTGAAAGGCCAATAGTAGTGGTGATTAAACAGCACGGTAAAGCAACCTCAACACGTTTTAGTGAGGCAATGAAATGGAAAATTGCTGCTGACTTCTGTTTATACTATGCTGAAAACAGTCTGCTCAGGAATTTCTTCTTGTTATTCAGTTAGAGAACGGAGGAGCACATTGCTGCACATTATTTAAAAGGGCAGTTTGAGAAGAGCAAGCATTTGGTGTATTTTACTTTCCTGCAAGTTACCACAGCCAGCAAACTTGCATATACCCTTGTCCACTGTTTGTACTGGTGCCAGAAAAAAAGACTTACTGACATTAGTTAGCCCTTCCACTGTCTTTAACTAGTATCATTTCAGTGGTTGCCAGGTAAAACTTTCAGCAGTCAACATCATCCTTTAAAAATCTCTGCTTCAGGATTTATTCATGCTTGGTCCATATGATTCACACCAATGAAAAAAAAACTGCCAAAAGCAAGTTAACAACAAAGGACAAGTGTTCTCTGCAACACTAACATTATTCAGGTTTGAGGAGGAGAGAGAATGGTTCGATTTGCTTGCCTGGTTTTTAAAGCTGCAGCTGTAAAGCACTCACAGTGTATCAGAGCTCTCCGAGTATCTCACCTGCTATAGCTTGTACTGCTACTCGCAGAAATCCTCGTACTTCTCCTTTCTCACTAACAACAGCTACTCTGTGGATAAGAGGCACTGGGTACAGCAGATTGCTCAGGTATACAAATGCCCTGCAAGGAAGGAAAAAAACCCACAAATATCATTAGGCAATCATCTACAAGAACAGACTGCAGCATTTGGCTGGCTAATGAGATATTCAAATCTTCAGTTTGCTTTACTCCATCTAGGAGACCTGTGCTGTGGTCATGTATCCATACCATCCACACAGGGCTCTGCAGCAGTGTCAAAGCTAAGTGAAGCCATGAAATGCTCTAAAGCAGAGTAATACTGGAGAGACAGGGCTGATATTAGCGAGTTACAAAACAGATGAAGGAGACAGCTTAAGATGATGCCTTTAGAGAAGGTAATTTTAGATGCACTACAGTTGTAAATGGAGCTGTTAGCAAGATAGTAGAAGTCGACTAAGGAGCTACCGATTATGAAGGATTGTTTGACTTTTCCAGCCCATGAGTATGGTTTGAAGAGATAGACTAAAAGGGAATTCATCTACTCTGTTTACACAGCCTCAAATATTTCACTGAGTATATTAAATAACTCTTCAGCACTGACTGACTGAATGGTTTTACTCCTTTCTGTGCATTTGATATCACTGTACATAGAATAATCAGAAATCCCCAATAAACCGTAAGTCATCTTTGAGGTTTCTTGGAAGATTCAGTGAGTGTATGGGTAGTGGAAGACTGACAGTCTTCCCAGCTAAATATCTTCAGGAGTGTTATGTTTCTTTATTTCTAAAAACACAGACCAAGCCACAGAACACAACAGTACTCTTGAGCAGTCGCTTAGAGATTACAGTTTACAACAGGAAAAGTAGCATTTAGGGCCAGCACTGGATGATGCTATTAAAGTTCTAAACAAACAGGGTCTATTTTGGAAGTTAGCAAATTCTATTGCACAGCTTTTTAATTCAAAGTTAAGACTAATGCTAGCAAGCTACTTTATAATTCTACAATGAATTGTACAAGTTCTTAAAACACTACGCTTCAGGGTGATTAGCTTGAACAAAACTTCAAATGTTGAGCTGCCTAACAGGTTAGGTAAAGAATGGCTCTCAACAAGGGGGGAAGAGGGAAAGCTTTATTTATTAATGAGCTGTTTCAGAGTTCAGGAGAATACTGAGATGCAGAATAGTTTAACTAACAGCTTTACCAGTCATTAAAGTGAATAACAAACTAAGTAGGTAATTTTAATTACTTTATGCATATTAAATTATATATTATATAATATATATACTAAGCACCAGTCGTTTGGTTATTTGGATTCCTTTCTTGCAGTCCTTTTTATTAGTCTTTGTTATTAAGTGTAATTAATTCTCCAAATTTGTAACTGTTACTGTTTAATATTCATAGCTAAAGTCCTGCAGGATGAGAGGACTGAGAGAGAAATGAAGATGTTCACTGCCTCTGCCTGGGGACATCAGGTCTAGAATTTGTTCTGTGAACACAAGAAGAGCGATGCAAACAACTCCTTGTGACACAGAGCTAAGGACCCCAGCTAGAAAAGGTTGAGTGTTCCTCCTTGGGTTCACATGCCCGTTCCCAGAATGAATGAATGATCTTGAAATGACAAGGTAGTCAAACAGGTGTCAGTTGTGAACCAAAAAGACAAAAATAACGTTACTCAAAAACAAGATGGTGACAAAATGCAATACAGAAGAGAATGATTAATAAGGCTATACAAATAGAAAAACCAAAGATGAAGGAAACCATACAATGACAGCAAAGAAAACCAAACCAACTGCAACAGAATGCTTGACTAAGATTAGGATCTAATTCCTTTTCAGTCTGCTCCAAAGTGAGGTAAGCACTGATAAAGCAGGGGAAGGGATAAGAGACCAATTTTAAAGTCACAAAATGAGAGGTTTATTTTTTTTCTCCCTAAGAAAACATTTGCATTCTTAGCTTTGGTATTTCAGGTGATGCTCATTTAAGAAAGCAGCATCTCACCATACAGGAAAACAGTCCCTCACACTGACAAACTGGAATTGTTTGCTTGGACTGGACCAGAGATGGAGCTCAGGCAGGTGTGTAGTTACATGCTCCAGACGAAAAGCACACACAGTTTGAGAACCACATTTCAAGCCAGGGAGAACGGACATTTTTCCCCAACAGAAAGGAATCTAAACGGCCTTGCACAGAGATGTATACAGGGAGAGACAGCTTCACTAAGCCAGAGAGGCAATCATTACAGAAGGCTTCCTACTTCAAAGCCACACTAGTCAAAAGTGAAAGCATTAACTGCACGGATAAACAAAACTATATTTTTATTTGCATGGTTAAAGTTCTGAAGCTGCTGCTCAACATATGTCAGCCCAAAGCACTCAGCTTTATCAGCAAGTACAATTTTTCACCCCTCAGTAAAACGACCACCCCAAAGAAAAAAAATTTCTCATCTCAACTTCCTTCCATCCAGCCACCTAGCTCAGAACTCACTGGAATCATTTTAACTTAGACAAAGAAGAGCACACAATGCAAAAAAAGTTTTTAGCTTCCTCTTTGGTGATGAAAATGCTGGATCTCTGCTGCAGAATGGAGAGCAGTAATAGCACATTTGCTGTTCAGGGAAGAAAGCTAGTTTATGCAAGATTACTGCCTTCCAGTGCCATTCCATCTGCTTCATCACAAGGCAAAACCAAGTTAGAAGTAGAGGAAATCTTAAGGTTATCCCCTTCCTCTCTTCCCACATTTGGGAAGAGTTCCACTCCCCAAACGCCCCACATGCCAGTGCTCCCCTACACCTTAGCCCAGCAGACTGAAAGAGGGGGAGCTGTATTAGCAGAAAGATTGGTGAGGTAAAATGGCATACTCACAACAAAACTAGAAATGAAATTTAACAAACACAATTGTTTTGAAAAACTCAAAACAAAACCAACATAACTCAGAATGATGAGGGGCATTTTTGAAGTAAACACATCAATTCAAGATTTAAACAAAACAACCCATAGTCCTCTCCCCCCCCTTAAAAACAGAGCAAATGCTTGGTATGTCACACCATGAAATAGACTCATCCTTAAAAACAGCCCAGCATGCCAGAAGAGATGGCTAAAGGGACCAGCTCTTTACTCCTGTTCTTTAATATAGTACAAACAAAAGTCAGTGACAGCCCTGAGAGAAAAACAAAAAAATGCCATGCCCAAGGAGTTGAATAACTGCACAATCAATTTCTCCTCCTCCTCTCCTTCCTGACCTGGACTCATTATTGCTGATGATCCCTCCCAAAAATACTTAGAATTATTTTAGTTTAGTTCTTCCCAATCCAGAACATATAAACCAGCTTGCAGTGAGAAGCGTTAAGGAGCTTTGGCTTTTGTTCTAAACTGAAGTGCTCAAGACAGTATCTAGATAGCAGGCCATGCCCTCTGATACTCCTGGAGTCACACTGCTCAAAAGGAGAATTCTCATGATGGAAGACATTGTGCAATCGAAACAGTTTCTCCTCAGTGGTGCTAAACAGCCTAACAGCTTTCTGCTGACAGAATCAGCACAATAGAACAGGACAGGAACAGAAATAGAATAGGATAAAATAGAAGCTAACGACTGGGGAGAAGTCATTCAGCTGCCTACTCAGAGATAACACAAAGTTCCACTCCTCAGTACAGTTTACAACCCAGGCAGAGCTCCTTAAGGTGTGCAGCTTCGAAGGCTCAGGCTAGAACTCTGACCTGCTGCTGCTCTGTCTGTCCATAGAGACAGAGCCCAGCATTCTTTGTAAGACATGGAAACGGGAAGCCATTTGTGCAAGCGCCAGGAAGCACAACTGTTTTCATTGGACACTCTATTTGCTCAGCTTGCGTTGTGCTTCCTGAAGAGTTTGTGAAATGAAGATGAATAGCTCGACTTTTTCCCAAGCACTGAAGGTCCAGCTCTGAACAAGCAGGCACAACAGGAGCATATGCAGGGTATGCCAGCACTGCTGCAAGGAAGTAGTGCCAGCCATCCCAAACAGCACACATACACTTTAGCTGACATCACTTCCAAGCCAGGTAAGACAGCTTCCCCAAATGAGCTCCCGTGGATCAGATTCATCTGAGAGGACTGCATTTTATAGAACACATTATCAGACATTGCAGAGAAGGGCACAGATTCAGAGAGATCAAAGAGCACTAACGCAATTTCTTGCAATGTTAGTAATTCTGATTGTTTCAAGGACTAGATCAAGACGTTCTGAATTTTAATGAAAGCTTGTAAAGAGTTTCACTGAAGACAATGGTGTTAGACACTACAGCTGAACTGAGCTAAAAGCTTGATGAGAGACTGACAAACTCAGTCCCTCATCTTTTTACAAGTAATTTAGTCAGATTTCCTGCATCTGTGGGAACTGCAAAAAGATCTCACCTTCCTGACCATGAATTCTTCTGTTTAGTCACAGAAAAGGATAACACCAAGCCCCAGTCCCCTTTTCTTTGTTCCTCCCTTCTAGAGCCATGAAATCTTACCTCCTCTTTTGTACAGTGCATGTGGCAACCACCTCACTGTTTGAACAAGCAACTGGCTCACAGTGATCAAACATGAAAAAAGCATAAGTGGGGGAGTGGGAACAGAAAAGGGAAGCAAAGTCACTAAATGGAATATTTCTGTCATGGGTTACATGTTTGAGCAAAACTATTTGTGAAGAAACAGTGCAAAGTGTCGCATTTTTCAATGCTATTTCCTGTCCTTAGGAGCTGCACCACAGACTAATATCTGATTATGCCTTAATGATATCTAGATTGGCAAAATAAGATACTTTAAAATTCATTAAGTAAACTTGTGTCAGAAACTGAAGTGCAGTGCCTGGGGGAAGCGCTGATGAACACCTCCAGCCAGTGAATTTTAATGATGATGACCTTTCTCTACATAATACCTGCTACCTAGAGTCATGTATAACCTGTGAAGCCAAATCATCCCAGAGAATACTCTTTCTCTCATCCAGAAAGGGACACTCTTCTTTCTCCTCATGCCATCTTTTCTCTTCAGAAACAGAGGATGTTAAAGGAGTTTTCAAAAAATGACTGGATTGGAGTTAAAGGCTTTGCACCAGACTGTGAGACTCTTCTACAGGACAAAACGACATTCCACAATACTTGGTGATCTTGCAATGGCTAAATAGAGCATCCCAATAAATAACAAATAATGTATACAAGCAAACCCACATTCATTCTATGGTGTGACAGTTACCTAGGAACAGAAACAGACTTGCTCACACTATCATATCTAAGAGTTATTTTCCCCATTACTTCGGGTTTCATAGCCTCTGACATGGGAATTCAAACTTAATGTTAAAACTACCACTCATTCTCTGGCAATTCCAATTGAGGTATACAGCTGTTCTGACTGGCTTGACAGATGTTCTGTGCAGCACAAGGCAAAGCCATTGCAGTCTACAGCAAGAGCTGGTCCCTTTTGGCCATTCTCACAGTAACCTCACCAACCTTCCCACTAAAATGAACCAAGGGGATCGGTCGTAAAACGGGTCGCGCCCATCATTGAAGAGGTCTGATCCCTCCTCAGTTCCCACGTCGGAGCCAGTATCATCCACAAAGGCCTCATCATCAAAGTCCTCCATCTCATCCTGCTGTTCATCAGCCAGTTCAGTGATGTCGGAGTCAGCCGTGGAGAATGTGGGGGAGGGCGTGCGGTCAGCAAGGCGCTCATTGACGCAGCCATGGAATATGGGGGAGCTAGATATCGGTTAACGGAACACCGGTTAACAGAGGGAGGGCAGAGAGGAACGCTTCATCAACAGCCCTCTGCTGCCAGCAGCACAGAGACCACCTGAACAACAAGCAAAGGCTTCAAACCAGCCGCACTGCAATGAAAGGGAAGGGAAGGGAGTGCTAACCAAGGCAGGAGAAAGAGCATCCTCCAACTGAGAAGGCAGCAAATGAAAAATGGATATAAACATGGATGAAGGTGAGAGCACAACCACTTAACAGAACTACAACTCTTACTTCCAACAGGTAGTACTTTTGAAAAAAAAAAATACTGTAAAGGTGGAGTTGACAACAGGAAATACTGAACGATCTCATCAGATATTAAGTCTTTCCATTTCACTATATGAATCATATACATAAGAAAAGCCCTGGGCCATTTCTCCCCACAGTTGCCTGTGTTCCTCACATTCTCAGAGCTCTGCTCCAGTGACTTTAGACAGAACTTACCTATGTTTTTTAAAAATAAACATGAAATAAATTCATCACTTGCTAAGAGTTCAGTCAGTTCAGGTTCTCCAGAGATACACCAGAACTGACAACTTTCCAACTACCACTATATTTTAAGCCTGTCAGAAACCCCTCAAGACAATACTAGTGGCGGCCACACGGTTTAGAACCACAAAGTCAGCGTTCACCCAGAACTGACAAGTTTCCAGTGTCCCAGCAGCTGAGACCATTGTCACATACCTTCCCACAAGCTTGAACCAGTGAAAGCGATCGTAGAAGGGGTCGCTGCCCGTCATTGTGCTTTCACTCTCATCCTGTGTATTGGACACCATTTCCCCAGCTCTGTCGTACATCTCACGCATCAGATCCAACCTCTGTCTGCAGAGAAAGAAGAATTAAAGAAATTAATTGAGAGTGAATAGTAAAAGCAGAGAACATGAAGTGGGATACACTGACTGCACCTCTGCCAAATTACACATGGAAAGGGGGAACACAGAAGTCTGTACTGCTGAGCCTGGTACTGTATCGTTCTCTGACACATTAGAGATTCTGGGAAAGACTTTGTAGGCTAAGCCCAGGAAGCATGAGGCAAGGTCACTGCAGAAGCTTACATAAATCTTGGATTTCATTCAAACTTCTAAATATACTTTCAAATCTAACCCTGGAATATTTTTTGCCCCCTTTTTCTCTATATACAAACATCAGATAATGTCACCGAGTAATTTAGGCAGTTTTTTGCTTTCTACTCCAGAAACATTGGCATTTTGATTCCCTGGACAGAACCAGGTTTCTTTGCCAGTAATATTTACATACTTGAATTTTTCTTTCTTTGCCAGTAATATTTACATACTTGAGTTTTTCCAAGGACCAGTAATGTGTTGCTCCATTCTTCAGATCCTGGACTTCCACAGCTACCACGGTACGGGGGAAAGGCCGATTATCTCGGGTCTTCTCCAGTTCAGTGGGCAAAAGCTCTGGCGGCAGTGGTGAGTAGAGGGTGTCTGTCAGCAGGACAAACTGGAACTGCACCTGAATGGAGAAAGTAAAATTACTTTAGTACTGAGAAGTCAGATGTCAGCACTACAAGGGGGACAGAGACCTAAGCCAAAGCCATGTTTGAAGCCAGTTTGACTTTCATCTCTATGAACAGATTCAGGTTTTATTATGTCACTTTTTTTGGTCTCAAAATAGCACAACACATATTTTTCAGTTGAGTGCATGTATCTTGCCTTTATTGACTCAGCTAGCAGAGGTCTGGAAAACTATAGACCTGGCACATCCTGCAGCACCCACTTCTCTTGGAAAGATGAATAATCACACAAAGTTAAAAGCAGTTTATGATACTGACAGGAAGAGCATAAGGGAAATGAAAAAGAGGAGAGTGTATCAACCTGGTTTGCAGGGGATGTGCAAGTTTGAATCAGAGACTTGTGATTTTTCTGAACACTTTTAAAGCCCAAACCATTAAGCAAGAGACATGGAACTTTGAAGATTACAATTAACACTGAGAGCTTGAAGCAGGATTAGAAAATCAAAATTGAAAATTCAAAAAGCTACTCTGCACATCCCTACCTTTTTCTTCAACTCTACACTGATTGCATTGGCTTCTTTCAGATACACTGCATTCCCCCACAGTTGGTCCCTCAGTGAAGTAAACTGGTGAAATTTCCACTTCCTGAATGCCCACTGTGCAAGTTCATACTCATGTCGCGTCCAGGGCACTGGGGAGAACAAAGAAACAAAGAAATAAAACACTCTGGCTTCCTCTCTGTATCATCACAGGCAGTATCTAATGACTGTGCCATCAAGTTCTCAACACCTTCTCTGGAAGAACAGAAAACAAAACCCTGCATTTTTATCATTCAAACTTCCTCAGCACTAGGAGTGGAGATACAGTCATCAAGTAAGGAGATTCAGAACAGAGGAAACAAAACAAATCTACTTTATTATTTTAAGTGTTAATAATTAAAGCCAAATGGAGAAATGCTGGAATGGAAGCAAGTATTATGGGAACAATCAACTCTATCTACTGCCCAAAAGCGCAGTTATACAGACATGTCACAGCATGAATCCTAAGAATTCCTACCAAGAAGAAAAAAGAAACTTCAAAAGGAAAACGAGAAACAGGCAAGAATATTATTTTGGTTTAAGACATATGACCTCTGTTAGTGCCAAGATTCTTTCAAATTCAAGATCATCAACTGAAAGCTTGCAGTTAAAGTCGTCTAGCTGGTGCATCAACTGAATGAGAACAGACATCTACCATGGATGTGGAAGTTACTCCATGAATAGGTATTTGAGATCTTTGTGCTGTGAAGATTACAGTTCACGGAGCTATGAAGCATTTCACAGCTTCCCAAAGCAAGCTCTCTATCTATTGAAAGAGATACTACAGCAACTCTTCCTTTAGGATTGGCTATATCCAAACCCTTCTTAGTGTCAAAACTCACCTTCCTCTTCCTCCTCCTCCTCCTCCTCTGTTGTTTCTGCTGCCAAGGATCGTGTCTCTACCTGCTTCTGCAAGGCCTGCAGCTTGCTCTCATAGTCCTGCGGGGAGAGAGGAGATACCGTGTAGGAGGACAGACAAAAGCAAGGAGAACAGTTCAGAGAGACTAACACCTCAGATGGAATGACAGACACAGAGAACAAATACACAAAGACACCTCCATTAACGCTCAGAGGTCACATACCAACATCTATTGGTTTAGTAAAATCTGTCCTTGAAAAGAAAGAAGGCAGAGACCAACACAACTAAGACAGCAGTGTTGTTTCTTAAGCTCATCAGATGAACATGCTCAGAGTTATCTGCAAGAGGGAAAGGTTGAGGATTTTTTTTTCTGCTAAGACTGGAGAACCTGCTCACTGCTTTCAGGGAGGTAGGAAAGAGGCAGAAGTACAGAAAAGTTCAGAAATAAATTTAAAAGGAGAGGATTATTCACCTCCATTTTCTCAAGCAGAAGGATTAACAGCACCACTCATTTGCCTTTTGACACCAAAAATCCAGTTCAGATTTTAGAAAACAAAAGACATTTTGTTTTCAATTATGGTCCCCTTGGGATGTAAGAATCTCTCACATGTGCATTGGATAGAACAGAAGTGCCCTGGCAAGTGGGTGGAGACGTCTGTGCAGAGGTTTCCCCACAAGGAGCACTTCAACAATACCTTCTGGTGTAAGAGCTTTTTCTTCCTGTTCAGCATAAGCACACCTTGAAATAAATGCTACTAATGACTCTTTTATTATTTGCTGGTTAAACAAATACAAATTCAAGTTGTTTAGAACAGACACAGTCACTGTACTCCTGCTCTTGGAGTCTACTTCGGCTTTGCAAGATAATCCTTTGGCCTATTTTACACAAACTAAATTGGCTTCTCAGGATTTTTGACAGGAGAGCTGTAACAAAAACTGACTGTTACAGAGTTCTTGAGAAGAATTCTTGCAGCCTTCTCTTTTCCACAGTTCCAAATTCTAAAATTCTTCTCCAATGCACCATTTGCACTGATGCATTCTTAAATCTAACATCTCCAGAAGGGAAGTTTTCCCTGAACCTGTTGAAGCATCCCACTAAACGGCTGAAATACTTTGGTTTTGTGCAGCAAGTACAGTATTTGACACTGCCACAAAGTCACTGCATCCTATTTAACACAAGTTCACTCCAAAAAAACTTTGGATGGCATTTGGAAAGGACATATTTGAAGTACATTCCTTTAAGTTGACCTGTAATATTTCCTGGCAATAAAAAAATAGTAGTCTTGCTTCTACAGTGCAGAATTTTAAATACCATGAATTCAACACCCTTGACCCTTAAGCAGAGAAAACTGAACTATCCCAGGTATCTGGACTTGGTCTAAGGGCTGTGATTTAACTTTCTCATTTCCTCTTGATATTTTATTTGGCTAAAATGCTTTGTCTTCTTCATTTGGTCTACTCCATTCACGTTAAGATTGCTGCATACTTACAGCACAGCAAACCTTAGCCCAGCAGCAAAGGTACTTCAGACAAGACAAATGTAAATCCCTCCTTTAGATATGCCTTCTGAAATCCTCAATGATTCACCAACTAGCTATTCTAGGCTCTATGACGAGTTTCAGCCTTAACTGTAGTCCTCAACACCCAGTGTACTCTTGAACATTTGTTAACATAGAGGCACTTTCTGATCTCTTTTCTCCCATCCATGTAGATATACTTGAAACCAAGATAAAACAGGCCAGATCTTAATGACAGAAACAAGCTTCTCTTACTTGCAAGAAAGGGCAAAATATTTTCCTGTTGTCTGAAGCAGATAATCTGAGGATATCAATTTGAATGGCTACACTGTAGAAATTAAAAGCTCTTCAAGTAGTGTTTTAGTGGAATCTTGGACCAGATTATTTTGGAGACTCTGAAAAACTGCAGAGGGAATTGTCAAAAACAGGAGCGCTCCACTGTGAAAAGTCTACTTCCAGCATGAAAAACTCAGGCATGTCAAATTCAGAGACAAAGGCCTGCTTCTTGTCTTCTCTCTTTTCAGACCTGTGAGCCAAGCAAGTGCATCTTCTGTACATTTAAATACCTAGAGAAATAAATGCTGAATATAAGCAGACACTTTTTATTGACTCCACACTACTAAACACTACTTTTAAAACTAAGTAAAAGAATTGAAGCTTGTTTTCCCATACCAAGAAGAAGAATCAGGTACCATTTCCCTAAGCAGAAAGTCAGGACTTAAATTGCCTCCAGGAACTTCATGCTATGGTAGCATTTAATACCAATGGGCACTAAGCAACAGGTGAAGGATGAATTTCAGGTTGGTTCACCCAGAAGGTGCACTGACTGGACTGTAAAAGGGGGGTTGGTTTTCTCTCCTGATATATTGGTCAGCTCTCTGGGTAGACATTTCCATATCCACCTAGTGATGACGCACACCTAACTGACAGTACTGATGGAGAGGTGCCTTAACTGCTAGGGAAAAAACAACCACCCAAACCAAATAACAACCTTGCATCTAAAAGCTACCCTGAAGGACCATGCCCTAGACTCCTTGGAAGCCAATGCATATTGTTGTACAGCTTCAAACTGTTGATATCATTAGCTCCATGAATGTGAAAGGAATGCAGTGTTTATTTTGCCATGGGGCATGGAAATATCTAAAGCCACAACAATAACAGATTATGTGAAAACAGGGGGGAAATAATAAGTAAATCATACACTCAGACTAAGCCAAGCTTTTTAAGCTGAACACTGTACCATAACAACTAAGATTCCTTGGATCTACGTGATGTTGGCAAAGGTTCTGTGGTGTGTGTGATTCCCTCTGGTATTTGAGGTACAAAAAGGGTCAGATTCCTTTGTCTTCGGTGAGCAAACAAACAAGAGGACAGCCAGCTCTGGATTTTCTTCCAGATTGGAGATAAAGCAGCACACAATACAGGACAATGGGACAGCACTGAAGAGAGTATGGCTTTGTATCCCTGCGCTCTAAAAAGCTTTCTAAACGTATTTGGGCTTTAAATTAAACAAGCTATGTGCCAAGTCGACTCAAGTCTGCATGGGCTGCTTTGCACACCACAGCAGACAAAACGGGGCGGATGGACTTACGAGAATCACATCGAGGAACAATTAAAGAAACCTTTTGAACTCTGCCAGAGCAATACCAAGCCTGAGACAAAAAATAAAACCAGGACAAGCCTGCAATCGAGTTTCATTTCCATTTCAGACAAGTCTGACACTTACAAGAGTATTTCATAGTTTATTGAAAGAGCACTTGTTACAATACAAACCAGTTCTGCTCTTCACAAGGCAGATGCTTGCTCTTACGACAATCCAAAACTTGTTTTTTATTAAACAACTGACAGATCCAAAAAATCCCATTTATTTCAGAGGCAGCTCCCTGCTTGCTTTATAGTACAAATAGGTACATAGCATAGATTTCTCATGTGGCAGCTCCTGAAGTCATTCAATGGGAAGCATCCAAGTCAGATTTCAACAGATAAAAGATAATGAACAAATTTCAACATATCAAGGATATAGGACAAACAGTGAGGGAGATATTGAAACTAAGCTGAATGTACTGATAAAAATAGCATCCTCCAATATGACAGACCCCTAAATTCAGATTGCTTGAGAAAGGAAGAAGTCAATCAGAGGAGCATTAGTGGCATGCATTTTCCCCAACCCACCCCCCAAATCCACATGTCCCCAGTGAGTCCTAGTGGATATTTAAGAAACCATCACTAAGGCACAGGTGGATACAAGGCAACTGTCAAAGCACACAGCATATCAGCACTGAGCAACGGCAATTAAGCTTACTGAAACTGCTCTCCCCTCACGGATGCCACATTGCCATTAACCTGAAAGCCTTCTCACACAGCCTCCTATGGAAGCAGCTGCATTACTGCTCATTAGCTCCACTCACAGAGAATTGGGAGTGAGAGGTGTGTGCATTTCTGAATAGCACAAGGAGATCCACAAGTTCTCACATTGCTTCCCTTATCAGACGAGGCACTGCACTGTAATTAACATTCAGTTTTTAGAGTTGACAGGTTTATAGGACTTCTTTTTTTCAAGTTTTATTTCTGTGTTACCTTCTTAGAAGCCAGGAAAACAAACAAACAAACAAACAAACAAACACCAAACCCAAACCAAAACCTGCTTCTTCTGAGCAGACTGAACTCCATTTTGACATTGACTACATGGGTTTTGGGTTTTTTTTTCTGTCAAATGACACAATAGAATAAGCAAGGTTCTTCTCTTAGTGCTGCTCTGAAAGAGTGGGGTAGACCAGACTGATGGCATCCTATTGCTCATCATCACAGAAAGGCTTAGGTTGGAAGGGACCTTAGAGATTATCTCCAACCTCTTCACTATTCAGACATTTACAGCTATTTCTTCTCAGATTTTTGAGCTGAAATAAGCTGGCAACAACTTTTTAGTGTCCAGCATTAAAATATCAAGTAGCAGGAGTTTTTAATGTCAGTACACGTAGATGCATGGACTTCAAAATAACTCCATGCTTCATCACATGGTGGTTTCATCTAGGCAGGCGCAACCCTCAGCATAAGCAGGGCACAAAAATAAACGTGGATTGGTCTTCTCAAGACCTATCTTATGCAGACTAACTCTATTTGGGTTATGCACTCCTACAAAACTGAGAGGATTTTCCCAGGCACGCACTTTTAAGAGTCCATACCTTTTTGGGAAAAGGAAAGAACTCATGACTTCTGACATGCACAAAACCAAAGTGCAATGCACCATGAAAATTAGACTCCAAAATAAAAGCACCAGCAAATTATTCTTTGCAGCCCAAAACTCAGTTTGCAATTCTGATTTGAGCTCAAAGAAAGTCTTGCTCATCTACAAGCCTTCTTTTCTTTATGAATAGAGACAATTTTGGACATGATTTTATTTCCTTCATTCAAGTAGCCCAAAGTATGAGAGAAATCCAAGTTACAAAGATGTATTTGGACACAAAATTAAACCTGTCATTTAAAAAAAGTCCCAAGTGATGGGAGCAGCTCATTCTTTTAGGGCAGTGAGAGAATTAACTGTATCAGAGGACCAGTATCCTATCTGTAACACGTGTGCTGAGACTTAGGAGTTGACACCAAATGAAGCCTCACGGTGCACATCTGCCTTGTAGCATATGTTGCAACCAGCACCTACACCAGATACAGTTGGGGGCAAAAATGTAGTGCAGGAAACAAAATCAAAATGAAAAGCGAGCTGGAGGCACTTCTTACTCACCTACAGCTATGCTGAAACATGCAAAAAATAACAAATACCAGCAGGGTTTCTATTTCATCAAAGAAAGAAGCAACCTCAAGTAATGTAAGGATATTTATGCAAAGCAGCATAAATTTAACCACACAGACCCACTGCAAAGTGGACCTCTCTTACCAAATGTGGTAAAGTAGCCAATGCTGTTTAGAAAATTGTGTTCAAGTTCAATTTGAAAGTAAAATAAGGCCTCAAAGCTTTTGATTTGCTTACACTTCAGTCCACAGGTTTTCAGAAGTAAGCACAATTTTGTTGTGCACTTGAAGAAAGTCAGAGAGAGGGAAGTGTGCAATTAAAACTAGGACTCTCTAAGAAACTCCAAGATCACAAAGCCTATTCCTTAATCAATAGTTCTGTAACTAGCTTGAAACAATCTGAAGCAGGAATTGCAAGCATTTGTTTTATGGCAAATCACCTCCTGCAAGTATAGAGCTCTTCAGATCAAAAGAGATAGCAAAAATTTTCACTTCTATTTTGAGCATGGAAAGAAGGAAAATTAATCTCTTTCTCCTCAAAATGACCTTCCCCTTTATTTAAACAAGTCTTGAGACAAGGGTGTTGTCTAAGACCAGAGGCACTAACATGAGGTATCACATTAAGATGAAGCAGTTCAGTTTTCCTATCTTTGAGGAGAATTCAGCCGATTCAAAGAGGTGATCTAGAAATCTTCATAAGGAAAACTATCTCAAAATCCCCTCCCAGACTCATGTCCAAGAAAGCTGAAAACAAAATAAACAGAATTAGCTTTTTGAGGCTTCTTCCTGCACCGGAGTGTTGAAGAAAAAAAACCCAACAAAACCCACTAAATCCTAGTTCCTTTCCACAACCTCTGTATAATAATTAAAACCTATTCTATTTAGAGATACAATGGGAATTAGAAAAAGCTTATTTCCAAAGCATTGCTTCAGCAATATATATATATTCTGACATAAAATTCCATTCAGGCAGGTTTAACTGTCACAGCAATTTCATACCAATAATTATGAACTTAAGCAAAAGAAAAGACACCTCCTCCCCTCTGGGAGTAGGACTGTTGTGACCTAACAGCTCTTCTAAATTTCTCTGAGAAAAAGCAAAAGCCACATGCCTTGTCAGCCAACACCTTTTGGTTTATAGACTATTACTGCTATTAAGAATTTGAGTTAAACGTTCTGAAGAGCCAGATCCATTTAAAAACAGATGGTCAGTTTCCTTATTGCTAAGAAAAAGGTCACAAGAAACATTCAATGCTATAAACTAAATTCCTCTTTTGATTGTCTACATAAAACACAGGAGGAAGGCAGCGCTTTGTAAGTTCCAGACAGTATGTTCAGCATTAGAAAAATACTCCAAGACACACAAAAAACCTGGTAAATGAGCTATAGCAGGGAAGTTCTCCCCTCCACACCCCTCCTTCCAAGTCTTCTAGTCTATGAAAAAAGTTCTTCAAATGTTTCAGAATGTTCTTCCCATCAACCTTGTTAAAACTGCAACAAAAGTCACATGCAAAACTGAGCGGGCTGAAGGGCCAGTACCTTGTGTTTGCATCTCCTATTTCTCAAGTTCTACCTGGCCAAACAAAACCCAAGACATTAACAAAGCCAATCCTGGCCGTTTCTCAACAAGAGGCCAGAATTGCCCCAGCTTCCCTCCTCCCCCAGACTATTCTGGGCCAACTAATCATACTGTGGTTTCTCTGCCCGATTTGAGGTTAGGTGCTGAGAACTGGCGCCTCATGCGTGGGGGCGTCACAAACTGGTTACAGTGGTTGTGCCGGTCAGTGTGTCTGTGGTGGGAGCTGGCTGCGCTGCCTTCCGCGCCACCGCTGTGGCTGCAGTAAGGCTGCCGGTGCTGGTGGATGTGGCGTTTCTGCTGGAAAGTCTGTAGGTCTGCATTCTGCTGCCCGCTGTAGGAGTGCAGCGACTCAGAGGAGCCTGAGGTCTGACGCCGCAAGCTTTTTTGAGAGCCATTATTGAGGGAATTGCTTCTCCAGCGCAGCTGGGGTGATGGTGGCCGCTGCTGGCTGCTGGGCTGTGGCTGTGTGTTTAGCTGCTGCCTGTTAACCTGGATATTATCTTGGTTCCTCTGGGGCCCGCACAGGTTCCACAGCTGCTGAGGGTCTTTAGGATCAGCTTTGCTTTCTTTTTCTTTGTTTTCATCTTTGTTCTTTTCATCTTCTTTTGGAATTCTAAGCTCAATAACTTCATCCTCAGTGATAATGATATGGGTGCCTGGGCTCCAGGAGTTCCTATGTTTGGGATTGCTTTTGAAAGGGAAGCGGGGCTTGCGATTTTCGGGCGGAATAAAGCGGTGAGGCAGATTTTGTCGCCGAAGTTGTTTTGCTATTTCCTGCTGCTGCAGGTTTTTGAATCGAATCTGTTCTTGCCTCATCCAACGTAATCGCCCACGTCTGAAAGCTGGGTCACCTGCCATGAGCTGAGAAACACGCTCCTCTTTAGCCAGATCATCATTCTCACTTCGTTTTAAGTCATCTGTGGGTTTCCTATCCACATCCACCAGACCGGCAGAGTTCGGAGACTTCGCGTTAGCTGTGGTTGACTGAGCTTTCTCTGGAGACCCTATCAGAGGCAAAACCTTCTCCATTTTTAGCATCTTATTTCTAAGAACTTTTATCTCTTCATCCTTCATGTTGTTCTGCTTCTTCACTTCTTGCAAAATGTCTTCTAGTTTGTCTATGTGCACCTTGAGGTCATCCACATCAGTTATTCCTTTACTGTTGGCCATAACATCTTCAATTTTCTCATCTCCGACCCCCACGGTGTCCCAGACATCCCGAGCAACAGCTCGCCACGACTCCCGCTCGTTCGGATCCTTCTTCCCGTACATGGCACAAAGCTCTTTCATTTTAACAATGGCCAGAGCCTCAATCTCCTGCCTAGTGTGCCTGAAGTCATTGAGTGCTACCTCATAGCATATCTCCTTCACAGCCTGAATCTTTAGGTCTGAGATGGTAACCCATTTGGAGTCCTTGCTAAGGCGTCGACGTTGGGGTATCTGGTACATTTTAATAGGCTCTCGTTTCTTCCCACTGCTGGGGAGGCCACACTTTTTTACAATGGTTTGGAGCTTGCTGGGGGGCAGCTTCTCTCTCAGGGAAGTGATCAGTCTCCAACTCTCCTCACACGATCTCTTGTCCGAATCATCCCCACTATCAGAGTCTGCATCCTTTGGAAAAACAAAAATCAAGAAGTGGCCCCAAAATAACCAAAATTAAAATTGTAAGAAAATGGAAAAGCTAAACAAGAAGTAGCAGGCAAAGAAAACTAAATCAAAAATCAAAACAGAACAAGTGATAAGGAAGTCCCTGAAAACTGAGTGTTAGGACATTAAAACATATCTTCAAGAGTCATGGACTGTCAAAATTGGAGCTCTTCACTAAATTAAGATTAACATTATATTTAAAAGTCTTGTCATCTCAAAAGAGCAGATAATCTAAATTCTTCCCTCCCAATCCCTTTCAAAAGCTTTAAATAGCTCAACTAAAACCAAGTTCCTGATTTAAAAACAAAATTAAATCCAAGTGTAAACTTCACTTCACACATGCTACAAAGACATGCAAATCCCCGCCACACACATTTGCCTTGGTGAACTGCTGTTGCTTCTCTCAGCAAATCCTCCCCAGGTAGGTGAACACAAGAGCCATCAGAGAAGTTGTCATGAGCAGCCAGAGTAAGTCAGGTTAACACTGGTTAGTAACGTTGCACGTGGTTGCAGGGATGCTCAAGTTTAGAATCCACTTCACTACAACAGCAGCCAGAGAAGTGTTAGACGATAAGAAAAAACGACAGAAGCAGCCGAGAGGTTCAATGTTAAAAGGACTGTAAGTGCCACTAGGACAGGTGAAGACAGTGGTTCATACTCCGAGTCTTGCTACAAGCTATAAGGATATCCAGAATCAGAGTTTCAGGAGGTGGGTTGTGGTTTGGTTTGGGGGCTTAACCCATTTATTACTTTGTTGCTTAGCTTAAAGATAGAAAAACATTAACAGTCTTGTCTGTCCAAAGAACGAGATTCAGAAGAATGTAGCAGTAGTGACTTTTAAATTGCTTTTAAATGAATTCTCTATTTGATATCCTGGATTTGTCCTCTTCTCAAACCCTAGAGCCTGGAGCTTCCACACACTTGCTAAAAATTATGCATGTTTTGCTTCTTCATTACAAGTTTTCCACCTTCTGATAAGCGATTTTTACTGAGCAGTGCTTCAGGTTTCCACATGCTAGGAAGGTTTGTTCAGGTATCCTGCCATCAGCAGTTACTTACTGCAACCAGGAATTAAGAGTCAGACTGCTTTTCTTTAAAGGATTATTAAGGTAAAACATCTCTTTAACAAACAAACAAAAAGTCCTGTGTATGATGATGATCCCAACATCTTCCATACAACACAGCAGGCAGTCGCTAATGAACCCTAATCTAATGCCCCTATTTTTCACATTGAAAATTGCCATACACAAGAGATCTGGAACAAGAACAGCCACCTGCTCTAAACCCAGGTCACTGACTCAAAACCACAGGTTCCTAGGCTTAAGACTTCAGGCAGAAGACCACAAATAATGAGGAATACAATAGAAATTGATTTGGGAATGATGAAATGGACTAAAAGAAATACTGGTTTTACCCTATGGTCAGCAAGCTCCACAGCTTAAGACTCGCATTGTTTGAGCTTCTTGTAGCCTTATGTACTTTTAATATTTAAAAAATAGCACTTGAGAATTAACTTCTCCTACCTCAGTTAAATATAAAAGCAAAAGAGTGGTCTAGGAACAGCACAAACTCATTGTGAGTTTACAGCCCACAAAATTTGTGGCCTAAGGAAACAGCATCTAACAAACTGCATATTGCAGTGGGAACAAAAGGTGCCCTGGAGGAAGACACTCTGCAGTCTACACATCTGAGGTTACTTCCAGAAAGGCAAAACATGAACTACTCAAGCATTAAATCACAAGTTCCACAGGATTACTCTGATAGATAACACAATTACCACGTTATCACTTCTAGGTAAAGCATGTCTGGTGTCTGAAAAGCAGGTAAAAGACACTACTACATGGTCATTGCCCTGGGTGTACTCAGGTTAACTGGCACAACCAGCACAGCCAGACACCCACATTCTAGTATCAAGCGGTCATTGCAAAGGCATCACGACCAAGAAAACCAGGAAGGGAATTTCAGCTCTATTAAACACATTTTCACGTTCAACTTGTGAAATCAAAGTGATCATTTCTATTACCTAATAATACTATCAAGGCTAATATAGATGACTGATAAACTGGGGAGTGGGGGGGCAAGAGCTATAGTTTATCTTTTTTGGTACAACACCTCTAACAGACAAATACCCACATTATTTGCCATTTCAGCACAAAACCACACCAGTCTGGTAAACAGGATTAGCCAGCTTCTTAAATCCAAAATTACACTCCCGTTTACAACAAGAAGAATATTTACATTTCAATATCAGTCTTACATAGCAGTAAGTTGATATTGCAGCATGAAAAATACTTTTAAAGGTACACAAGCTGAAATGCATTCCCAGATTTCCCAATAATTATTCAGCTACTGTTGTATGAATGCATTAATCCTGTGCATTCCAGACTCTGCATACAGTGACACAGAAACTGACATGTGTCAGGTAATTCTGCTGTCATCTGAAATAGTTTTATTAAGCATCACACTAGGCAGAATACTGCTTAACAGACCAATGTTCTCTCATCCAAGATGATCCCTTGAAGGAAAGGTGTCCTGCAGGAGTTACATTGGCAACATATGTAGGACAGTGTTCCATCTTTATTCACTAATTGAAATCAGCAAAACCAAAAGAAGCTTAAAGAAACCAGCAACTGCTTAACAGTATTGAACACCACACTAAAGAACCTTCCCTTAATCTCAACTATGTGGGTAAAGAAATTCCCTTCACCACACTTCTATAAACACAGCCTGTTTGAAGCTGCTCCCCAAAACAGCCAGTTCTCACATCTTTAATTCATACAATAGCTTAGCTTGTGCCTGTCAGCTAAAACATCAGGGGGGGAATTCTGTTACTTGCACCTCCTTTGACACATAGCCAAAGCTTACTCCATACTCAACCTATTCTTATTTTCACACTGAACTGATTTTTACTGTGCTACATTCAGCTACGATAATGTACAGCTGCAGAGATGAAACATGACATCAGTCACAGCTTCACCTCCTTTCTGAACTAAGCACTGCTTTCGTTCAAAGTCTGCAGCCACTCCTTTCCATCAAAAAATTAGTCCCTTGTGACAAATTATTAGAGATGTAGAAGTCTTTCAATATATAACATAAATAATGACAAAAAGACATAGCTTCTGTCTATGGAAGCTGCAGCATTTTGCTCCATCCTGATTTCGGGAGGAGGAGAAGAGCTTTACGGTTTAAAACCCAGTTTTCAGTGGTCTCATACTAATACTACAAACAAATCATAGAATCATAAAATCAAGCAGGTTGGAAGAGACCTCCAAGATCATAAATCATGATTTTGAACTTTTCATTTGAATTCTGGTACAACTGCATTTGCATACTGGTTGAAGACAATCCAAAGTAGTTAAAGCAGAATCAGAAGATTCAGGCTTCCTAAGGAAATACAGATTTCATTCCTTGGCTTGGTCTTATTTGTAAAACTCACAGAGCACTTGAAGACTGCAAGCATTTCTATCTGCAATTCATGGTGAGAAGACTGAAGTCTTTCTGTATCAGACTTAATTTATCAGACTTCCTATTGAAGAAATAAGTAGAATGGTGGAATTCCCATTGCTCTGGAGGAGCTGACATTTCCTTTGCATACTGCTCCCTAGTCATACCCCACCATCAGCGAGTGTACCATTAAGACCCTTACAAGGAACTCCATGCAGGGGGAGGGAGAAGGGTTAAAACATGCACAATGCAGCAACATTTTCAGACATCATTCAAAAAATAGACCTAGCATATCAATGCTCAAGAAATCTCTTTGCCAGCACAAATTAGTATGTTTTGGTGATCCAAGACAAAAACAAAGGCAAACAACCTAGGAAGTAATTGTTTAGACTACGGAAAAGGAACTTCAAAAAAATGAGCATAGAAATGCTTTTTTTTCCAGGGTAAGTGGCAAGAAATCCAGCTTCTTCCAATAAGAACAGATTAAAGTCTCTTCATGGTCAATTAGAATCTCCAAATTAACATGAAGGAGCTCACTCACACCGATAGTAATTCACTGTAGATACAAAGTATTTGAAAGCAAAGGGAGAACTGCATTGTGCAGACAACCCAAGCAGGTTTCCTAAACTTTCAGGTAAGCAAGGACAGGAATTACTCTTTGCCAAAAGTAATCTGAAGTAAAGACACATACCAGCCTCTGCTGCTCCAACAAGAGATCAGCTTCCTCCTTCTCCTTCTTATACAAAATCTCCATTTCTTGTAATCTGAAGACAAACAAAAGAACAGAAGCAGTCACAGAGATCATTATTTTCACAGTGCTGAAAGATAGGTCATTTTTTCCACAGTATTTTCACACACATAGTCCACTGAATAAGTTAGAAGAGTAAAATTCATTCCAGGTACAAGGAAATGTTCTTTGTCTATTATAATTCTATGGAAGTGAAACTTCATACACATTGCAGTTCAGGCCTTCACCAAAGGTCTACAGAGTTAGTAGCAGGTAGTTAGATGTGATTTTGAAAGTAATACTGAAACACTAAAGCAAAATAAAGAGGAGGCTTTCTGAACTTCTACAATAGGCAGCAGAGATGTGACAATCTGGGTTTAGGTTTTGCAGACCCCAACTCCATCTAACTCCTCCTTTTTTCAGGTAGAAATTATGAGTTATTTTGTTACCTTTTCTCCATCTCCTGCTTCATGTCAATGCCCTGCTTCTCCAGAAGCTCCCTCTGAGCAAACGTCCAGTCAACAGGCTCAGAGGGAGTTTCAGCTGATGGTGTTTTCTCTCTTTCTGCTCGTGCTTGCTCTGGGTGGTTGAATCTGAAGACGTGATTTTTACCCATGATGATACGATTTCCTGCAAACAGGAGCAGAAGTTAACTGTTTCAGGTTAGGATTCCAAAACCATTGACAAACATCACTGAGTAATTCATCCCATCTCTCCTGCTGTGTGACAGCAGAAGAAAAGAACGCCCTATAAGGATTTTCTCTATACATTCAAGTTCACTGATGAGAAAAAAAAAGGTAAAATAAAACCAATACCTGGTTTGTACAGAGCAAGTCACAGCTGATAAGCAGCAGTGCTCAGAGGTTAGCAACCTCAGGGTGCAGCCAAATATCTCAGCAGAGTTTGTCAAAAAGCAAAGGACAAACATGGGAGACTGGCTGACAGCTGCAGCAGATACAACACATCACTAAATCCTACCCTCTCCTCCAGTGACCAGGGCAATCACCTCTTCAGTAGAATCTTCAGCTTGCAAAAGCCTAACTTCAAACACCAGAAAGCTCAGTGCTTACTTCTCTTTAAAATGTGGTTTACATGTGTTGGGTTTATTGGAGCCCTCATCAGTAGGACTCCAGGAAGGATTTTACAGCTTCTTTCACATTTAGGCAAAAAGAGATGAATAAATCTAACATTGTTCAGCCTTTCAGCTAAATCCCACAGATATCTGATATCCACAATGCCCAGGACATGTGCATGATGAAGACAGCAGAATGTCTCTGTTCTGCCAGAGAACATATTCATGTAGTTGAGATTCTAAAAAGATTTTCTAGAAGAAAGACCTCCAAAGTAACTAAAATAGTCTTTATATTGCTAAAATACAGGCTCTTAAAGATGTCAGAGACCACACTGGACTCTTCCAGTACCTCAGTTATGTAGATGCAGAATGAAAATATCCTAGTTCTAAGAAACTAGTTATTTCCTAAGAAAAGAAAATAATCACTAAATGGCAAAGTTCCAATATTCAATATGGGTCATATACAGGCACAGAACAGCAAAACCTGTTCTTCTTTCATTGTTCAGTCTTGGCTGAAGTCACTATGGTTGGTTCATGAAAAAAAAAAACAAACTATTGCTTGGCGTAAATAATCCATAGGTGAGGAGTTATGGTTTACTTTTTGGTTTGGTTGTTTTCTCTATCATCAGAAAACTGAGGGAGGGACACAGAAAGTATCAAAGCTTGAAAGAGATAAGTTAAACCCCCATGATTTAGGGAAGTCACTCCCTCCTCTCTAATTCTTCCCCCACATGCCTTTCTGAAAGAATGTCGGGGACTGAGTGGGAAATGTAATGAGAGCAAAGAGGAGCTGTTGTACTCCTGCAGAGGGTCATATTTTAGCTTTGCCAGGAAACTGGGAATTTTCCATCAGCAACTGGCAGTCTGTCTGCTCTGTCTCACTGAGACTGCCAAGGGCAATAGGCTTGGGCAAGAATGCATTTGAATAATATCAGGGTAAGCAGAAGGACAAGCAGGATGCTGTGTGGCAGTGAATATTTAAGTACACTTACAACTAGTGCAGCAAAGACTGAAAGAAAATGAACTGCTGCCAAGAGAGGAACAGTACCAACCTCTGTTTGAAAGCTACACCCCAAAAAGCTAACACTGCTGTCCTTTACCATCACCCAGCACCCTCCACATGATGCAACTACCAGTCAGCTATGGACAATTCTTAGATAGACAGTCTAAAGAAAAAGAAAATCCACTCTTAACACTTCTTACCTGAGCGCAGCTGCACAGGCTGCACAACCCTTTTGCCATTCACATAAGTTTCTGATAGTTCACAAGGCTCCAAAGTAACAATAACTAGGAAGAAAACAACGAGACTTTAGAGTAGTGAGTAAACCCTAGAGGCCTCTTATTTTCTGCCTGTCTTTCTACTCACAGCAAAACAAGGCACAAGTGAATCACTCCTTGCTGCCATGCTGGTTTAAAAAGAAATAAAGCCCCAGGAGAAAATCAGTCCTATTGACATCGTCATGGACTGCAATGAAAATTATTACTTTTTCTGTTTAAATGTTCATATTTATAATTAAGCAACATCAGAACTTAACTCTTACAGTGGCTGCAGCTTGCAATTTGAAGCTATCAGCACTTAAATTTCATTTTCTTCCCTTAAGACTCAAGAAAATTGTTTGTTTCCCCTGTGACTTTTTCCCCAAGACTCAAGAAAACAGAGTCAAAGCTGATGGTTTCCTTGAGGTAAGAGAAACTTTCAAATACCAGCATTCTCTGGCCAACTATCAACTGAAGAGTGAAAGACTCAGCAATACTTTAACAGGAGTAGCTTTTTACCATCACCATTGTTGTTCCTCTCACTTCGGAAGATACAATGTTCTTCTTTGATATGAGCCCCACTCAGTACGATGTCTTGCCTCCTCTCAGCATCAGCTTGGCCAACCCTGGGTCCAAAAGAAGGTATTTCGATGGGATATCAGACACTTTCTACAGCTCTATGAAGGATGACACAGTCCAGAAACATCCAGGAAAAAAGCCTAAACTAGAAAGACCATCCTTCGAGCTTAAAGGTTTGAACTAGTGCTAACTCTGCATTACCATGACTCGGAGGAGAACAGCTTGACAGAAGAGCTTTCCTCTCTTAAAACACGACATTTAGAGAGAATTGAAATGTTAAACACCTCCAGATTTAATGTATTGCCCTCTTTTGTGCACTCCCTTTAGCAAAGGAACACAGAAGGATAAAGAAAAGTGACAGGAACTTCCAGTAGTGCATTTCAGCTGGCACACAGTGATCATCCCTTCCAATCATCACCACCTGCACTTCGACAAAGAAGCAAAAAAGGCTCAGGAGACTCCTGCTGAGTAATTTGATGCTGCAAGCAGTTTCATTCAGATTCCAGACATGTAGGCTGGTTGTATCCCTGGAGTCTACAGATTGATATCCATACCAAATTCAAATACTTGAGCAATTGCAGATACAGATAGCTTAATTTTCAATCTTAATGTTTATGAACTGCTTGCTCTGTTTATTACTCTACATATTTCTGATGTCAGCTAGCTAGGTTCAAAGCTTTAACTGATTTCTTAAGCCCTGAGCTATGCTATTCATCATTCTGTGCTGAATTCTCTACCAGTCTGATATTCTTTCCAGTGGGTCCAACACACATCACAGCACCTGTTTGTGGTATCTTCTCCACTTGTTCCCCAGGAATATACAAGCTAAACAACCAAACATGGCTTAGTGCTCCAGATGTCTTGACAAGGTCTGGAATAATATCTGTTTTAAATTACAAATCTGGCAATTAAATGTCATCTCATATATGTGAATGCAGAATACATTCACTGTGCAGAGGCATAGATATAGTTTATTTAAATAATAAAGAGAATACTCATACATATTCCAGCTGCTTTTACCAAGTACTATGGTTTTCAATCCTCTACCCATCAAAATCTCAAAGGCATTTTCAGTAAGTTGTGTTACTTCTGCCTAAAAGGGATATCATGCCTTCTACTACCCAGGTGTAGTAATGAACAGCTTATAAAGCTAAGTGACTGCACACATGACTTTCAATGTACAACATCAGCTTAAAGGAAAATGCATTTCTGTACTTTTTTTCCACCTACAGCAAATCTCTTGCTTCATTTGTACCTGCAAATTGAACAACTCAAGGCACAATTGTTATTTAAACTCACAGTGTCTCCAGCAAGGGAATGTGAGCAAGCAAAGAAACAGATTTCAGAGTGAGCAGCAATCCTCACCTAGTAATACCATCTTTGATGTAGTACAGCAGACATTCAGACATAAGTGGATCTTCATTAAGGTTTACAAGATGAGGAGTCTGAAAGAACAAAAAGAAATGGCAAATAAGAACTGAGGACCTACTTTCAGGCTCCTTCCCACAGCAGTGGAGGATGTATAGGGATCCAACAGTTGTGCTGTGCATATCCAGGCTGATCCAACCTTCTGCAGTACTGAAGAGCATCACAAAGTAACAGGAGAAACACAGCTCAGACTGCTTTATCTGAAATGTCAATCAATAGAGGGCACAAAGCCTCCAGCTGGAGAAAGATTCCATGTAAAGTCTCTGTAAACTTTGGTAAGGGAACTTAAGCTGCAGATAATGTTGCTTGAGGAAAATTTTGCAAATGATGTGGAATCAGCTTTGGCTTTTGTTGGGCAATGTAAGCCAGGTGCTTGTTTGGCAAACTCTGTTAACAGCAAATCTATAACTACCACCATTTTCTGATACAAACAGCTAAGAAGCTCTTCATCTAAAGTTCTTCTAAATTTAAATCCACTACAGTTACTAAACCAACCTTCTTTGGTGAAAAAACCCCATTGGAATCAGCAAACAAGTCACAAGGCCTTGGTGTGTAAATCTAGCCAGTGTGGTAGCAGTAGGCATAAGCACAAAAGAAAAGGTTAAAAAAGTTAAATAGAACAAGACAGGTGATAAAAGAAATAAAACCACTTGTCCCTTAGTTATCCTCAAATAGAATCTGTTTAGCAAAAGGCAATAAATGTGGCTAGGATTCCTTGGGAACTTTGCCTCCATCAACTTATTCTAGCTGCAAAAACGTTTACTTGAGAGACATCAAGAACCCTCAGATTAGAGAAGCTCAAGAATGACAAGATGTTCTCAGTGAAGTCTACCTTTGAATTAAGAAGTCTGATTGTCAACTGCCCAATGGAGGACTTAACTATAAAGAAAAAAAAGCAATTCCAGTTTTTCACCCCTAAAAATAGAGGCCATCTAAAACACAACTGAAGATGTCCCATGTCATCATTGCTATTCACTGCATTCAAATCAACACTAGGAGAGAAAGCAAATCCCAGCCAGCAAGCTGCTTTACACCACTATGACTCGCAGCACTTGAACACTCTGAAAATCATGCTGTACCCTAAACATACAAGTTCCAGCATTTGAGTTCATTTGCTACACTAGATCAAAGTCTGAATGGGCAACAGGCAAGAGAGAGCTTTGCAAGAAGTAAAGCTTAACAACTTGAGAAGTGACACAGATCACTCATTCTGAGATCTACTGCTCATCCACAGAGTGCTACAGCTTCAACTTTCTCCTTACAGCATTCCTCAAGCATGAGCTGAAGGATTATCCTTGCTCATCTTTGATGACAGCACAAGCAATTAAATTACCACAATCCATTTCAAGAAGTTTCCTGCCATCAAAGGCAAAATTGGTAGATGCAGCAATGACTGCAGTTTGCTACCTTCTAATCTGCAAAGTGGGCAAAAAACTGCCTTGCAAAGTTCAGTCTAGAGCTCAGCTGGTGAAAACACAGTGCTGTCCTGTCAACATATAATTCCATGTATATTGCTACCTCAGAAGTGTGAAGTCTTTATAAAAACCTCTTCACATTTGCTATCTTCTAAATTTTCACAACAGCAGCCACAGTTACTAAAACTAATGAAACTGAAGTGCAAGGATAGCAAGGAACAGAAGCAGAGAGGACTAGGCATGGGGTTCTACTTTTCCTATTAAATCTTATATAGGTAAAAATAAATCTAATCTATCTATTACCAAAGAAACTACATAGCCCAGATGGCCTTTATACACAAACCTGATCTGCCGAAAATGCACCAAAAGAGTAATCAAAAAGAGCTGAGGGCCTCTGAGGGAAAATCTAAAAGGAGATGAGGATCCATAACACAAGCGGAAGAAATTTAGAGAACACTTGATGAATTAGCATTATTTTCCAGAGATCTCTAAGGTTTGTAGACATCAAAAGCAAACCAGAGTTCTTCCTACTCCAGGCCAAACAAACCAGATCTACTTAAGCAAAGGATTAAACGTTTTAACCAGTACCCTGTCCTGCATTTCTGTGCAATGTCTCCCTGCAGCTCCCTCTTTAATCTCAGATCAAGTCCATCATACACTTGTGCATTCCAGTTTCAGGCTAAAACATCACTCTCTGCTCCCTGTACAAAATGTTTTGATACAATTCTTCTCCTTGTACTTCAGTAATTCTACTTCAACTGCACTTTTACTAACTTGGTCGTTTTATTTTGACAGCACTGATTTATGCCCTTTTCCTGCACAAGATCTGCTGCTTCCAAATTTAAGAAAGCAGAACTACTGACATGTGCTGAAATATTCCCCTTCATCCCTTGTATTCAGTGGTTTATTACATTACAGTCCCTTTTTCTGAGAGGAAAAAGGATTAACAAACCAATTCAAGGAAGAGCACCTAAACAAGGCTTCAAACTTTTCTGGGTACCTCAAAGAATAGGCAGAGTACCTGAAGGTCACAGACAGCTACTATAGGAAACGGCAAAACTAAGGCAGCACTACAGTAAATCAACAGATCTGTAAAGAGCTGCAAACACTTCTTGCAGAACAGATTATTCTGAAGGAAGGTAAAAAGACATTCAACCATTTTTTGATATCAGCAGTCTCTTTAAAAACTTTTAATGCTGCTGCCATTTCCTCACTGTATTAGGCTAAAGTACCCTTCCCTACTCTACCAACCACAGGTAATTCTTTCTGCAGTCTCTAAAAGCATGGCATACTAGGCAGCAACACTTGCACAAGGAAGTGTTCAACTTCAGTATTATGAGTAAAAGAATCCTTAGATGTAGAGTGTTTTGATAAATTGTAGCAGTAAAGTTATTTCCCAAAAGATACTGTAGAAAGACAATCTCACTTTTGTTCTTGTACATCTTACATGAACACAAGCTCTTGTATGAAGAGGAGCTCCCCACTGCCCTCTCCTCTCAGGCTGCCCAGACTTTTGGAGACATGATGCAGTAGTTATCAATTTTCCCTACCTTTTTAGGTGAGAAGACTCCAAGTGTTCCTCCATCTTCCCGAATGGCAACTCCCATTTCTGCCAACAATGCCTCCCTGAGAAAAAATGCAAAATATATACCATGTTTTAGGCTTTTTAGAAGTAAAGTCTAATGAAAGCCATGAAATTAAATACATGAGACCTTCAAGCAGTCTATCCACTGACCACAGACAGCCAGGACTGTCATCACCACCTCATAACACAACAGGGCAAGTTTCTAATCTTTAGGCCTTCAGAACAGAAAAAAATTGTATTACAGAGATTCAACAGCAGCTGAGTGCAGTAATGTATCACTCTAATGGCTACCCCAAGACAAAATTCAAACTAAAGCTGGAGCTGCTTCACAACTTTCGATAACTCCAGTACTAAACACTTGATCTTTTCTGTTTAAATTTAATGCCAGACTTTTTGGACATTAAGAGAATGGTGAAAGGGGGGAGAATAAGACCAGAACTCCTTGCTGCATAGCAGCAGAAGACAATATAGCAGCTTTAGATATTACCTGAATTATAGGGAAAAACATCTGAAGTGTAGGGTACAGAGGAAAGAATTTAGCTTTCTCTCTACACCACCCTTAATGTTTATATCTAACACAAAGGTCAGTAGATTTATCACTAAGCACCATTCTGCTATTCCACTGTTTTTGAACACAGTAATGCTCTCCATTTCCACATTTCTCCATTTTCTAGACACCATCTACACCTACAGTGCTTTTGATTCCTGACCTTTCCATCCTAATGGCTTCAGTTTTCCTCAGCTTCTCTTCCCAGGTTTCATTCAGCTCTGCAATGATTTTCTCAGATTCCTGTGTGAAAATCCCAGAAGTTGTTTTACAGCTCTCCTCAAAGTTCTTTGTATAATACACAAAGCAAGTAAAGTTTGTGCTCAGTTCTAGACCTCAAATTAGTTTTGGATATTAAAAGCTCTCTCAGCACTTTGAAACTCCATGTTGTCTCCCTCAGTTTTTCAAAGGGTAAGACTGAGGAGACAATTTCATATCTAACCATAACTTGAACCACTTCATTTTTATTTCTTCTTCACTTTTATTTTTGTTTATTTTTAAACCTGGTTTACAGATATCTTTCAGTAACTGGATGCCAAGGAACTGCAGAGACCACTATTTCCATGGCAACAGTGTGTTTCCAATAGGAAAGGGATATGCAGTGTGTGTTCCAGCCCATTCCAATCCCTGTGGCAGCGTCTCATGGACAAGACATGTGAATGGAGCAAGGATTCAACCCTGCCAGCTCTCTCCACTCTTCCACTCATGAAGATTGGGGGGGGGCTTTCATAAAAATTAAGAAATACTTCACTGTAATGCACTTTTGATGTGGTTCAGCTCTATGCAGAACTGGGACAAGGCAGCTATTGTCTGGATGAAGCATGCTATTCTGTGTGCTTCACATTTTAATCTGTGGGGGCTGGGCAAACATAACAGTGGCAGGATTATTCTTCCTTTTTTTTTCAGTTTTGGGGTAATTTGTTTTTTTCCAAGTTGAGAACATTTGCTAGCCAGACTTTGTCCAGACTTATGCTGACCAGGCCTCCTCAAGTCTGTACTTAGGATCAAACTTTCCATAATTGCCACTGCATCCCAGGATCCATAAACAAGATTCAAGATTTTCATTTATACTTTGCTTGTAGCTCCAGGACACAGTTAAACCTAAGTAAACCTAGCAGGAAAGGCTGTGCATGAAACTGGTCTCCAGCCCACCACACTTAAATGCCTTTTTTAAGGTGCAGGTGGGTTTTGGACAACTTCCTCCAGAAATAGCAGCATACTGGAGATATTTCTGAAGAGAAGTTTTCCCAGGTTCACTGCTATTTAGCCTTAGAAAAAAGCAAAAGAATGGCATCCTTAGGCTACAGCAATACCTACCTTCAACCGTTCAATCGCCTCTTCTCCTCCAGGTGTTGACATGATTCTTTCCTGTATACTGGACACAGATGTTATGCCCACCTGACTACTGAGAGAGCAGGAGGATGGAGATGCAGTGAGGGACCCCATGGAGGCTGTGGAAAAATTGCCAGGACGTTGATTCTCGGAGGCTAGCAAGTATCTATGTTTATTGTTCTGAAAATCTTTCAAATCTGGGAGAGAGACATACAGAGGGAAGGCAGAAAGATAGGGAAAAGGAGAACAGGAAAAGGGAAGGAAGAGGAAAGAGGAAAGGAAGGAAAGACCAGTGTAAGAGGAAAGCATTTAAGCAGCAACAGGACAAGTTTTGTAATTTTGAGATGGCAGTTTTTTTACTTTTAATATTAGCATCTGTAATGGTTAACTCATCTCAGACCCTGTGGGTTATTAGTAAGGACTGCATCATAAACCATTTCAATCAAAGAAGATTGAAAAAGTGAATTCACACACTTGCCAAAACCCAAACCATTCTGTTTCTAACAGAACACTAAACCTGAGTACCACAGAGCTTACAGCAGAATCAGATTCAATTCCTCACAATATTAGCAAGCATTTTGGGATGAAGTCTGAATAGACACCACTAGTATATTGTCTTCCAGACTCCTTTAATCTAAAATGATGATTAAATGAATCTTTACCACAACAGTGGTTCTGCTGCTGAGCCACCCAGACCACAAGACCAAACAACTCCCCCATCTTAAACTTCACAGGACAGTCTGTAAATCACCTGTCAGTCCATGAGGAGGAGAACAGAAGTTGACAATAACATCATGTTCCTGCTTGGCTCTCCCTATCTGAAAAATGGACATCTAAGATACCTGACCAGGGAAACACCTGATAAGGCTCTCAGACTTCAGAAGGTGCTTTAAAGCTCTTTGGTCTCAGTCTAGATGAGGAAGGCCTTCAAAAACCCCAGGATTCAATAAGGCAGCTTTTGTAGCCTGAAAAGCTGAAAAGGCTGAAAGAGGTCTTGAAAGACAGGAAAAAGTGTCTAAATTATTTAAGAATTAATATCCAAAGGCAACTTATTTTTATCTAACTTAGCTTCTCAGCTATGTCTGTAAACCATATCCTCAGAATAATCACACACCAATAAAAAGACAAATCCTCTAACATGGAGGTACCAGAACCCTCAACAACTCAGTTTTAATAATTTTGATAGCTTTAAATCCTATTTAAAAACCCAAATCCTTTAAAATAAGCATCCTTAGGAAAGAAATAGGTCAAATCAGACCTTGCAAGCTATTAAGAAGGGCTTCACACTCCCCAAAATGAGATGCTCACCCAGACATTGCATAAATTTCTATGTCTTCCTACATCTCCTCTACTCTTAGCCCGAACAATTCTGCTATTGTCAGCCTCATGCCCTAGTTCACTTCACGTTCAACCTGCTGTTTCAGCCTCATGAAGCTGATGATTGCATTGAGTCAGTTTGAAAACCACCATCTGCAAATACAGGAAGCAGGGGTGGGAATTTTAACAGGAGAAAAGCAAATTAAGGTAAGGGAATGCCACTGGGATGCGGAAAGCAGGCATGAGAGGGCAGGGAAGATGAAGTCTCGAAAGGCCAGTAGTCACATGCACTCCTGAGATAAAAGAAGTGGCACTTGCAATAGCTTTCACAGCTGCTGTGTCCAGAGACAACCAAACCCCTCAGATTCATGCACACTTCTCCTGGAGGCTGTGGCTTTCACACGGATGAATATGCACACGCTGGAAGCAGCATCAGAACGTAAGACAAGGCCAGGATGAGTCTTTACACCACCAGTAGCTTTAATTTCAGGAAATTTCAGACAGATCTCCAGTTGCTATTGAGTGAGTGAGGGTGACAAAGACTGACTCTAAGAGTTTTAAAAGTCTACTAACCCAAAATGTACTTATAATAAGGTGCTCTTGCAACGCTCTCTAAGTATTTCCCTTTCACATGAGCCAACAGTAGAACAAGACTAAACTGCTACTTGCTGTCTGGTTTTAACCCTACTAAGTTAATCATCTGCAACTAAGTATTTCAGCTCAAACAAGAGATCTTCATCAGCATAAAATATCCAACTTTTTTCTTTTTCTACTTTTTTTTTTTAAAGGAGATTATGCAAAATAAGCCTATGTCTCCGGGAAGAACTAATAACATTTCATCCTGAGTTCATCAGTTGGCACGTTTAAAGCAAGTATTTCTACGTGGAGAAGAGATGTTAAAAGGCCAGGAGGCCACATGAGTAGAAGCTGTTTTGACTGAGTAACTTGAGATACACCGGAGAAAGATTTTTCTGCTTCTGAGCCTGAACTATTGGCTGTCATGAAAACAGACTCAAGAATTACTGCTCTCCTTTCTATATTCTGCCAGAAAGCAAGCAATGAACAAATGTTACATTTTAAACTTTGCACTTTTTTCTGACTTTCCACTCGATCTAAGAACTGCTGGTTAAGCTAATTTCCATGAACTGCATTGCATTCCACAGTGAGTGTTCTGTCTGGGATTTCCCTGTGAGAAATGCTGGCATGCAAAGCTCAGTTAAAAGCTGACCCAGAGAAAGCAGGTTAAAAAGAGAACCACACAATACACACATTTGCCTCCACTTCCAGAGTATTCATCTCCCATTGGATCAACTGAAAGGAAGCAGGAGGGAAAATACAAGAAGGATCAAAATTGAAGGTTCACTAGCATGAAGGAAGGGAAGAGAACACTGCTTGGTGTTTAAAGGAACAAAACACAATTTTCAGTAACACATTGTTTTTTCAGCTTTGATTTAGATGGCAGCAAGCAGGAAAACATGGGTTTCATTGTCTTCTGGCCCTAGTCTCTTGAAAACAAGCAAACAAATAGGTAAATACATGTTACACATCTTTATAAACAGTCTGTGGCTAAGTCAGGACTTCTGCTTCACAGGCAAGCGAGCTCTGACAAATCAGAAACTATTATTTTTAAGCCAAATAACTTGAATCTACTGGAATAGATTCTGTGTTTTAAAGGCATCTCCTTCACTAGAAATTAAATCACTGTTCATATTCTAGAAGAATGTAGCAGCTAAATTTTTTATTCACCTTGTTTGAAATGAGGACAAGGAAAGAACCCTGGCACAAATGTGTTCTGCTGCTTTAAGAGGTTGCTGGCAAAGCAAACCAGTACAATACTGCTCTGCCAACCTAGCTCAAAATCTCAGCCCAACAGAATTCATTATTCACAAGCAGCTGTTTCCCAGCTATTTTGAGATGACAAATGGTTTGTCACTCAGGACACTGTCTAACAGGAATTGGCCATCATTTTGTTTTCTGAGCAAGGATACCATTGAAGCCAGGTATCAAGCAGTAATTGCAGCCCTTTAATAAGGAGGAAAAGATGGAGGTTGTTATAGTGCGAAATTAAGTTTCTGTAGCTCAACTATCCTTCATTTATGGGCAGCCAGATAAAAAGCCCTGCATAACTCACTAGGGCAACTCCTGAATGTTTTATTACACAAAATTTCTCCACTCTTGTCTCCATGTTTTTCCTTGAGAGTTTGAAGGTGGCTTGCCAACACTCCAGACAATCCTAGGATGGGTTATTTAGGGATAGAAGAGGCCACCATTTCCAAAAGCAGGTATCAACATGTTTTCACATGGAATATTACATTTAACTTCCATGTTTTAAACCTCTTTCTCTCACAGGCTCAGCTCTCCCTCCTCTGTAAGAAAGACCAACCTCAGGATGGTATGGTCTGTTTAATCCACTTACTGTCGATAATATCTCCCAGCCCTTGGGCACGCAGGAGATCCTTAAGCCTCGTCACCTCCTCCTTCAGCTCTCGCACCAGCTTGGCATTGGGATCTTCATTGATAACAGCATTGCATTTAATCTGTTTTGCACGATCAGCATATCTGAAACCAGACCCAAAGAAGGAAACCTTACAATGCACATAAAGGTGTTTACATACAACACAGGATTGCAGCAATACAGAAGATGTTTGGCTTGCAGCTCTATGTCAGAGGAGAATCCTGGATTATATTCAATCACATATTTGAATTGATGGTTAATACAGGGTATTGCCACAAAAAAGATAGGTCCTATTCCAGATGGATTAATAACACGTACTACAGACAACAGGTACTGGATTTTTTTTCCAATTTATTCAGTGCTTTGAAGCCTCAGCTTGACTAATATGCTCAATTTCGGGGACCAACCATGCTGGAAAAGAACATATAAACTCAAGAAGATGAGTTTCATTCTCCAAGTTAAGAGTGGGCAATAAATCCCTAGCTCCCTATTCACATACAATAGATTAGTTTTCTTCTTTAAAGATAACTGAACTCTTGCTAACATAGAGTCTTCCTCCCCACAGACTCTCAAAGTTTAATAACCTGAAGGTTCAAAGGATAAAACCTGGCCATTAGAGTTGACAGCTACTCAAATCCATCTCAGATAAAAAGAAAGTACCTTAAAGTGCTCAAAGTTTCATCGTAGTTTATGTCTGCTGGACTCAAAGCAGCAACCATTGCAGTTCTGGAGTTACCACCTGCAATAAACAGGCAGGATTTTAGATGAAATGACAGTGCACAATCTAGGCACTAAACAGCAGTATTTTCAATACATTATGAAATTCAACTATACCCTAGATTAGATACAAACATCACAGGAGAGTTGTACCCTCAACCAAAGCCGCAACTCTGTGACTTGGATGGACTACTATTTAATGTTATACTTGACATAAATTTATGTGAGTTAAAAGGAGTCAGAAAGTGTGGTGAGAATTTCTTTCCACACTAGCACAGGGAACCAGCCATACCTAGATTTTCTCGAAGAAGCCATGTTAGTACAGAATCTCTGTATGGTATAAAGTCTGTCTTCTTCTTTTTTTTAGTCTACAAAGAAAGAACACACTACTGAAAAACAGACACCAGATGAAAATATAGAAGACACAAAAAACATAGCCTAGATATTAAAAGAACCATGACAACATAGACATATGCCATCTACACAGAGGGGTGGCCCATCCTCAACATTTATTCCCAACCTTAGAATATCTTCCATTCTAGTACCATGACTAGAATTTAGAGCCAGAGGAAATTCTCAAAGACCTGACATTAAAGATCCCCTATGTTTGACTCCAAATTCAATACAATCTTACACTCAGGCAAAAAAGACATCCACTACTACTCAGACCATCATACCTTGCTGGTGCAGTTATCCTAAGTTGAAAGCATTAGAGAAAGAGGAAGAAGATATGAGTTTAACAGAGTTCATAAGGAGTTTTTGTACTAGCTTGGATCACATTTTCTTTTCCTGAGAAGCCCAACGAATGAGAACAGCTTGCATTAAAAAAAAACATAAATCTAAAAAGCACTCAAGCATATTCAGCTTGTCCAAGCTGTTGAGAACTGAATCAAAGCAAAACCAATAACTCACTTTTTTTTTTTTAATATTAGTAGAGTATAAAACTAAAAGGCAAAATAATTTTCTAAGCCTGCAAGCTTATCTTTGCATCAACAAATGCTCACTCAACTCCACACAGTATGAAGTCCTGCCACTGCATCAGCTGCATTGGTATCTCCTAACCTTTTAACAACAGAGCTGCAGTTATAAAATTATTTTTCCAAAACCAAATAAAGTTACTGCTCTGCAGAACTAAAAGCTTGTTACATCTACTTGTCTTCCACACAAAGGCAGGCTTCTTTTTGCAGAGATTCTTCACAGCTAAATAAACCAATGCCTCAATCTATCAACAAATGAAGTTTCTACCACCCTGCGCAACATTCTCAGAATACCACTAACCCTGCTCATCTATCAAAACACATGCAGATAGTTTGGCTGAGAAAGCTATATGGCTGAGAATGCCAGGTCAAGAATCGTGAATGATTCTGCTGTACTCCATGGTTTTACCGTCTCTGTTTTGCTTGCTATGGAAAAGTCATTGCAAGTAAGTCAATGCTGTACTTACCACTTCGGCTAAAGCTGAAATAACTTTGCCCAGAGTTGTGAGAGACTTGTTTATATTTGCTCCTTCCTGAAAAACAGAATCCAGTATTATAATTAAAACTCTTTGACCATTAACCTCCACAGACTAAATAAGTCAAAATCTATCACCAGAAAGGGAAAAAGAAAAAAAGCCTTTAGTTTTGCAACCATACATACTGAACAACCATAGCAGTGCTTTCTTATTTGTTAAGTAAAGACTACACATGATGCCTGTGCACCTGCTTCCCTTTCTTTGTCCTTATATCAACGGCCCAGTACCTTCAATCGGGTTCCTTTGGCACCAGTTGAATCAGCTCGCTCACTTCCAGCTAGATCCACAAGGCTAATCTTGCTGACCTGAAGAGAGAGCACATTAGCAGTGAGAGCCAGTTCTTGGTTAAATAGAGTAAGAATGAAGCTTCAGAAGGATCCCATGGCACGAGAAGAACTCTACTGTCTAAAAAAATCACCCCAGTGTACATAAAACTATACTCCAAGTTTTCACAAGCAATTAGCTTGAAGCTATTATCTAAGATAACAAGTGTCAAAGACTCTTATCTAATAAAAGAAGTGTCTGGATCATGTTCTGGTCTCAGTATCACTGTTCTCTACCTAAAAAGAGAGAACGAGGTCTCACGTGAACAAAGCAGAACAGAAGTCAAAAGAAATGAAGTTGTACTGCTACAGACAGCACAAGGATCTCAAATGAAGAGAAACTAAATGTTTCATCCTGACTCTACTGACACTAAAGCTACAGACTGTATGTCAATTAATGACAATTTTATAGGGTATTATCTAGGGAGAGGAGGTCTTCAATGCCTCCTGTTTTTCAGATCTGTCGACAGTCATCAGTTGAGAAACGTGAACATTTCCTGTATTTTAGCTACTTTTGCATGAAAGCTTCTATTTTCGAGCAGTAAAAGCCAGGGAACCCTTCCGCTCTAAAGAGTGCACCTCCTTTTTACATGCCAATTCCAAAGAGTGCCGAAGTCTCACTCATCCCAATTCCTGTGCCCAAAGAAAAGAACTACTGAAGCAAATATTTTGCACTGATAAGCAAAACCACAGAAAGTTCTGGGAACAAGACTGGGGAAGATAAACTTCTTTATTTCATATATCCCTCCCCACAGTACCCAGTCCTTAAGGCCATATTTTCCCCGCATCTATATATGGTCCTCCTGCACATATTGCCCACTTAGAGTTTAGAATTACAGTCAAAGAAAACCCGCTAAGGGCTCAGTCAAGGCACACAGCAAGTTCACACTTAAAACACTAGGAAAAAAACCCCAAAACTAAAACACATACACAAAATCTAATCAAATTCTCATTTTATCATCATACTGCCAGTAAGAGTAAGTCACTGCAGAGAAGATCTGTGAAAAATAACCACATATCAGTAACAAACCTTCTCTGTGGAAAGATCAGTCTCTGTGTCATGTTTCTTTTGAGTAAAGACAATTGTAAACACAGCATGGGAGCGGCTGCTGGTTTCATTCATGTTGGTAGCTGCCACAGTTCTAAAATATAAAGATAGAGATATGTTTTGAAAACAGTAGCCTTGTGCTGCAACTAAAATGATTTGCAGGACTGAATGCAATTTGCTTTAGAGGAATGAGACCAAGAGGTTGTACAGTTGATGTACTGCCCTGTAAGACCAAGCTGCACTGAAAACATTAAGGAACTCTTTGATTTTTCACTCCTGAGTTATTCCCATCTTCATCAGTTTAAACAGAGCTTCCTCAATCCATGCAATCAATAATCTACTTTATGCTCAGACAGCTAAGAAAATGAGCTGTATTTGTGTCAGTTTTCCCCATGTATCATTAAATAGAGCCTAGAGCTGACATGAAAACAACTACTAATGAACCAGAACCCAAAGCTAGAATGTCAGCTTTAGTCCTGACCACTTGAATGAGTGGAGACCGTTCACATGGTTATGTATACCAATACAGTGATACAGTACACAATGAAGGCAGAACTAAAAGCCAGTATGATTATTTACATACTTCATCTCAAGCTCAATTACAGGCTTGAAATATCTCTACGGCAATTAGCAGCACTATTTCACCACACAAATCAGTTTCAGCCTTTTCACAGGACTGAGCAGTGCATTTTTCAGTGACACCCCTCGTGTGACACAGGTTTTATTAAAAATGCCAATGCATCTCAGAAGACATTTCACTTCTGTTACTATGTGCCACATATCCCCATAAACGAGATAAAGACATGTAACGTGCTGCCATCACTAACCTGGCTTTGTTCCCAGCATCCATGAGGTCTGCAATGTCTGTGTAAGACGTGACTGCTAGCTTGGACAGATCTTCCACATATGGTCCGAGCAAAGGATGTTCTCGCACACGCAAATTCCCTTTGTTCTTCGGGTTCAGCAAGTCTCTGACTCTCTCACAATAAATCTCCATGTAACTCACCTGAAAACAGGAATTTACATGGAAGATTTAGTGTTTCTTAAGGCTTCCTCTGCAAGTAGCTCTGCAGCATTTCAGAGTGCCAGTGGTAAAAATTCCCAGTCCACTACAGGCAGGTGACTCAGTTCACTTAAGAGCTTAAGACAATGGTGGAAAGCAAGAAGAGTCACCAGTCTCATTCATTTTGTCTTCAACACAAGCTGCCGGCAACACATCCATGTACAGATCCCTCAATCATGTTAAAAAACACTGACGTTTAATTAAGAAAACCATACACTTGAGTTCACAATCATCTTAACACCTTTAATATGACACAGCAGCCAAGCTGTCTTTCTAGAAAGGAAAATTAGATAAATGGTAAAAGCAGTCTACTTAAAGGAACTTCTCTTGTGAACCCCCAAAGCAACTTTAAGGAGGGGAAAAAAAACAATTTCCTTGTGTGCAGAAGCAAATTTTCACTTTGAGATGTACCCACATCCTGCTGCATTCCTGAGTCATCAGTACAATTACTCAAACTACAGTCACCTTAAATCTGCACCCTTTGAAATAGATGATAAAGCTAAGACTGTTTTTTCCAATGCATTCTTTAACTTCTGTTTCTCATGATGCTAGGCTTATCCTAGTCCAACAGGAACTCAGCTACTGCAACAGTCAAGATACTAAAGGAGGCAATAAGGCACTTGCACTCTGGGAAGAGATGCCAACAGTTTTAGAAACTTAAGAGATTGAGGATCTCTTCTTGTTTAAGTGCAACTCAGGAAAAAAATGATTCTACACCCCAAAGAGAGATCAGAAAATACTATTTATACATTTCCATCACAATTTCTGTCTAGCTGTCTTGCTTCTCTGCTTGTCAGATGTTCTTTTTTTTTTTGTTATTTCCACTATAGCAGATACTCTTTTCCTCTCACACACACAGAGAAATCTATGCTTGGAGAAATAATCAAACCAAAACCAGGCACTCTTTTTCTCTCTCACACACAGAAATCTATGCCTGGAGAAATAATCAAATCAAGTACCAAATAGTTAAATCAACTTTCTTTTGTATGCATACCTAGTTTTTTTCTCCAAAATAATCTTAGTACCATGTCAGCTAAGACTGCAGAACTAAGCTTTTCTGGACAGGCCCCACAGGGAACAGGGCACCAGTTATGACTACTGACTGACAAGAAACATGAAGTCTTCAATTCAGCAGCCAAAAAAAAAAGAAAAAAAAATTTGTAAATGCATCTTTAGTTTTTTCACTCCTTGATTTCAAAATTGACATACATTACTCTTCTGGTGGCAATATAAAAATCTCAGGAAGGTCTTATCTACATTTGCTTCAAAGATGAAAAAGACACAAAACTTTTTAAAAAATCAGAATAAAAAAATAAATAAATCAGCATCTTGATGCAAGACCAATAAAACAGTAGCCCAATCCAGTTTGATGTCCAGCACAGAAATATTCTTTGATCCTTCACCATACTCACCTCTACAGAATATGACATTTCTTCATTGCTGTTGTCATTGATTTTCTCAAACAGTTCTTCACATAGCTGGAAGGAGATTAAATCCCAGTCACAACTTAAGTCTTCACTGAGTACTAAAAATTAACTTCTACATCATGTCATTAAACTGGCTTTAGAGAAGGGCTCTATCAGCTGCACAGCCTCACTGAGAAGGTACTTTAGCTCACTCCCACATGACTAGTATTCAACCTTAATTTATACAGTATCTCACTATTGTTCTAGGTTTCAGCAATATTATTGTTGTGTACTGTAAAACTAGAAAAAGCCTCTAATAATTGAAAGTAAACAGAAAGGAACAACTGAAGTCTTCAATCCTCTCCCAGTCTCATAAAAAACACCATCTGTTTCTTTAGTGTGCTGAAGTTCCAGACCAGAAATCAACAAGCAGAAACAATTTCAAAACCTATTCACAGTACCTTCACATGAAGGATACTTATCAGCAGCCTACTACCTCAACAGTGCTTGTCTACAAATCACTGAAATGAGAAAGCTAAAATTAAGATCATGCACGAAGAAGAAATGAAGAGTGGGCAAGCCACCGATACATATTTGGAGATTAAAAAGCAGAGAGGAGTAAGAACGGAAGAAGTTTCTGGAACAGATACCTGTGAGTCACTGCTTAAGAAAGAAACAGATTATGAAGAACACAAGCAATGTTCAAAGTATTCACTCTGAAGTATTCAGTCAACACATGGTTAAAGCATCATAAAGTTTCACACTAGGGACTGTCAGACAGGGAATTTTGCCAACGCCTAAGAGTTTAATGCCAACAATCTATATAACTTGGAACAGGATTGTGCTGTACCTTCTGTGTATGTGACAAGAAGATGAACAGGTTCAACAAGGTCTCCCTGAACAGACGGTTCATTTTGTACCTTTATGAAAAGGCCTCCCAATAAAATTGGAGGGAAATTATCTTGTGTTAAAGCTGTAGCAGATAACAGGAGCATTATTAAATCTACAGCAGCATTATTGTGTTGAGGGGATTCTAGGAGGCTCTTTATTTTGTATGCATTTGAGGCTTTGGAAAAACAAATTGGGATATCAAGACTACCAGAAAAAAAAGTAGCATGAAGCTGCTGTCAGAGATTTTCAGCTCATTTCACCTCTTACACTGTTTTATGACTGTGATAAACCCAGAATGCTTAGACAGAACAGCACTGTCCTTCAGCACATCAGCTCTCAACATTATTTTCAACTAATTACCAGAACATTTGTAACTGTTTCAGTACATATGCCCACGCTATTAACAGAGAACAACACTCTGTGTCCTCTACTCATACCTGTGGCACAGAGCCAACGTCTACTGCAAACCTGCAACAGAACGAGGACTCAAGCTGTTCAGAGTATTTGTTTATTAAAACTGAAACTCAACCTCAGGTTTCTATTTCGGGAATGGAGGAACACACTGTCTTTCAGCAGACTTGGAGAACCACACACTGAGGAAGGCCTGCCCTTAGAACAAGTGCCACACAACCAATGGCTGCAGAATGCCAAATTTGTGATGACAGAATAAACTGTTGCCAGCCAAAATGTCTTGTGAAGGCATCTCAACTTCTTCAAATTTCATGTCAAATGTCAAAAACAAATTTCAAAGGGAGAAAGTAACACACGGCTCAGAGTGCTAAGTTGCTCTTAATATACTTTTCCCAATGTCTGATAAACTTCCTTTCTTGCCAAGATCCATTATTCAAGTTTTTAACCTTTGGGAAACTTATTTCCACAAAGTTTCTGACATGTTCATCAGTAATATTGCCTTGCGAATTCATGCTGAACACAAAGTGCTCAAGTGCTGTCCCAGCTAAAGTCAAAGGAGGAGACAAGAAACCCAGTGAATAAGACATCTTGATTTACTAGGTTGTTGGGGAAGTAAAGAAACTGGATGCAGAAAAAATTAAAGTGTGTCTACTACAAAAAAAACAACATAATAGATGGAAAATTGCTTATAAAGCTCATTTTCCCCAGCAGATTTCTTCCACTCCAAAAATAAGCTGTGGATCTCTGTTAACTTACTGCAATATAAGAAAAGCCTATCAGCAAGCATGTGCCTGAACATGCTATCTAATCAAATCCCATTTCTGGTTCCTGTTTCACCTGGGGGATGATGCCCGCTTGGCTCTCTTCCTGCTTGCCCATCATCGTGTAGGACTTCCCAGCTCCAGTTTGTCCATAGGCAAAAATGCAAACATTGTAGCCCTCAAAGGCATGCTGCAACATTTCCTTCCCAATATCATTGTACACACGGCTCTGAGATGCAAAGCAGGGATCTTCAGGCTGAAAAGACATGAGAACAGCATAAATACTGCCTTAGTCTATCATTCAAGTAACTGTTTGGTTTTTTTTTTTTATCTCCACTTCTAACTTGTAAGTCAGGAAGAAACCAATGTAGCACATCTTTTACACAGAGCTTTTCCTCAAGGCCCTACCAGGTGGAGAACAGCAATGATGACCCTTGCAAGATTGCTCTATCAATGCTGAGGAAACAAATTGCACAAAGAAACCAACCAGTTCTCTTCTGCGGACATTGTTGACACTAATGGAGAAGTTTTGTGCAAGATCACCACCAAATGAGATTCAGAGTGTTTAGGAGAAGGGAAGTGAGGGAAGAAAATTCTAAGTAGAGTTCAGGGAGTAGATTTTTCTCTCTTGATCACTGAGAAAATTCCTTGGTAAATAGACTTGAAAAAAATATCATGATTATATGTGCAGATGTTTTACATTGCACAAACAAGAAGAGATTGCACAGATAACAGGATAACATAGCACTGAAACTTGATTTTGTGGGTGTCACATTGCAAGTTCTCTCTCTTCCTTCAATGTTGTTCCTGAAGTCAAGGCAAATTCATCTGTGCTAACTTTCTAATATTGAGATCAAGGTTTTATCACACTACTTTTTTTCCTTGATGCTGCTTATCGGCTAAATTTTCAAGAATTATGTTCAGAATGTTCCTATGACTGATCCTGCAAACCACTTGCACGGCCGCTCTGGAAGATTCAGTAAAAGAGATGCACAAATCCAACTTTTCTATCCTGAAAACAATCTTGTTGGCCACAGATTTGCTCAGAAATATTAAGTCTTATTTGCAACATCCAAGTTACTAAAGCTAATCTTAGATAATCCATCATTCCTCTACACCTTTAGAGAAAATAAGGCAGGGGAGGGGCAGATGGCAGAACACTACAGTTCTGCCACAGAACAATTACAGGAAGTCAGCAAGACCTTAGCACCAATTCACAGGAGGGTGGGGCAGAGGCGTTAGATGAGAGTTTATTGCTTTTGCAGCTCTTGGAAACATGTATCACAGCTCTCTTCTCCACATATGACACCAGAATTCAGAGCACATCTCTCCTTGAGCTGTAAGAACCTGAGTAATTTCCATTTGCCTAAGAGCAAAACTGAATTAACTGTGACTTACAGGCATCCTTAAAATATTTAGAACAGAACACTGCTGGAGAGTATCTTCAGTAATCGTTCAGTATTTACAACTTGTCATCACACTGCAGGAGCTTAGCTTTCTGCTCTGCCCCAAACAGGAAAAGACAACATACAAAGACAAGCTTTCAACCTGAATGCGAGTTAGAAAGAGACAGAGCCAAAACATTTGACAGGGAAGAACATAGTTAAATCAAGGCAGACAACAACGAATAATCCTGAAAACAGAATAATTTTCTTCTGAACGAACTTACCGATGTGTGGGACCAATAGGAGTAGTCAAAGCTAAAGGACTTTGGTGCTTCCTTAGGATTCTTTGGGTTGATAATACCTACAAGAAATAAAATTCAAATTCTTAGCTAACTTGACATTTAGGAGCATAATTAATGAGCTTGCTGGCCCTTAACCTGTCAATCTGAGTACTTGCAGAGCTGCCACACTGCACAGAAGTAGTAAGACTGAAGTAACAGACTCACAGCTTTATAACAGTATTGCTGTAGGTCTTATTGGAAATAATTCAAGGAAAAAGATTCCTAGAAGGAATGCAGCTGCTAAATGAAATTCTTCTGTTGGACAGGAGGCCAGAAGCAAATTATGCTGGTCCCTTGGCTTTTAGAACAGGACAGGCTTTTAGGAGTTGAGGAGCATTAGCAAGAAGGAAAATCCAAAACACAAAGCATTCAGGAATCTCTGGTGATTTCATAGAAGCACAACAAGGCTATTTTGAAATACATATTACACAGCAGGTATGATAAACAAAAATTAACACCAACATTTGTCACCATTTCAGACATGAACTTGGCATCCAGTGGCACCAAAATCTCTGAAAATGGGGTTACAAAGTCCCCATTAAAATTAAATCATTCCTCTAAAAGATGTGTTCCTGAGCAGGGCTGTTGGCCAAAATCACATTGTGGGGAAAAGATCCCTGTCTGGGTTGCAAATAGCAACAGTTGCTACTCAATTTCTTGTGGCCAACTCCATTTCACTTGGATGTAGCTTGTGCTGACATTCTTGCCTTATAAATGCTGACAGACATGCAAGGCAAATGAATAATATGCCTTGCACCAGTATCAAATGACAAAAACGCTTGTGGCTTTGGATAGCAACATGGACATCAACACATAACAAACTGGTAACCTAAGCAATCTTACATGGATTTAGTTTTCCTTTACTAGTTTTGACCAAACAGCAGCACATCTACAATGCACACTGTTAAACCAGTTGTAAAAGGTAAAGTGAACAAATACCAAATCCCAGAAGACAACTTCCCTGCCCTAAACTTAAATCAGTTCCATCCTGTCAGTGTATTCCAGACTGCTACAGTTCAACTACTTCTCATTTCCAATTCAGTTGTGTAATACCTAAAGTCTTAAAGATACAGAAGAAATAATGTATTGTACCCACAAGCTCCTGCCCCAAAAGCAGTACAAATAAAACCTAATCTCCTCTGCAGTTCAGTATAACAACCTTTAGGAGTGAACATTATTTCCTTCAGTATTTTGTGCTACAAGTTCAACAGAAACTAATTCAACCATTAAAAGCAGAAAAAGGCAGCAACATATAGCACCCATTCCTATGTACTAGAATCTGTTCCTCTCTACTATGCAACACAATTCTAAGCAGATAGATGAAAAGATGTTATTATGGCCAGCATCACTCCAGACAGTATACATCAATCTTAACAGCAAATTGCTTCAACTTAAATTCCTGCTAGAGGTCTTCTGAGAGGGGCAGTCGCGGCCAGGGAAAGGGAGGAGCAAGTACCTTTATTGGTACACTGCATTTGCAACCTTGTCCTGAAAAAGGGGAACTCCTAGCCCAGCAAACTGTGTAGTTGATGGAGACAAACAGAAGCACAGCTGCATCTCTGCTGGCTAGCACATGTTTAACATCTAAAAATGCTCATTGCTTACTCAAATGCCTCATCAGTGCAGCTTTACTTTAAGGCAGTAATGCAATAAGAGTGCTTTGCTCTTATTCAGCACACAGCATAACTGATTTGCCTCCTCTTAGAATCAACAGTGAAATAGTAAGTGTTCAAGACTTTTTTTCCTCCATTTTTATATTGCTGTTTATAAACAAAAGGACATTCCTCTTGGCCAAGGCAAAGCTGCACTTAGTCTCTCCAAGGAAATGAGTTAAATCACCTTCTAAGATTCTGTTGTGTCAGAAACAGAAACCAGCACAAGTAGGACAACATCCAGTGTTATCCAAAACCAAGTTTGATCTGACACTACTTCCCATTAACTGTCTGGGGTTTTTTAAAGGCTAGAAATCTCTAGGAAAAGTCCACCACTTCAAAAAAGAAAGCAGAGAAGCCAAATGTTTAATCAGAAGAACAGTTATTTTTCCCACTGGGCTAGCTGTGCCTAAAGGCACACTGACCGCCTGTGAACAACAAGATCTCTGTCTATGCAACAGCTCAGCATCTGGAAAGGCACTATGAGCTTACCCTTACAGCTTCACCCTGCTTGCTTTGAGTTTAAATTTGATCTAACCCATTTATGAAAAATGTTCAGGCCCTGTGATTTATGCAGGTGGTTCCACTCTATCCTCTTCTTTGTATTAATTTTTAAATTATGTTCTTAGACAAGCTTTTCTCAGGCCCTTCACATGAAACTCCATGTCTGGCTCACCGTTTTGAAAACTCTTCAGGATGCACGTGTTTGCAAATCCTATCTTGAGCATATCTGGAATGGGAGACCAACGTGCAAGAAAGTCAGCTCTGTCAGAGGTTGAGAATGCAGCCGGCTGGCCAAAACCTTCCACTGTAGCAGCAACGGGTCAGAGAAAACCTCCTGGCTGCCAGAAACTCTGCATGCTGTCCCTCACTACTGTGATCCAGTCACAGCCTTTTGATTCGGCTTCCAGTATGAGTCTGGAGCCTATTTATTCCCATTCCTGTTCCTAAGAGTCTGAATCCTCCATTTTCAGAGTACTGGCTTAACAGAATCCTCAGTCTATCTACAAATGAATCCAGCAGAGCCGCTCGCGAGAATACAAGATTACAACCTCAACAGATTTCAACCGGACTGAAAAGCTTTTCATTTGAAACACCAAGCACCAAGCTGGTAGCTACTAGTATCAGCCACGTCTGATGTGCTCCACAATGAACCAAGTGATCAGGTAAGCAATCATGTGAGATAAGACACCTGAAAGAAGATGATGAAGCAGCCAAGAAACCAGAAATTCAAATTGAAGTTACTGATCTAACTTGAAGGTGTTTACTGCACCAAGAATCTTCCTTGGAGGGACAAGCAAGTCCATGAAATCTAGCTACTTTTAAATGAAACTAGTGAATTTTTCTGATGAAATGAAAATACTTCTTATAGAACAGGTAAGCTTTATCTAAAACTTCATACTTCAAATCGGGAAGGAAAAAAAAAAGGAATGATCATGCAGAAATGAGACTGAATGGGCAACACTGATTTTCTGTACTACATTATTCAGCAGGCTATGTTTTCAACTCAAGAAGGAAACAAACACAAAAATGTCAAAATGTTTGGGTTTGTTTTTTCAAAAATGATGGAAGGCCAAGATGAATGGTATTAGTGAATCATGAAATAGGTCATCATCTATGTCCTCTCACCACAGCAGCTCAGGGCATCACAGGCAAGCTAATAGTTTAATTACAGAGCCTCAGGAAATGAGGAAGGCAATACAGGAGACTATCACAGCAGGAACACATTAATGGTCTTTTTATCTTACAGAATAAAATTTGTTTATCTGCTGTTTCAGAGGTCCAATGTGGCAATTAACTCTTCTGTTTGCAAACTCACACTAATGCTTTGTGCCACAGCTATAATTAGTTGCCACCAGCATGGCACCTCTGAATGTTTGAGTTTGCTTAAGCAGCCACTTACTGAGAAACTCAATCCCTTTTTCAACCCCCTTGCTTCACCAAGAGCCAACTTCTTAGATCATGAGGAATATTCCAGCTTTCCACAAGTTAAGGTTTCTGCATCAAACAGAAGCAGGAAAGGATAGCTCCCAAAATCATCATCGCCCAATACACTGTAAAAACATTACACATGTAACTGAAATGCAGAAAGGATGAAACAAGTTGAGGATGCTATTTTCCTACAAACTCTTCTGGGATAAACTCAGCAACCACAATTTGGATTAATGCCCAACATTTACCTTCGGAATGGAAGGCTGAGATAAAGTCATGAGAATATTCAAGGTTTTAAAACATACTCCAGAAATTGTTGATTTAGCTGAGTGAAACAAACATATTATTTTTCTTTATTTGAATTATTAATTTCCATACATTGCTAATTACATGCTTCACCTTAAAACACAATAGTTTTCTACCTTGGTAAGCAAAGACAATAAGTAGAAGCAACTACATGCCATCATTTGATACAAAATGCCAATAAAAGAGCACTGTGAGAACAGTTATGCAGCATCACTGTTTCATTTGAAACAGTGTATTTAATATCCAACTGCCAGCCCAACCTAGAGACACAGCCTGCACTCTAAAATCTCATTTCTCCTCACAGTGAAATAGCAAAGCCATACAGAGCTGTGTCATGCCATCTGAGGTGCCTCTAAGCAGCAGTAATCCACATATTATCTGAAGCTCAAATCCGGTAAACAGTTCTTTATAGCTGTTTTAACTTGATTTTGATGCCTTGAACTACAAACAAAGGATTTTTATCTATCACTCACCAAAAGGTAAGGAAATCAACAGTTCTAAAAAATTTATTTATGCCAAATAATACCATTTTGTATCACTGCAAAATAGCCATGTACTTTAATGATCTCATTCTTGCACATGAGAAATATATAATAGGAACAGTACTGTCTAATAAAATATGAGAAAGCAGAAGCATAATCAGTGATGGAATTTTATGTCTGCTACATCAACAGTAACCAACCAATCTCCAGAAAACATTTGGATTTTGACATGCCCTTAAACAGGCAACTTCATTTCTTGGCATAAGGTACTTCCACAGTCTATCCTACTTGTTCCTTAATTAACATTTTTCATACCATCCACCATCTGGTTTATCAGCTAGCATGAAAATAACATACCTTTTTTGACCTTTCAAACCTATGAGATCGAATTGCTTGCTAGTTTTTCATTTTAGCAAAACCTGACAGCAAGTTCGAAAAGATCACTTTGCTACTGAAACACTACCCCTGCATTTTGCAATAGGTATTATTCTGCACTCCTCTTGTCATTTTGGACAAAACAATTTTTTTGCTTTACAGCCCAATCTTAATTAGTTGAAACTGAAATTCAAAAAGCACACACCTCAAATAATCACTTCATTTAGCAATTATAACCAGTGTGGAGCACAATAGAGAGCTGATGTAAAGCTATAGCCTTCCAGAACAGCCTCAACTCAAAGCAGTATTCTCTGGCTTCTCACTCCTTCCTAAACACCTTGCCACTTCAAGCCTTCATTTCTAGCCTTGCATTTCCATTTGCCTTTAAAACTACCCATGTAAACACACAGTGGGAAACCTACAAATAGGAGAAAAAATAAAAGTAATCATAAAAAAAAAAGGAAGACAACTTTGCCAAGATCAACTTCTCATTCCATTCCCATCTACTCAACCACACAAATATTTTTGCAAGCACAAAGAATGACCAAAACTACTTCTTAACCACTTAAACCTCCTGTCAGATTGTGACACTGAATTTGCAGTCCAAGCCTAATCTGTCTTCATCCCAGTCAGCACTGGTCATCTGCATGCCACAAATTCTGCAGGTTAGAAATTATCTGCAGTTCAGCATCTGGGGATACAAGCAGTTCTTTCGCATAAACTCTTGGAACAGAGACAGAGCACAAAGCACAGAACAGCTAAGAACTGAAATTACTCTCTTATCCTTCATTGCATTTCAAGTCACTGGATTGAACAGCTCCACCTCTGTTGGCAGTCAGAATCATATGACAGGGCACTCTGCCATCAGACATGCCACATATTAGTCACTGCAGGGTGCTCCAGTGAAGGACTGGCTAACTGCAGTTTGCCCTTCAGATAAACACCAGCAGACAGAATTAACCTGGGCTAAATCTTGGGATTAGCTGCTATATGGTCTGTGCTGAGCAGGGGGAAGCAGGCTGATAGATTAATATTTACAAAAACAACAACAACAAAAATCCATGACTTGCCAATTAGAAATAAAACCCAATAATGGTGAAAGTCAGGTGTGGAACTGAAATTGGACTTCCATCCTTTGTGCAATACAGCCTGGTTTCTCCTTTACACCTTCCATCCCCACATTGCTACCGCATCTGTCAGTGCTGAAGGCACAAAGCCTCTTTTATTTCTCCATATGAAATTAAATTTGGTTTCATCTCACGAAAGAGGTTTCGCACCAGCCTCTGTACTTCTCCTTGTGGCAGCAGTAACCTACACAGCACACACATTCCTACCAAATGCCAACACATACTAAGAGATAACAGCTAGCAAAAATGGCACTCCACTGTTTTCACTTCTCATTAATTGCTGGTAAAGGAATAGGCAGAAATTTGCAAAAAACCACAAGTCTAGACAGAACTTCGGAAGGAGGAACGTTTGGGGAGGCAAACACAAACAATTCATTTCTGTGCCTTCTACAAACCCTCTCTGAATCAGTTCAAGTAGCGGTTTTATTTTATGACATCTGAATCATCAATTTAACCATTTTAGAAGACCTGGGCCTTTCATAATTGACTCCACAAACCCAAATTAATATTAAATACTGTCTCTTAAAACACATGGGTCTGGAAAACATATCTGCACCATCTGTAGACTGGAATGACAACAATGAGAACATGTTCGTTGCCCAGAGAAGGGTGGAGCAGGCATTCTTTTTTTGCTGGAACGTGAAACACGTTCTCAAAGCCACGTTTATCATGGGCTTCTTTCCGAGGCATACGTTGCAATCAGATCTATGGCTATACTGTTTTTGTAAGACAGACTTTCAGGCTTGTTATTATAAGAGATAAATGAAGGGAAATGGACACTTCCAGCTTGTGAAGCAGTGCTTGCTTTTCAAAGCATTGTTTGCATTTTTCAAATCATTAAAAGGGAAGGAAACCAAGTAGAAGCTAAGAACAGCTCATTTGGAATTCAACCGGATTCTCTCCCCACTGAGGAATTTCATCTCTGTACTGGGAGAAAGGTTGGATGGGGGAGGGAGTTCGGCTCGGCTCAATAGCACCAGAGCAAGGCAAACGCTTGCTCAGAGAAGCTGCTAGAAAGCCGCTCACATCCTCAGCTGCTCTTACAGATCTAAGTGCTATAAATACTGTCTCTACAGCTGGTGTTCTTAGAGAACAGCATGCCAGCAAGCTTTGCACCAAGCAGGAGCTAGTCCAACCATACTGTTCTACCTATCTGAAATGCTGTGCCAAAGCCATTCTAAAACTTCCACTGTCAGCTGATCACCTGAAACTGTCCTATTGCAGAGGCTGTGTATTGGGTCTATGTTTGCAGCAGGCTAAGTACTTGGAGTTAAGCTCAATTCTTTCATCACATTTTCTGCTTCAAAGCAGGTAAAACAGTATCTCCTTTCACCTGTTTACATGTCCAAAAGCCAACGGCCTTCTCCAAAGGCCATTTTGACCTTCAGACACATGCCAGCACTGAATTAGGAGTTCAGCACTGGAATCCTGAGGAATCAGTTCTGTCAGCCTTAATGTCTTAGAGGATTCATGAAGTGAAAATATCCATTTCTTAGAGTAGTTCCCATGCACTAGTTTCCCACTGAGCAGTTTCTTTACTTTTACTGGCATATGGAAAGGCTGTACATTATTTAAGCATTTGATAACAGAAATCATCTCTAATGCCCCAGTTGTGTGCCAGTGGGCACTAATTCTGAAGGGTTTAATATGATTCACTCACTATGGACAGGAAGCTTTGCTAGGTTTATTTGTAATATGATGTTTCTCTCTAAGTTTTTTTAAATGTAGTCCAGGAACATTCTAGCCATCCCACAGTCTAGCTCCAGGCCCATTATTTATACCTCTAACATTTAGAAATCGTTAAATGTTCATCTTCTCCCACCTCCCCAAAGTCATCTACCAAAGCAGATCACTTTGCAGGGTGCAAATTAACACCTCTCAAGTTACTTTTTCATACAATCTTGAGAAAGGCTTTAAAAGGAAAACCAAGTATCTAAAATAATTACAGGATTTTTTCTTCTCAGAAAAAAAAGTCAAGACTTAAAACATATGAACTGGCAGTATTGTAGGGCACTCAGAGACAACGAGACTGACTTATGGGTAAGCAACAAAAATCCTTAATCCTGCAATACACAAAGAGCTCTAATGTTCATATGTGAAGCCTGCTTGTTTTCTACATTCAGCATTACTTGTTACCGTTTTATGGGTCCTGCTCCTAGAATGACCCAGTACCATTAAAAAAAACCTCAAAAATCACTCCCCAGAAGCCACTCCAGGAACAGCTCTTTAAATAGAATTGTAAAACAAAGGGGAAAAAAAAAAAAAACAGTAGCTATTTGGTAAAAACTATAATGGACTCTTTTGCTTGCCTTTTTTACCTATGTATCATATGCTGCATAATTCCCATTATTACCTACACATATGTTATGTGCTAGTTTAAATAAAGACCATTTCTCACAAGGACTTTTCTCATCAGTAATTTTGACCAAAGATTATTTCTATGATACAAATCCTTCATGAAACTACCCAAAATATGCTTGCAGAGTCTTACTGCTGGAAAAAATGACCTTCTCTTGGAGGCACAATAGGGTTACTTTTCCATTCAGTGGAAAACAGTTAAAAATTAGATCAGAAAGAAGGTCAGCAAGTCACATTTTTTCCCCTCTAAGATTAAGCCTCTTTGAAAGAGGTTACTTACTCTCTATAACTATGTAGCAATGTAAAAAGGCAAAATGTAACAATATACCCTGCCAATGTATACCAACAAACCACTGCCTGCACTACTGATGAGGTCACCTTGCTCTGGGAGACTTTCAGTAGCTTTGACTTCATTTTTCAAATATCAGCAATTTTAGTATATTTCAAGTACCACTGCTTTAGACAAACACACCATAAATCAGAAGCCTTTTCAGTCAAGACCTGCTTTTTCACCTGATTTTATTTTGCTCCAGAACAAATACATAAATCATGGCACATCTTAAAACAAAATCCAAAAAGAAATCAAAGAAAAAACTCAGGAAATTAACTCAAAATATCTGCTTTTTTATTAACTTTTAAAATTTTATTTAAGTCTAGACTAGAGGTTTAGAAGCCTTTAGAGAGAAAAAACAAAACAAAACAAACAACCATTAGGAGGAAAACATTTCCCCCCTCAAGCTCCACGAACTACAGAATGCCTGACAAGGTTTTTCTGATGCCAAGGACGCCTGCTTGAGAGCCTAACTGCCATATGTCTACAGCAGCAGCTGTGACTATTGTTACTGGTAGATGGATCTGCCTACTGCCATGAAATAGCCCATACCTTAAGCAGTCCACAAAAGAACCTTCCACATTACTGAGCCACAGAGACTGCTCTGCCAGCAAGATAAAATCCAAACAGGTAATTTTCGGTCCCGAGTATCCATCTACACTTTTATCTTTCAAGATAATCTAGACTTTGCAAGTGCATTCCTATAACACTGTGGTTTATGGCAAACCAGAACATACAATAATCTCAGATGAACCAGTTGGAGAACTTTGTTTCACTCTGCACCTGCTACCCACAAGATGCTGAAACCTATTCTCATTCATCTGTTGCACAATTAATGTATCATTAATGGCAAAGGACATATTCCAAGTAGGTTACTTCCTTATTCCCCAGCTGCATTAGTTTAGTTTTCTACATATTTGTCTCCTTAGAAAAACAAACAAACAAAAACCCAAACAACTCCCCCCCAAAAAAACCCAAACACAACCAACAAACAAACAAACATCCCAAGCTAGTTGGACTCTTCACTAGTGATGAATATCTAAATGCTGTCTTTTGAACCTCTGGTTAATTTTAACTTGGCTTATGTACACAGACAGAATTATCAAATCACTACCATACAAAAAATCCAGAAAACACACACTGGGAAAGTCCTCAGGCACAGAACAGTTTAGTTTCTCATTTTGATAATCGAGGCAGCATCTGTCAACCTTGTTTATATTTGTTACATTTCATAACCAGACACAAGAATGAGGACAAGAACTACTGACACACAAAAGATGCTTGGATCTATAGCTTGCCTTTCATCCTATGTACTACACAGCAGAAGTTTTTTCCCACTCACCACAGAAACAGTAACTGAAGAAATGGACAGGTAATAAGTGGGTGAGATGAATTAGTGTGCATCATTCCAAACAAAATAGTGAAAAAGCAGGAGTTAAAGACAAAACATACTCAAAGGGCACATGCTGACAACCATGATCTAGTCTTGAATTAGTTATTTCAGAAACTGCTTGTGAGTTTGACTTAAAGCACAATAAACCACCTACCCAGCAAAGAAAATATGAAAGCAGATAAATCTATTAGAAATTCACTAAATTAAAGTTATCTTAGAGGAAGATTAAAAGCTTCAATCTGTTTCGGTAATAGATGGGATTTTATCAATAAACCACCATCATAACAAGCAACTTTGAAGTCCACTGATCCCAAGCTTCACTTGAAAACATGCTATAATAAGCAGAATATTAAACAAACAATACATTAGGCAGTGTCAAGCTAACTGATAGTAAGGACTGCTAAGAAAGGAGTCTTTCCAAGGCATTAATCAACTACATTAGGTCCCCCTAGCCCACTAACTTTTCTCTCTTATCCTCGGGAACACCCATATGGCTCTGTATCCCATGGGCAATGCTTCATGCACAGCTAGGCTGTGCCTAGCCCTAAGTGAGCACATTGTGCATGAGACTTAAAACACAGATTCCTATCTCCTAGTGACCTCTGTGCAATGGACACTACAGATGTGTTCTTCAGAGCACAACTCCCAAAGAAATCAAAGGTCAATTAAATACACCTGCAAAGCAGGTGCTTTTCAAAACAATTCTTATATGTCTTACTATCCTAAGCTATAATAATAAAAGCCAGCACTGGCCTTTTCTTACATTAACCTCACTCAGCTACCATTTCAGCACAGGGTTTTAATCAGTAACTACATGGTGCCAGTACCTCTTTTTAGCAAAGTCTTTTGCATTTTGCAAATTAAGTAGAAAGATTTTGCAACTTCAAACTTCTCCTGTCTTTAAGAATTCCTCTATTACCTTTTATCCTCCTCTCCCTACTTCTCCCATTTCCACTGAAGAACTTTTGGCAGTATCATTCCAATGGATACTATCTGCAATTAGACATGATCTGAGCAGCACAGGCTGTCTGCCAAGATACCAGCCCCTTAATGCAGCTGGACTGCAGAACTCTGACTTTGGAATATGTATTTCGAAAGCATAAAGACTGACAATTCTGGTTTTTTATGTTGGAAGAATAAAGACGTCCCAATTGCTTAGAGACAACTGCTTTTAACAATGTGGGTTAAAGACCTTTGCAAGAATTCTTTTTCTGAGATTAAAACACATATAAAACTGTATTCAGCTACACTGTCATTTTTTAAACATTGAGAAATTATAAAGATCTTCTGTGGATTGTAATTAAAGACATTGATTTTCTATGAGGAAATTACATAAAAGCCAGATAGGATAACATGTTAATTCTGCAAGAGACCTCAAGACCACAACAAAATTACACTTGTTTTGCTTCTAAAGCAAAGTTAAACTGAGCAATGAAATTTGGAATAAGCTTTCTAACCCAAGAGGATGTTTTGTTTTGCTGGCAAACCCACTGTGAACAACCAGCAATCGCTGAAGCTGCGAATAGTGAAATTCACACAAGAATAGTCTCTCCCTAGATCAGCCAACACACTTAGAAAACTCAGAACTGGACAAAGTTTAACCTCAGGACTCACAAATATTTGTAGAATAGCTTGGCCAACCAATATATGAAGAATTAAAGTTCAAGAAACAGTCAAAATCCCTTCTTAGCTTGCAGACTTTACACTGCCTCATCAATCCTCTTCATCACAATAGTCCATTAGGCTTTAATTCCAAGTTAAGAGAACTTTAACTGTCTCAGAGGCTTAAAATAGTCACTACCCAACATATCACCAGCCTCTCAGATTTGCCTCCCATTAACTTGATTGGTGTACAAATGAAAAAATAACCTTTTCAGAGATATGATAGCTAAGCCTTGATCATTTCACCAGCACATTTGAAGGTATGAAGCAGGAACTCCAAAGGATAGAATTACCACTGAAGTCCCTTTATTTTGAAATTGCTGCATCAGATACGAGAATCAGACACATTAATGTCACTTTCTGTAGTCAGCTTTTGGCCAAGAAGTTCAGACTTTAATAATGAGTTCAATAATGCAACTGAGATTGCAAAGACTGAGAGATCGTTAAAAAAGACTTCTTGGCAGAAATAGTAACAGCACTTATGCCCTCAAGGCTAACATGTAGCCTAAAAGCATACCAGAAGAATTTTGGCTTGAAGTTTTCACATGCCAGACAACTTTGTTAGGAAGATTCTTTGGAGAAAAGACTTCTGCTCATTTTTTTCCCCAACAAACAATGCCTTATTGATAGGATTTCTTATGTGATCCTCTTCTGTTCAATGAATAAAACTACTTGTCTATTGCTTTTTTGTGTATTTCTGCTCTAAGAGAAAAAGACAGAGGAAAAAGTACCCCACAGATTGTAAGAACGTGTAACTGCTGCGACTGATGATTCCTTTCCCACAGTCTGTAATAGCCCCTGATGACTTAAACCTGACCATCTGTCATATCACCCATCTTGTATCAGAGCCATAGGACTCCAAAGGAGACTACAGATTACAACATTTCCAGAGCACAAAACATAGCAAGAGCTGTAAAAAATTCCTAATTAAATCAATCAGGAAGTATTTCTCTCTTTTTGAAAGCAAATTCAGCTTCTTGAAAACATTAAGCAACTTTGTAGTGCAGCTCTATCATTCAGGAATGGAACCAGCGTCTTTTGTTTACAGATTGCCAGAGATTCAGTGGTTGCCCTTGTCACTGCACCACAAACAAACTGTTTGTACAGGATCCTGGAGTTCAAAAATCTTAAACATCTGAAATTATTGCTGCCATGTCATGGCAGCAGCAAGAAAACCTATTGCAGTGGCACCCAGTGGTGCTGCTGTAGTTCAGAGCTTGGTGGCGTGTCCATAACAAATACCATCTACTGGAGTCTACGCTTCTTCCATTCTACATGGGTTTGGCCTTGGAAGTTGGTAGGCAACACTGCATGCAAACATCTGTTTCTACATGAGATGACTGCTAAACAATCCCCCCATTTGAAATGGAAAATTTGAAATCCAACTCCCAAAAAAGTCCGAAGACGAGAATTTACTGCACTGAAAAGCAAGCTCTCTTCTGTATAACACCTCTCCTCCAATGCAACCATAAACACTGAATAGAATTTAAGAGACCACAACTGTTAATTTCCATTGCAGCAGACTGAACAACAACCTTGGCAAAAAAAAAAATGAGAGGAACCTCCTTTGTATCAACAAGGCTTAGTAAATGCTCAACTAATCAGCCAAAGTAACTCAGTGCTCTCAGATTGTTATCTTCTACACCTACAGACAAGATGACTCTGCATGATTACCCAAACAACAAAAAACTACCATAAGAGCAGCGCTTGATAGGTATAGCCATTAGTCCACAGAAGAGTAACAACCCTGCAGCAAATGGTATCAACGTTGCCTTGGCCTTACGAAACACATAAAAACCAATCAAGAAATGGTACATCCATGTTTCATTTCCTATAGAATAGTCTCCTCCTCCAAATGAAACCTAAGAATCTTCTCCAAATTAGCAAGAAAATAAAACTACTACATGCAGTCCATTATTTTGCCCTTGTTTGGATATCTAATCTGGAAAACATAAAAGTGGACATCCTTTTCCCCTCAGTTTTCTCTATCACATAATGCTCCTGAGCAAAGGCACAGACCACAAAATAAGAACACCAAGAACTAAAGCATCAGACCCAGAAGGGAGTTATGCCACAATTCTCATGTGGTGGTCTGCAACCTATCCCCATATCTGTCAGTCTATGTGATATTGCCACACATTGAAGTTAACAAAAGGGGTTTGACTTTGGAATTCTAATAGTTCTCACCACAAGCAAACACCATAAACAACTGCATCTAAACCACAATACCTGTGATTCAGACTTCCTAGTCAAATTCAGGGATAGTCTAGGTTGTAACAACAACCTCAGAATACCCCCTAATAAGGGGATTCTAGATTATATAATGTATAGAGCACTCAGTTCAGACTCACCAAAAGGAGAATTAAATATGGAGAGGAAAGACTCCCTCAGGAGATCAAAATCAACTTACTGGTAGAGTTGCCTTGCATCTGGATGATACATTTGGATTCTTTGCTGGTTTCTCGGGAATTGAAGGGCCGAACCCGCACAGCCACCTTCACTGAAGCCCCCGACATTCTGCTTGCTTGTAGCGCAGGCCACAGATTTAAAGTTAGAGGGCCAAGAGCGTTTCAAGTTATCCTTCTTGTTGGGGTTTTCTAGAAAGAAACACATAATTTAGTTACTTACTAACACATTATACTTCGTTACTCACAGCCACTGTACTCAAGATGTTGATAAAATTAAGGGGGTTTAAAGTTATTTCATAACTTCACCTTCTGCTCTGCAACTGCCCTCCCCCTGTGAAAGCTGTCATTTCAAAGCCAGAACTGGATATACACCTTAACAGCACCCATACCCTGTCTCTCTAGTCAAAAGATTCTGTCACCTGAAGTAGCTCTTTGAAGTATACAAACATATTTGTTTTCATTACTTGGTTTTCTTCCCAGAAAGAAGGGATGCCAACCAAAATGAAGATCTGGTTGCAAGATGTGTTAGGCTTAGCCCAGCAAAGATAATTTTAGCAGTAAAGATACAGCTACTTAGATTTCATCAAGAGCTAGCTACCACATACTACAGAGCGGGGCTCTCTAGCTGTCAACCTTCACTGCCACAACACATTCACAGTAATATTAAGACTAACGTAACAGGCCATATCGCACCAACTTTCACTACACTCCATTCCAGAGACAAGGGTGCACCAAACGACCTTAAAGAACATTTTGCAGTCCTGGGAAAGTCCTCCTCTCAAGGGAAATAAAAGCTTAGTAACTACTCGTACATCTACTGATTAAAGGACATGCTACTCTAAGGAAGAAGAGGAATCAAAAATTACAGCCTTTAGGGTAGATATTACTGTCTATCTCCAGCAAATGTTCACCAGTAAAATCACCTTCATTATCACAACACTTGTTCAAATCCTACAGCATCCCAGTGATGGAGCACTCCAGGTGTCAGGAAAACTATTCTCGATACCCATAAGCCAAACTTCAAGGCGTCTCTGAGATAATTGAGCAGCTTAACTCATTGTCACAGCATACTGTCAGTATTGAAGTTAAGCAGACTGAAAAAGCATTAAGACAGAAGCAAAGAAAAAGCCATCAAGGGCTAGTAAAGAGCTACCACTCCTGGCTAGGAAAGCCCCTGCGGTACAGACTCTCAGAACCAGGAAGACTACACTGAGAAAACATGATTACATGCTTGATTTATCCTTGTATTCTAAATACCTGCTACAGCCACTGCTGAAAACAGTGCACTAGGTGCATTCTCTGGTATCACTCAATGCAGTCATTTCTATCTTCAATCTGAGCTAATATGGAGTTAACTGAGTTAACACAGCTCAAACCCTGCACGAATCATGCATGGCCCAGAAATCCTGTTATCATCTTTTCTGGTTATCTATACACCACACACCCAGTGAAATGCTCATTTCAGGGTTGCAATTGCAGTGCCAGAAAGGCAGAAAACCTACTAGCAGATTTAGAGCAGATGAATTTCACCTCTACAGTAAGTTCCAGAGCTGGTAAAAATACTTGAGATGCTTAATTCAAGTTAGAACACATCTGTCCACAGTACAAGAAGCTTTTAATAAAACTGCATTACTTCATTAATGCCATCACATGGGGAAGGCAGAAATTAAATTACTCCACAAGGCAGAAGAAGTAATTTAAAGCACTCCTTATTTTAGCTAGTAGCCGAGGTATCTCACCAGACTAGAAGAATAGGAATGTCTTTAGGAACAAGCCAACTGAATTTCAATGTCAGTGGTATAGCAAACTGGTTGAATAATGATTCAGGACACAGCCACACAAACAGCTTTAGGTGAGCAGAGAATTTTAAGAAGTGTCACAAAAAGCTTTAACAGAGTAAATAAGTAATGGTTTCACACTGGTCTCTTACGCTGAAGACTCACATGGTCTTCAAAGCTTAATGAATGAAGATTCTGGGTTATTTTAGTACTTGTTCTTGCTCAGAGGTGCCTACTTTGTGAATAACAAAGGATCAAACATGAAGGTTCATTATAAATCTTCGTGAGAATCTGCTGTGTGAAATTTTTGCTCTTATATCTCAACATGACCCATGCATTTGGGCCTGTGCTCTCATATGAAAGGTAAGTGAAAAGACCAATCCTGGTACACCCCAGTAGCATTGTTCAGTTGACCTTGAATATTGCTGCTAGAAAACAGGAGTGATGCTGTACATGCCAAGCCTGTTTCTGAAATACAATTAAGGAATCTATGAAGTGCAAAATCTCTGTTATTATCAGGTTCATAATGACACAGTTTATTTTGTCAGATGCAGAAAAAGGTGAGCTGGTGGAATTTTCAAATGGTGTAAAACTTCACAGAAACTCTACCTGAGACTGACTTGTGGTTCTCATCTTTCTTTACCCCTCATCTAGCCATATGAATGTGAAAATTGTAATTTTGTCAACTTTCCACAAGGAACAATGAATGAAGACAAGGCCATTCATTAGGGGGATTTCTCTTTTTCTAAAAAAAGAGAAGTATTATCAATGTGTTCTTATAGTATTATTTATTAAATGTAGAGAGCTATTTTCCCTTCTTACAGGAATCTCACTTCCAAAGATTTTTTTCTGATGTTTTCATAGAATACTCATCAATTTCTGAGGAACAGAATATCTCAGGTAACTGCGTTAATTTCTGCAGATAACTAGTGTACCTTGGAAACTGGCAAACAGAAGACAGAGTGAAAGAATTATCTACTTTAAGAACAAAGTAACTCCAGTACCTCTGAACACTATATTCACAGTAGGAAAGCACACCACCAAAGACTCCATGTGCACTAACTAAATGAATCTTGTTTGAAATACAGCTGTGAAAAAATTCTTACAGAACCGGCCATAAAATCCCCTACAACAGCACAAAATTTTAGCTGCTAGACTTTTGCAATTACCAACTTTTGCCAACCCTAATTTTTGAGACATTAGAAAGTTAAATGTGGTTTAATTTTCAAAGTAATTCATTCTCAGCTCTGCTATTTTTCATATCTGAAGTAATCAAATGCCTACTTGCAGTTGCACAAGGGTTACAGGAGTTGGTTTTTTTTTTTCAGCTAAGCAAGACTTAAGTTCCATTAACAAGAAAATTAACCATAACAAATTTATGGGGACCTTGGAAAAATACTAAGTTGTTGGTGTTTTGAGACATTTTTCCTTGTTTATCAGCAACTGGTTGTAACATTTCATAAAGGTACTATTGGCCTTATACAGAATGAGAAAATGAGGCACAATGAGACCAAGTTGCATAGCACCATGACTGGTTTTTTCAGGGTTCACATTTTCCAGCTGTATCACCTACTAGTACAAAATGCTGTCTACAAGGTGGTAGGTAACAGGAAACATAACTTGCAACACAGCAAAGCAGAAGGTGTGATACAGTCTGTGGTGAAGATTTAGAATAATAGTCTTTACAATAAATACAGGTTTGTGGGGTTTTGGGGTTTTTTAATGTTCTTTACAGGCTTATATGACTGCTATCCATGCTAAAATGAATCATTCCCTTAATGTCTTGGAAAAAAGTCTGCTAGTTGTGTATTTTTTAATGTTCCGCCTGTCTGAAGCCAACCAGGAGCCACATAAAGAAGGGAACTGCACACTCGAGTCTTTGACGTGATATTCCACTGACTCCAAAACAGGTGGTACATCTTATGTGAGCTGTGTAGTTAGCTCCGTTGGCACAGAAGCAAATCCTACATATTAATTTTACAACTACTTTCAACTATTATTAAAAGATATCCACCATCCAGCCTCTGAGTCACACGGTGAGGTTTTAATACAGCGTGGCATTTAAAAAAACATCTAAAATATCTGTTTTCTGTTATTCAAGATGACAAACATGATAATGTTGGACAATCATCCTTTGTGGTCTCAAAGCACTCAGAACTAGATTTGGACTTTCACACAGATCTTTAGAAGAAATAAACTGTTCATTAATGTATAGATCCTTGGATGTATTCTAGCAAATCAATGTTTATGCCATGGTGAAAAGCTGGCTTTTGGGTTTTTTCTCAAATAATGTTACAATAAAACAGAACAGAGATTTAGAGTCAAATTATTATTTACATATACAGATAAGACTGCAACAAGTTTGTAGTGGTTACATAAACAATAGTCAGAATCTTTATCTCTGCCATCAAACAAAAAAACCCACCACACATCACAAACGAAGAATCACTTTTTTTACCACAGCCAGACATTGTGTCATATTTGCACAGGTCCATCTACCAGCAAATGTGCTAAGTTTTAAACAGAAAAACTACTGGTAACTTAATCAGCACAACAGCTCTAAAGAAAGAAAATGAACAGGGATAGAGATTAGTATATGGAAAATTACCAAAACAGCTGCTCAGAGCAGCAGGGGTTTGTGAACAAGAGGACCAGGGTGAATCCAATTTTAGGTCCTGCAGTATGGGTCAGGTAGTGATGACAGTCTGACATATCAGCTGAGCTCAGTCACTACCAACTGCTATCTTTGCACTAAGTGAAGATGCCAGATAAAACAGCAATGCAGAACTTGGCAGCGCACCCAAAATCTCAGCATATAAACATATGGGTGTTTATCAGCACACCAGCGCACTGGATTGTGCAATAACAAAAAGAGCTGAGCAAAGAAGACCCTGGAAGGGAAGGAAAATACACCTCCAAGTTTGGTATGAACGTATTTTACATTTCAGAGAACAGAAACAAATTCATCTTCTGCTTCTGGCAAATTCCAGTTCCTCAATCGTAGCATAATGCCCATATTTTGCCAATGACCCCAAAGCTACCAGGCCTGTCATCCTGCCTCTTGACGCCTGCCTCCTGACTTAGCTCACCGAGGATTGTCAGATCATCATCCCAATATGGCTGCCTCAGTAATTGCGCTGTACCGAATCCAGGGATGGATCCACTCCCTCCAGGACCACAAAAAACACCCTGGAAACCACAATCCTTTTACATCCTTGCATCTTCCAGCTGGTTGCGGGACTGTGCCTCCTCCCTCCTCAACAAGCCATTATTCCCTCTACCTCATTTGAGCTAGAAAGAAGGACGACGAAACGCGGGGATATTTGCGACCCACATAGAGGGCGGGATTCAGACGAGGAAGAGGACGGGGGAAAGGCCATACGACCATGGCTCGGAGCGCCTGGGGGAACGGGGAAGGAAGCGTCCCAAGGGGCAAGTATATGCATCGAGCAGATGCAGGCAAGGAAAGGCCGAGCCGGGCCCCACGCCCTTACGCCGCTGCCCTGACAGCTCCGGGGCACCCCGTCCTGCCAACACTCGGCGTTACCCCCGCTCCAGTCCCTAGGCCCCATCCCACCCGCGGCGCCCCCGTCACGTTCCCCTCCCCACCGAACAGCTGCGTATAACAGCACCCCTGCCTCCCCCTCCGCATTACGGCATCCACCCCACCCCCGCACCGAGCCGTTCTCCTGCTCGCCTCCCGCCGCTCCCCTACCAACCGCCGTCGGCGGCTGCCGGGTGAGCAAAGCCGGCCCTCACCTGGGGAACCGGGGGATCCGCAGGACGCGGGCAGAGCGGGGCCGCCGGTACTGTCAGCAGCTGGGGAAGGCGGCGGGGCCGGTGAGGCAGCGCAGCGCAGGGCGGGGAAGAGAGAAGAACCCGTCCATCCCCATCACGCTTCGCCGCCTTCACCGAGGGTGGGAGACACACACACCCCCGCCGCCAGGAAGCGAGCAGGAAGGAAACGGGAAGAACGAGGGAGGGAAGGAGGGAGGAGAGAAAGGGGAGGGAAGAAGCAGAAAGGCTGCGCCTGGAAGAAGGAGCGCACCGACGCGCTCCCCACAGCGCCGCTCCCACACTGACAGGACCGCGGGGCTCCGCACCCGAGCCCGCCTCCGCACGGAAAGAAATGGTATCCAGCCAATAGCCGAGCGCCATTACAGCCTCCTCCCTGAAGTCTACCAACCGCCAGGCGCAAAATGGGCGGTGGGCCCGCCTCTCACCCTGCGGACTGACAGAGCCGCGCACCAATCACAGCTCGGGAATACCTCTCTGCGATGACAATCGCTTCTTCTCCCTCAGAGGCAATCCCTCCGCCGCGCCCCGGGGAATCGGTTCTTGTGCTTCCCCAGCCAATCAGAGCTCGGGCTGGGACATGAGTGACGTACCCGGCACCGCCGCTCCGCCGCGCTGTGTGCGTGCGCGCCCCCCCGAGGCAGTGCCGGCGGCGCGCGTTGTTACCGCAGATGTGAGCGAGAAGTGGGCGCTGGTGGCTAAAAACAGCCTTCAAAGGTGCGCGACTGGGCTGCGCCCCCGAGGCGAGGTAGGAGCGTCTGCCTGCCGAAAAACGGCGACCGTAGCAGCCAGTCCGCCAACGCCCCGCCAGCCTCAGTGGGCTGCAGGACGATGTCGAGGCCTAAACATGGCTTAACCGTGGCAGGTCAGAGAAAAGGGATTATTTTTTCCTTTCCCTCCCTTCAAAACGTTATCTAAGCACCCTGAGACTTTACTGCGGTTTTTCTTGTGAGTATCAGGTTTATGTCAGATTGTAGTTAGTTAATGGTGTTGGATTAGCTCTTGTACTGTGAGAACTTCTGACATGTTCTCCCAGTAGAACATTTTTGTGGCAGCAATTAAAGTTTTAAAGTTCCTCCTTCCCATTAGTGACTTCTGCTAGAAATAGGCTTTTGTGTAAGCTCAGAGTCATGAAAAAAAAGTAAACCCACCCACAGTCCATCCATGATGTATTTTCAATACATACCCTATTATAAACAAACTGGATTGCAGCTGGAACCCAACACTTCTTTTCAGGTCAAGGTGTAATTTTCATTCAAGGCCTCTGGTCGTTGAGTACATTGACCTTCAGTGCGTCTCTTGTTTCCCATCAATTCCAGGTTTTTGCCGAGGAGTTGTTAGGCTGGGGACAGAGTGGCTGAGAGCAGCCAGGCAGAAAGAGACCTGGGGATACTGGTAGATAGTAGCTGAAGAGGAGGCAGCAGAGCCAATGGCATCCTGGGCTGGCTCAGGAGCAGTGTGGGCAGCAGGACAAGGGAGGTTCTTCTGCCCCTGTGCTCAGCACCGCTCAGGCCACCCCTGGAGTGCTGTGTCCAGTTCTGGACTCCTCCATTCAAGAGAGATGCTGAGGTCCTGGAAGGTGTCCAGAGAAGGGCAGCAAGGCTGTGGAGGGTCCTAGAACAGAGCCCTGTGAGGAGAGGCTGAGGGAGCTGGGGGTGTGCAGCCTGCAGCAGAGGAGGCTCAGGGCAGAGCTCATTGCTGTCTACAGCTTCCTGAAAGGAGATAGTAACCAGGTGGGGTTGAGCTCTTCTGCCAGGCACCCAGCAACAGAAGAAGGGGACACAGCCTCAAGCTGTGCCAGGGCAGGTTCAGGATGGATGTTAGGAGGAAGCTGTTGGCAGAGAGAGTGATTGGCACTGGAATGGGCTGCCCAGGGACGTGGTGGAGTCACTGTCCCTGAAGGTGTTAAATAAAAGCCTGGCTGGGGCACTTAGTGCCATGGTCTGATTGATTGGGTAGGGTTGGGTGCTAGGTTGGCTGGATATCTTGGAGGTCTCTTCCAATCTGGTTGATTCTATGATTGGTTTCTCCCTTGCATATCATCTGCAGTTACACCTGAATACAACAGCCTAACATACATCGGGGCAACAGGTTGTAGGAAAGTGCTGCCATAAAACTATCAAAGCCAAAACAACTGGCTTTCATGTGTCCTAGAAAATACTATTCTTTGAACTCTGGAAGACCTCCTATTGGTGATTGAGTGGTATTTTTAATGTGACGTAACTGTGCTAACTCCTATCTGGGGCCATGCAGAATTAGGTCAGCTACGATTTCTCAGGGGGAAAAAAACAACTCAGAAAACCTGTTTTGAAATCCTCAGCAACTTGACAGGATACTGGGTGTGTGTGGTACTCCTCCATGGTAAGATAATGTGATTAATTTTACTTCAACAAAGCTTGTGTAGTGTCTCTTGGGAACAGTAGATCCTGCAGCACAGTCTGAAGTCTAGGTTTAGAGAGTACTCCCAGGAAATAGCTCCAGGATGTTAATTCACTCACTTGCTTCCAGAGTACTCAAAAATCTGCTAGAAATGGTCAGAGAAACTCCAGTTCCATGCTGAGAAAAATAATGATGAAGGGCATATGACACCTGCTGTACAGCACCTGGGAGATCACCCACTGAAAAGGGAGACAAGAAGAAAATTCCTCTTTAAATGTTCAAGTATGGAGTTGAAAGGTGGTCAGCAATTAAGCCAGTCCCCAGCGTCTGGTTGTGATGCCTTTTCAATTACAGAACCTGGGCTTTTTATCCCCATTGAATTAACTAGCCTGTGCAGTACCACCTTGGAAAGTCAGGTCTTCTTGGCTAATTAAGGTGTGGAATACACTGAAATGGAATTCTACTGTGACATTCCATTTGTGAATCTTGCTTTAAAAATTAGCGTCTGTTCCAGTAAGGGAAAGGCAGACCATTCTTACTCTTTTGAGGTGTTCTAAGCAGTATCTATGCAAACTACCCTGCAAACCAACAGGAACATACCCAGGTCACTGCAAGTGTGTGTATTTAAAACATAATTTTCTAATAAAATAATCATAATGAAGGTATCAAGCACAAGAAAAGTGTTCCTGAGCATTATGTTTGAAAGAATTAGAGCCCTTCTTGCCTTTATTAGGACAAATCTAGTTGGTCACTCAATTCAATGAGATATATTACCTAAAACTGGGCTTAAAATACAGGTAAGAGGGTAGGTTTAAGCTGAGTGAGAAGGAAAACAGCTATATTGCAGTGCAGTGTTCCTGAGGATTGCTGGAGTCGAGCTGCTGCTGGCTAAACCAGCATTGTCATCCTGCTATTAACAGCATTAGGCTGTCCTTGCTGCCAGCAGGGAACAGTTGACAGAGATGTAAATTGTGCCATTACATAAGTATAAATTGTGACATAATAGAATCAATTGTACTGAACTGTATTGTTATAACATCAGAACTTGCCCTAGGAGTTTCTCTAGTCACAGAGCTAGACAGAGGGCAAGTACAGAATCTTTTAACTTCCCATTTTCCAAGAAAAGCACATTTTCAATTTCTATGTAAGCAAACCAATCCTGGGATAAGCAGGTCACAGATGTAGATTCATGTAAATGGCAGAAGTAATTTGATCAATTGATTTCTGTGCTCCCTAATATAAAGTCTCTGTCTTGTAACGAGGTTACAGTTAGGTTGGCAAAGGGGAAAACGACATGGGAAAAGAACCACAAAACTGCAGGTACTGCTAAATGAATTAAAGTCAATATTGTTACACAGCTGATACACTTTTGTGGTAGATTAATCTTTAACCCAGTATTAACTTCATCTTTCCTCTGGTGTTACTCACATGCCAGCTCTCCACTCAAAGGCAAGGCTTCGATTCACTTTTGCACTCAGAAGACAGCAGGAAAGAGGCATCTTCAGCTGCTCCTATTAAAATACCTTTCGGTACTCTGCCCTTGACTGCTGAGTTTGGGAGAGTGTCTGAATTCACACCTTTGAAACACTTGATACCAGTTCTCCAGCTAAAATGGGTTTAGCCACTTAACATCAGCCTTTGTGTCTTCTGTACAGTGTGGATTCATTTCCAAATGATAAGTGTATGCCATAATTAGACAACAGTTCAGTCATGCACTTTGCTATTTATATTCCTCAGGCCAAAATCTGATAATGGTGGCAGAATATGAAATACAGATTATGCTGAAGGGCATTGTCTTGACTAACAGAAATATTTACCTTAGGTATAAGATGTAGTTCCTCCTGTCATGTTTGCATCCCAAAGGTCAGCCCTGGATTATATATGATCTAGCCAAACGTCCCCTGAAACCTGGCACCAACTGTCCTGTGCCTATGAATAGGGACAAGAGTCACCCTTGGGAACATTCCTTACCTTGAAGCATTACTGATATGTGACACATTTTTCACATAATTTCTTAAAGTTACCTCCAGATCTTAATCATTGCCAGCAAACATGAACAAAGCCACGCAGCCATTTGTGGTTTTTCATCCTGTCACACTTAAAGGAAGTAAGGAAACCTTTTGTGCGAGTGTGTATCATTTTATTGTAGTTCAAGAGAGTCAGGAATTGAACAGAAGACACAGCCAAAAACAGAGAAAAACAACCTTTTTTTCCAGACAATTTTAAAACACTGTGGTTTCAAATCCTCTTTAAAAAGGAAATTCAAGTATTATATGCAGGGGGCAGTAATACAAAAATGTTTGTGAATCTTTTTTTTTTTCTTTTTTTTTTTAAAAATGTAGTTCTACATTTCCTGCACCCTTTCTGCTTTGGTAAGGCCAAGCCATGGATACAAATTGGTACGCAACATAAGAAAAATGACCCCTGCCCCAAACTGCAGCCTCCAGGAATAAGAGGCTCTGCTCTCTGCGGACAAGCTCTAATGGCTCAGAACTGTCAGTTAGCATATATCATATCTGCAGCATTAAGAGAATGGATTTTATTGTTTTAAAAGTCACTGAAATCCTGGTGTTCCCAAGCATCTCACTCGTTGGGAGCTGTTTGAACACATTTCTGTCTCAAGGCTTTTCAAAAATACCAGAGCATCTAGATCAGCAGAAAGAAAAGGGAGACTGCAAAGAACGGAAATTAAAATCCACGTGGGAAATCTTCGTTTTGGAAATGATCCTCCTGTCTACTACCAATTAAAACCCAAGTATGTATAATACAAAAATACCACCCCAAGGTTCACACTTTGTTGCAGGCACAGTTATCGCACAGAATGTGTTCTTTTGAGGGCAGGGGAATGATCTTGATTTTCACAGGGACTTTTCTTTTTTTTTGCAATACAAAAGAAAGAAAAAGAAAAACGAAAGAAAGAAAGACAGCAGTGCAGGTTTGATAAGTGGAAAAGGAAGAAGAGAGGGAAAGAGGAAAAAGTTACTTTAGCAGCAAAATGTCCAAGGTTCTAACCACAAATCAAATTAATTGATGTCTGCCTGTAAAAAATAAGGTTGAAGGGATGCTGCCCTGATCCATTCATCTTTGCTAAAATAATTCAGCTGTAAAAACTCCAAAATGTGACATGTTGAAGGACAGTTTTGTAACATAAGCAACTTTCTAGCTTGTCCTCCATGTTATTGACCATCATTATCACTTAAATATATGTACAAGAATTAAGCTGCTTTTCTCCTCGTCCACATGCTTCTGGTCACTAGAGCGAGTCAGTACCAGTGGGCATGCTAATCCCGTCAACAGCTTGCAAAGAGTATCTGCTCCACTATTACCACAACAGCCCACGCCCTGCTCTTCCCATCGGTGGTGGCGTGCACTGCAAGGGAATTTTAATGGTCAGCATTCTGCTTGTCTCTCATCCAGGCTTGGATTTGCTCTTTAAGTTCTGGCACTAACAGTAGGGGGGAGGGGAAGAGAAAAAAAAAAAAAGTGTTAATTTAGCAGTTAATTAATAATACTACTGTAAGAAAGCTCCTCATTACCAATAGCAATTTCTTTTATTGAAACCTGAGCTACTGCTACTTCCTGCTCCATCAACATATTTTCTGCACAGCTTTGAGTAAATGAGTTACTCATTTACCTGCTGTAACACCATCTTTTAGCCCAGTATTTAGAAGACAAGGGTGTGGAGCTTTTTCCCAGACAAAGGGAAAGCAGAAAGAATGAACTTTCTTGGGCAAGCAGAGATGACAGAACTGTCAACCTCTTCGGACTCGACACTATCTTCTGGAAATACCCAGAGCAAAGTGCACCCAAATTACTTTCCCCCCATCCACAGCTCCATTGCTGACTGTTAAATGGTTACCTGGTTCCAGCATATTTTCTGTCAGCGTCTGACGATTGAAAGGATCAGTGGAAGAGTTCAGCAGGTGTCTCAGGATGATTGACCTGTCCATAATAGTTCCTGATGGCAGCCTCACAGGATCAGTCATCAGAGTGTCCATCAGTGGATCTGAGGGCACAAGTGTCTCATTAAACTGAACACAACAGCTCCAGATTTTATCTGCTCACAAAACCACAGTGTGGAACTGATAATCTAGGTCTTCAGGTATACTGCTGAGGTTACAGACAATGAGCAGCAAACTTTAGCCTTTATCTTGCTTTCCACTTTCTGAGCTGGTACTAAGGATTAGCTATTTTGACCCCATTTTCAGATTTGGGCATTTATTTAACTGTGTTAGTACAATTAAGCAAAACAGATAGGACTGGACAGTACAGCCTCAGGGAAAAGCAATGAAAGAGTAACTCTTGCCCTCTAGACTTTCTTAACTATTTAATTAAAACAGAGCAGAATGCAAGGCTTCAGAAACAATACATAGTTTCTATTAATATCTACTTACATTTAGAATCCAAGTAACAAAACAAATCCCTCTTCTAACAAGTCAATACACAGAAAACTCAACTTGCCTCTGAACTCATCTGGAGCATCGCTGTAATCAATTTCTGCACGGGCATTCTTGGCAACAATTTCCTCCACTTTCTCTGCCAGCAGTTTGAATTTCTCTATTGCTATGGTTGACTTGATTCCAGCTTTTCTCATCTTTGAGATAACCTCCTCAAAGAGCTCTTTACTGTAGGACCTCTACAAGCAAAGCATAAAAAGGCAACTTTGCTGAGTTGTGCTATGCTAACATTTCATAAAAATTCTAAAGATCTTTTAATGCATCTTTTAAACTTGAGAAGGGAGGAATCCATGAAACCTCAGCTTTACATCAGACAGAAGAGCAGCCTGCAGGTAACATTTCATCTAGCACCAAAATGTCAACTCTGGGGTAGACTTGATGCTTTTTCATAGCTCTCCACCACTGCAGAAGTGTTTGGGACCATTACAATTAAGGCAATATCAATTAATCAAAATTAGTAAGACACGTTGAGAGGCTGACTTAATTATTAGGCTTGTCTCTTGCACAAAACATGTCTCTTGCCCCTCCTGCCTGTATTCCTGTTCTCACAAGCCTTGGCTGAAAATACAGCATGAAATCCAATGTTGGGTTTTGGTTTTACTTAATTTTTTAACTTCCCCGATTACGTGGAAGGCAGTACTGGAAAGAAGTGATTCTTTCCCCTAACCCAAAGAAAGCCAAACAAAAAACTCACCCTGGGACATTGCAAAAATAGTAAGGCAGCTCGGAGGGAGCTGATACTTGCTGGAAGTGTGCCAGCCAGCACAGGAAGAACTGCACAGCAACACAGCACAGCATTTGGAGAGGCCAAATGTACATCCCATAGTTTCCAACTGAAGCAAGCATTACTTTCATGTGAAAAAATAAAAGGCAAGGACTTTGGAAAGCTACTTACATTCTAAAGACACCAATTTCTTTGAAGCTCACAAGGCCACATTTTGATAGAAGCCTTTTAATAAAAATGGTTATTTACTCTGCAGTGCAAGGCTGAATTAAATGACAAAGCAAAACACAAAGTCTCACAGATTTCTGTCTCCCTTGGGGAGTTTAAAATGTCCAGCACAGGCCTGCTTCTTTCAGCTACACTGCACTGAGCAATACCATTCACTACTCAGGACACACAGTGCCCACCCAAACCCCTTTCCAGTCCCCAGAGAACAGAACTATGGCAGCATGCCCAAGGCTTTAGATTTCCTCTAATACGTGCTAGGATTTCCAAACAGGAGATGGATCAGAGCGCTTTAGGCTCTGCCATGATCAGGCATTTTGTGGCATTTTTCAGCCATTAACCAACTGTGCATTTCCATGGTATTCCTTTCCTGTCACTGGCAGTTTCCAAGATATTAGTCACTCCCCCACACCCTTTTATGAAGGGCTACTTTGTTAATTAAGATTTATTCCAGTTCCCACACCAGCAGATGTGTTTCTTATTAATCCTTATGTCACTGATGTGCATTTTGCTGTGGCTGGCATCAGTAACTCAACGATGGATAACATTTTCACTTCCATATATACTGAACAGCATAAAGACACCACACTGCATGCTCCTGATACACCTGCAAACACACAAGGTCTGTTTCAGAAGTGGTGCTGATACTGTCTGTAATTACCAGGATGTAAATAATTACAGAACACAGATTGTGAGTTACTCTGATATCTCTGCTTCACCAGACATGCAAATCCAGCTTCATGTAATGCAAACCAGCTTCCACTACAAACACAGGTAGCTACTGAGAACAGTTTTTTCCTCTAGATTTTGACAAGTTTATTCTGTAAGACACAGGCAGAGAGATGCAATTGAGTAGTGTGACAACTTTACAGGTTCAGCTCCCTGCGCTGCTCCAAAGGGCTCTCATGTGTGCTGCATTTCATCAGTTTGTTACACTGCCATTTAATAAAGTGATATAAAAAGGAATACAAATTTACAAGGAGTTAGTCTAGAGAACAAGCTTTGGACTGCTAAATGAGACTCTTATTCTCAGCCCCAGCTCTGCCTGTTTCTTGTGCTGCTGTTGAGAAAGCAAGGAGTCAGCACTCTTTGCATGCTTCAGTATTCCCACCTGCAAAACCAGGACAAAGTACTTTGGATAATTTGCAGTGAGCCTGTAGCTCATAAGCAACTGATGCTCAGGAAATGTCCTGTGTGTGTGAAGTGCCACAGGTGTTTGTGTGTCTCTAGATTTGCACAACACTTTGAAAAACACACCCACCTACAGAGAGCAGACGGAACAGGAACACAGAAGGAAAACAAATTACAAACATTTGATGGAAACTGGGTAGCAGCAGATAAGATGAAACTCTTGTTGAGCATTCTGTAAAGTCCTGTTTGTCCACAGTGCTTTTGCCCTTGCCCCTCAGCCTTTTGCAGCTCACCTGATCATCAGCAATGGCTTTAGCAAAGCGAGCACAGTCTAGCTGCAGATAGATGTCAGTGAGTTGGTCCAGCAGCTTCTTTGGTTCAAACCCATACTTCTCAGGGTTTTCGACTTTCAGATCGCGGCACTTGGGGCCACACAGTTGCTGTAAGTTAAAGTTCAACATGGCAGCCAGTCGTGGTCCAAGTTCCTACAGGACCAAAGTAAAACACAGACCACAGCATGAGGCCAGTGATAAAGCAAGATTAGCACTAGGTTTGCACACAGCAAGATCAGGAATTATTAACTAATAAAACTATCATTTGTAGGCTTGCAGGAAGTGCCTTTGTGCTATGCGTGCTTTCCATTAACAAAAACAGCAAGCAAACAGCTTCTGTCTCAAAGGATGAAACCATCTCAGTGACTCAGGTAATGCTCTTAACATCAAATAACTTCAACAGCAATTAGATTTCAATGAGCTGAGGAAGAGGAGGAGAATGGTGACTAAGGGCTACCAAACATTTCCAGGTTATTATCCAGCAGCAGGGATGTTAGGGAAGTTTGAAGCCAAGTTAAATCTGAGCAGGACTTACAGGTCTGAGAAAAGGCTTTTGAACCTGCTTGGTTAGGATATGGAACATATCAACAGTTTCTGTTGCCAGGGCAAGATATGAACGAGACACGCGCTCATCCTGAGCTAGCTGCGACTGACGGGCCTGTTGCTGGTCCTAGAAAGCAAACATTCAGGTGTTACAAGTCCACAGATCTCCTACAGCATCACCCATCAATAGCAGCCATAATGCTAATGTGACCTAGACAGACAGAAGAGCAGGCAGCAATTCAAATCCAGGTGGGATACATGGTTTCATTTATGGCACAGCTCATTTTGCTATCCAGTACTGAAGTCTGCACCCATTTTCCAGAATCCTGCAACGCTAAAGCTGAATGCAAATGGCATCACAAGACTCCAGTTAGTGAGTCTCTTTACCCCCTGGAACTGCCTCTCACAGCTGCAGAACTGGGTTATGCTTCCTTTCCATCCAAATACCAATTCTTCAAAACCAGCTTGGGATCTGAGAGTCAAATGAGGTTCTCTAAATTAGGCACCATCAAAACTAACAAACACTCCTCACAGGAACACTCTGTGGATGATGTGATGCAATGATGCCACTACAGGCATTACCTTGCTAGCAGGCACAAACAGGAAGAAAGGCTTCAGAAGAGCAAAGCAGAGTATGTTTTAACAAAGAAGACCTTATAGCTTCTCCAACTCTTTTTTCTTTCTTTTATTTTTTAATAATCAATAACCTTAGAATAGAAATCCCTGACACTGGTGGGTCAACACAATTACTATTTAATCTGGCTGCAGTCTGAGCAAAAGCACTCTAATTGTCTGCATCGAATCTACCCCAGATCAATGCATCAACAAAAGAAAAGCTTCTGTTCCTTGAAATAAATTCAACTGGCGAGCAGCTTCCAGAACCTCCTTCAAGAAGGTTAAAGTCTCAGTTTCTCCAGTTAGAATTAAGTGCATGGCAATTTACACCTGTATACGATTCCCACTTTGCACCACTCTCTTTGCCAGCCACAACACAACTATGCAGAATGATGTTTTTTGCAGAATGTCATCCAGAGTGACCACAGCCATACTGGAAGCAGGAAAAAAAGCCATCAAGAACTGCTCCTCAGCAGCAGCTCTTTGGTGCTGCCCCTTGTTAAAAACGGGTTTTAATGGTCTTGTATTTAAAAAATTAAAGTAAGTAAAGGGCACTTTGAGAAACAGCTCTGTTCACCCTGGGCAGCAGGTCCCATTGTTCTTTATTCTTCATCTCCTCTTGCACTTCATGGATACGTTTTAGGGACTCCAGACTCTCATCCAGCAAGAAAGTTGTGTCATTTATCAGCATGTTGATGTAGCGAACAAACTGCTTCCCAGAGCTGAAAACATTGAAACACAGTTACCACGGCAGAGCAGGTGGGTGTGCAGAGCAGACTGCAACCCCAGCAACACTCCTTCTGCACTCTAAGGATCCCATTCCCCAAGCCAAGTTGGTTGTGGTGTCCAGAGCTCAGCTTAGGAACGCTCCAGTTCTACGGGAAGGGGTTGCCATTTAAAATACAACGGAAAGCAGCATCACCCATTCCCACTGGTAATGACCTCCTCAGGACACTGCCTGAGCAGCTTGGGTGACAGTAAGCAGCTTGCCACACCATGCCTTACTCACTTGAACTCTTCCATAAAGGTACCATGGTGAGCTATGTTCTGCCAGAGGCTTTTGAAGATGGTGCTGATGTGGTAGCGGATTGTAAACTTGTCATAGAACTCACTAGTGGCTCCAGTATGTTCCACATCTGAAAAAGACAGAGCCCACAACTGAAATCAAAACCCTTTCCCACTAGGACTCACTACATCTCTCCCCTCCTGCCTCCAACACAGTGAGCTTCAAGCAATGAGCTTTAGGAGACAAAATTCAGCTCCCAATCAGAAGTCTCTGTCTTAATTGCCATTAAAAGAAGCAGCACTGTCCATTACAAACTGGAACAGAGAAGGTTTCACCTCAGCCTAAGGAGAAACTTCTCTACAGTCAGGGTGACAGAGCCCTAGAGCAGGCTGCTCAGGGAGACTGTGGAGTCTGCTTCTCTGGAGACTTTCAAAACCCACCTGGATGCATTCCTCTGCAAACTACCTGCCCTGGCAGGGAGGCTGAACTTGATGATCTCTGGAGGTCCCTTCCAACCTCTGTGGTTCTGTGATTCTGTGATTTTGTAACCCACATCTAACCTCACAAAACTTTCTCCTATTCAACATCACTGCTCTTTGTCCCACTGTCTAAAATGTCACAGGTAAGAAAACTCTGGGAACATGTAAAAGTGGCAGTTAGTATGAGTGCAAAACTCTTCTGATGCACCTCCAATCTGTAGGACTTACAAAACTAATGTCACAACATTTTGAAATCCTGATACTCCCTTAAAAAAGCAAACACAAATCTTCAGGTTTGGAGTGTAAACACCACGAAGTCAGACGTCACAAACTACAGTGCTCCAGTCAGCAGTGCACAGCAACTGTGCAAGGGCTAAAATTCTCAAGGTGCCACCTAGTGCCACTGACCCTGATTCCTGAGAAACAAGCCCCAAGACCTACCCAGTTGAGGAGCATTGCTTTCATACGGTGACAAGGATTAGCACAGCCTTCTGCCTTGCAAATCTAATTTCTTACTGTGTGCTCAATGACCTACAGACAAAGCACTTACCTGTATAAAACTTCATCAAGGAGGGGACTAACAATTTAGTGGAGAGAGGATGATTCTCTATCATTTCAAAGAACTTCTGTGTCCGAGGCTGGACAGCTGGATTGGTCATGAACATCACCTCCACCAGCTTGGCTACTAAGTAAGGATTGCGGATGTAGTTCTGGTTGCACAGCATCACGACAAGGAACATGACTATGTCCTGAGTGCAGGGCTCATAAAGCACCTGAGGAGCATATCTGAAGAGAGTGAGACAAGGAAGACAATATCAAAATCCCTAACCCTGTGTTGTCTACAGATTTATCACACACATCAAGGAAGTTCACCTGACTCATTAGCGACCAGCAAAATTCAGTCATTTTATCGTGATCTCCCATCTTTCTCTACAGAAACTGGGTTCTCTAAAGGTCTTGTGAGCTGTTCCCTGGAAGCTCAGCTTTACTCTGAAACATGTGGCACATCCTACCACATTTGCTGTGAAGTATCACTGTAGCAGCACCTCAGGAAGGCAAAAGAAACCATCTCCTAATCATCAATCACAGCAAGTCTGAATCTGAAGGCACATTTTCAGGAAGACAGTGACCAACTTCAGAGCCCCAGAACAACATCTGAACACTATTTATGCCCACCTAAACTGCTAGAACTATACAAATGCACTTTGTCCCAGCTGCTCTATGAATGGGGAGAATTTTCTACTTATTAAGCTCTGACTTCTTAAAAATTGTATTACTCTAGTGATGACTTCATATACAATGAGATATAAAGACCTCACTCCAACCCATAATGAACATTCTTGGGGGGAAGAAACAAAAATCCACCTGTGGCTAGTAGGTTGAGAGAGGTTCTCCTGCCCCTCCACTCTGCCCTGCTGAGGCCACATCTGGAGTAGTGTGTTCAGCTCTGGGCGTCCCAGTTCAGAAGGGACACAGAACTGCTTGAGAGAGTCCAGCACAGAGCCACAAAGATGATGAAGGGAATGGAACATCTCTGTTACAAGGAGAGCCTGTGGGAGCTGGGGCTGTGCTGCTTGAGGAAGAGGAGACTGAGAGGTGACCTCATCAGTGTTTATCGATATGTAAAGGTGAGTGCCAGGAGGCTGGAGCCAAGCTCTGCTGGGTGATGCCCAGTGCCAGGACAAGGGGCAATGGGTGGAAGCTGAGGCATACAAGTTCCATGTAAACATAAGGAGGAATTTTTTCACTGTGAGGGAGACAAAACTCTGGAAGAAGCTGCCCAGGGGAGTTGTGGAGTCTCCTGGTTGATTCTATGATTCTAAGGGACTCTAGAACTCACCTAGCTATTAGATCTGCAGCAGTGTCAACCAGTGCCATAAATTTATGGCTGCTGTTAAAAGCAGAACATTAACTACAAAATACCTAGGAAGCTACCTTCACACCTCACATTTCTGTGCACAGCACCTGATGCAGGGGTAAATAATGCAACAAAGGTCCTTTAGATGTAACTTTACTTACTGTACAATAAAAAACAAAAATTCAGCAACATCTTCCACGTAAAACTCTGGCAATGCTGCAAACACTTTTGGAACTTCGGGAGTTAAAGGCAATTTTATGCTGTAGAATAAGAGAGAAAACAGTCAAGCCAGTAAAATAGCAGGGTGAAGTAGGAAGTGTCTTGAGCTCTCCTGTGAGGACACTTTACAAGAGTTCTGAAACTGACTTCAAAAATCAGTGTCAGTACTTCGAGTGTACTAAACACCCCAGGGTTGCTCCCCTCCACAACTGAAACTATAAACACAGAGATTGCATGCAAGAATACTGACACAAAGTAACAACCACTTAAGAATGCAGGCTCTGTAAAAAAGGATTAAAACCTGCTAAATTCAGTAAACAATCTAAAATGATCTGAAATACCTTTAGCACAATTCTGACACTCACTTGGGATAGGCAGGGTCGAGAATGCGAAGCATCAGCTGAATCACCATGCCATAGAAATTCAGACATCTCCTGAGGAAGTTTTCATCCAGCAAACCAGCATCTGCACAAGCCTTGCACCTCACCAGTTTCTGCAGAATATGCATACAGAAGCTGATCCAGGGCAAGATGATGTGAAGTGAAGATCAAGCCTATCCAGGCTAACTAATAGATCTGAACTATGACAAATGTACAGTGGTCTCTTCTTAAAATATGCTCTCAGGTCAAGGAAACAGGGTACTAAAGCCCCAGCACATAAAAACCCCACAGTGTGGAGCTGCAGGGACAGTCAGCTTATGCTAGGCAGACCTAAGCAGGACAGACCTTCAATAGAGAGGACCACAGCACACTCATCTTCACAAGAATTCTACGTAAGAGACTCAAAGAGTTTCATTTCCATCTTGGGCATGGACTGTGCATACAGAACCCTGAACAAATCGTAGTCCCTTTGCTCATTCTGTCCCCCATAAAAGCAGTATTTTCTTCTTTCTGAACTTTGCTGTTACCTTGAATTTTAAATTCACCATTAATGTGGCACTGTATCATGACCCCATCTAGTGCAGTATTCACATGGCTGTAAATTTAAACCTATCCTTTTCCAGAAGCATCAGTGGGCAGTTGCATTTAAACATCAGGATGCAAAGCAAGCAGACTGACAAAGGTGTTTAGTTGAGTACTGACTCACTTACAAACCTTAAGTTGTGTCTTGCAACGTTTCAGCATCTCTCGGTGCCTGGTGGCCAGAGGAGAATCCTTCCATTGACTTTCATTGTTTTTCAAATCTTCAACAGTCCTGAAAGCCACATGCCAGATCTGGTTATGGTGGCAGAGGGAGTAGGTACTGCCATCTACGAGGTGTTGAGCCTACTTAGCTGCTAAACACCGAGAAAATACTGAGTGGAATTACCTTTTGAATAGAATGGGCTTCTTGCCTATTTGAGCTGCTCTGTGTAACCAGTATCCTCTAGCCCACTGGAATATCAATTCCTAATTCAAGCCAGAGTCCATCAACATCAGCAAAAACCCATCAGGGCCAAAAGCAGCAGATGGACAAGTAGTTACAATGATCCAGATGACCTGCACCCAGCAGGTTTCACCCAAATTGTCCTTCTAACTTGTGAGTTTATAGGAGTTGCCATCACGGTGAGGAGGACGTGCCTGGGATGCATGCTAGGGCTCTCAGGTGCATGAGGCAACTAACAGCTTCTAACCTGTTGAGCTCCCTGATGGCCCGCAGTCTCCGTATGTAGCGCCGGCAGCTGGGCAGGATCGAGAGGTGATGGGCATGCAGGGTTAGGAAGAAACATTCTGTCGGGAATTTCGGCTCAGAAAACGGAGATGGGTCCCTGTCTAGAGAACAAACGAGCAAGCAAGCAGCACGGGTGAATGAAGTACAACTCAAGGCCTTATCCAGGAGCAAGTCCTTCAACCTAACTTCTATAAAAGAAGTGAGAGCAGACAGCATCGAGGAAAAGCATTTAAGGAACAGGGGAGTGATTTGCTGGCATCGAGGACTTCCATGTACCTCCAGTATAAAAACCAGATGGCACAGCACCTGCCTAACATCTCAAGAGGAGTACTCACAAAGCTCAGCAGTCCAGGCTGCAACATCCTCCATTGTTGCTTTCACTCTTGTCTCATCTGTTGGGAGGTCAATACGACACCTGGGATGAAATATGTACATGGGATCAACCGTTTCCAGCTTTATCTTCGTACTCAGCTGCTGCAGTACCCATAAGAAGTTGAGCATAAAGCCGTCTGTAGAGACCAAACGATCGTCTGTCTGTGGGGCAAGAAAGCAAATAGTTGGGAGACATAAGCTGAGAAGTACAAGGGTGTTTTCTGCTGCTTTAACAATATTAAACATCAACTAATTCTGCAAGTGCAACAAAGGCAGGAAGGATGAAGAATGTGAATCTGTAAGGCAGGCTTCTGTGATAATGGGAAGGCCACTTACTAACACATGATTTGCCTCTATGGCTCCAGTCATTCTCAAGAACTTTAAACAGATAAAGTAGAACATAACCCAAGAAATCAAAAGAGTCTCTCTCAGGAATGGTTAGACAGCAGCACAAAGTTTCAAATAGTTGTTGAGCTCCAATTCCTAAGTTTTATCATAAGTGTGAAGCTTCTGTTACCTCCTGGCTGTAATTTCAGAGAAACCTAAGGTTCCAAATGTCTGCTTTTGAAAAGGAGACGTCAAGATACCAGTGATGCAGACCTCATTTGTTCGGGATTCGTGCAGAGATGTTATCACAGGAAATGAGTCCAACATATTCGGTGAACAATGGCAGAGTAACGTCCCTGCCGTTTCACTGGAACCACAGCAGCTCACAGCTCCGAAAGCACAGGAAGCCTAGCACCTCACCAGCTGGCAGATGAGGGTTTTTATCAGAGCTGATTGCATGAAGCCCCCACAGATGGGGGGTGGGGAGAAAGCACAAAGCTTCAAACATCTACAGTAGAATCCCTGTTAATGAAGTGATGCCAGCCCCAAGAGAGGAAGTGACATGAACTGATCAAATAGGGCAAGGCAGAATAATTTCAGAAATGGGAAGCACGTTTAACAAGAGACAGAGAGTGTTGGTGAGGCTTCCTGCCGGTCATAGCAGGCACACAACATTCTTTTGTCCTCAAGAGCCACCACTGCAGGAGCCATGCAGTGAAGTCTGTGCTCTGACCACAGGAAGAGCATTCCCCAGTATTTACCTGCATTTGTGCCTTCTTCATGTTGGCATTGACAATAGCTGCCATGTAATGGAGAGCTGCTTCTCGAGTCTCACCATTCAGCAGAATACTGTGCAGAACCTTGAATAGCTCTTGCTGGAATTTCAAGTAAACATTCAGTCAGGCTGCACATCTTCTCCACATGTTCCACATTTCTCCATATTTTCATCTTCTATAAATTCCACAAAACCACTACAACTTCTGTCAGGCTCTCCCTGCCAGCTTCCTCTGCATGCCTTACTTACAGAGAAAAGAGTAGTATGCCACACACACTGCTAAACCAGCCTGTGTGTTTTCACTCATCCTTCACCAGGAACTGTAACCCATGGCTAACTCTTCTCAGAGCTTCTACAGTGGCTTGTGGCTTTCAAGAAATACTTTTAGCACTTTGATTTTTCTATCTTAATGCCCTTCAGACATATCCTAATAAATGTGTTCTTTAGCACAGAAGCTACATTTGGGTTTTTTCAGGTTGTACTCTTCATCTATGGCAAGATCAGAAAGCTCCACAGCCCCACCTCCTCCCTTTTTTTTATCCCCTTAAATCTGAGCACACTTACCCTTGCTAATTCCAGGTAATGCTGCAAAGACTGGCTAACAACCCTGGTGTTTTCAAGAGTAATGGCAGGCCCTGAGAAGTACTTTTCAACTACTTTGTTCTGTAAGTAGAAGAAGCATTATCAAATGTATTGAACATACTGAACAAAGGGGAAAAAAAACACAAAACAAAGACACAACTCCCCAAAAAACCAAGACAAAGCCAAGCAAACAAACTCTGCCATGCTACTATCAACATCCTCTGTACCACTTACATCATCTTCAGCAAAGACAGACAGACTGAAGAAGGCTCCAAGATAGGAAAGTCTTTGCAGCTCTCTTCCTGCCCCTGGGCTTAAAGATTTAGGCAACCACAAAGGCAAGGAGACAACCTAGGAAACAGGAGAAACTGCAAGTGAATCAAAGCTGCTGTGTCAGGTGCACCATCATCTTCCAGTGTTTCCCACATGCCCTCACTTTTCAAGATGCAGTCATGCTGAGAGTTAAATGCAAACATGTCCTCGGGATTTCAGCAACTCCCACAAGTCTTGCTTGTCCTGGTTTGTGTCACTTCTCAAGAAAGTGGACTCCTCTGACCAGTTTAAAATGTTGTTTAGCATAAGATGCTAAAGTAGCCCTTGGTTAGGATCCTGCATAACCTTATTAATGTGGATTGCACCACACTAACAACAGAGGAAGTGCCACGGTTCTTTTACCTCGGAGAAGATCAAACTGGGTGCACTTACCAAACTGCACATGGGGTGTGTTTTCCCAAACTTGATTTCACAAAGTTCACATAGTGCCTATAAACAAATCCCAAGAAAAATTACTTGTATGTGCAATTCCTAAGTAACCTGTCTGCAAATAACAGCCTTCACATGGCATAAAGTGCTGAAAGAGCCAAACCTTTTTTTCCTTAATTAGTGGAAAAACTTGCTTCTCCTACAATGGTGAGGCACAAAAAGCGCTAGAGCACACCCTGCTCCCATTTTAGCTTTTACATCTGTTCCAAGTTGTCTCAAAAAAGCTAATGTGCCTCACAGGATAATAAATTAATGCACTTACTTCAAAAAATAGCTGTGCAAACTGTTTGTTCAGAACATAACAATTCCCTTGCTGGACTCCTGAACTGCCACACAACAAATCAGTAACAGTAACAAACAGAGCAATTGTTTGATACATACACCGAGGCCTTTGTCTTTTGAATCAGAGTGGAAAAGTGTCAGATGTACACAGAAGCCAGAAAGAAAGAATCCTACCCAAGATCTCTCACTCACTTTCAACTGCAGCACAGGAAAAAGAAGGCAGTGATAACAGACAACTCTGCAAACACTCTGGGCTTTCCCATTCCTGCTGCTCCTCCACTGCATGCTCTCATGCTTGGCTTACGCTACAGCTGCTACCTACTGCTGCATCCTTTTGTTGCACCATGTGCCAACTGCAGATGATGGGAATGGAATATGACTTCCAAGTAGCCCTTGCTTGTAGCCAACAGCCAAATCTGCTACAGCTCACATTATAATTGGAGGGGAGTGGAATAAGAGAAGAGCAGGAAAACACAGCAGCAGCAGAAGCAGCTGCTTTTGCCAAAGTACCAGAGCTGTTTTTTTGCTTTGATGTGCAGCACCTCAGTCCAGCTAACCTCCTGAAGTACAGCTTGAGATGGAGCAGCCTTTTCAGCATATGCTGAAGATCATAAAATCTGAAGGTATTAGCTGGCAATGCTAACTCTTGGCTGATGAGTCAAGAATTCAGCTTGCTCTTTTGTGGCCAAGCATGCTTTTTTAAAGACACTTTTGTTTTGTCAACAAAAGCAGTTAGAGAAGCAGATCTACAACTGAAGTATGCACTTAGTCTAAAAATAAACCCAGCTTTGCAGCCAGGGTCTATTATGAAGTTTCTCTCCAGTACAGAGTCACCAATTCAAATAATTATGGGTTTAATGCAACAGATTTTAGCTTCCCACAGACAAAAGTGAACCCAACAAACATTGGTTTGGATACTGGGCCTTATTTTCAAGGCTTAAGCTAGGAGGAGCTTAGCAGGATTTTATAACCATCCACAGTATCACAAGAAGCATGTGTGAGGCAGTCCACACATTTGGCTCATCTTATATGCAACAAAAGGTACAAACAGTTGAACAGCCTACTACACAAACCCTGTACCTTAAGCCTGAGATGTCCTTGGTCTCCACTAGAGTATCATACCACATGAAGCTTCCAACAGAGTTTAACAGTAATCCACTAACCACAAAATTCCCCCAAATGTCCAAGTCCACCTTGTGTAGAATCTGCATAACTTCTCAGCAATGATAAAGAAACTGCTTCTAGAAATGACCAGACCTTACCATAAGGGGGTATTTAAAATTGTCACTATCAAGGGAGCACTCTTTGGAAGCTGCAGCCAGGCCTTGCAAGATGGGAATAAAGATCTGTGAAGACAGAAGTGGATGACTTTATTCACTGGGAAGCAAGTGACACTATCACTGTAGACAGCATGAAATGCCTGCTCACCCTTTCCAGGCTTCAGGTTACACATCAGAAAAACCAGACCTTTTCTTTACATTTCTGTCAGTTAAGGTTACAAGATTTTTCAAAGCTAAAACTCAGCAAGTGGGCACAGCTTCTCCATAGAAGCCTCTTTCCAAGCATTCCTACGTACTCTTCCTGATCACATTCGAACTTGTTTCCAAACATTTACTTTGCAAAGGAAACAAACAAACAAGAGCCTTGTACACCTAGATCTGGACCCACAGCTACCAGATACAAGCTGAAGCTGACAAATAGCCAAATATCAGGCATTGTTCCATCAAGTCCTGTGTGGGGAAGTACAGACATTTCATGCAGGGTCACTGTAGTGTGTGTGCAAACGTGGTTATTATAGATACAAATCAGAACACAAGGACTGTAGAGAACAACCTGATTGCCCAAATGAGCAATAATTTATCTGCCTGGGCACTTGGGGTTATGATATAGCTTTAATTTCACATCTCATGTAAGCAAATTGCATTTGTGCTGCTAAGTTCTAACTGTGGTAAGAATAAACATAATAAACAGCAGTCAAGGACTATTAAGAAAGAGGAAGTGACAAGGCAGGAACTTATTAATCAAAAGTAATTATACCCAATTAGGAGGTCTCAATCACACAGCTCTGAGAACTACACCCTTGCTGTCATTTTGCAATAATTACCAAGAGGTCTCACTGAATTTTACATTTCAACTACATTGTGTTGCCCCTACAAAGGGACACCAAATATTCAAGTCATTTCACAGACAAGAACTGCAAAGAGGTGCTTGGCTGCTTCAGCTGGAGGACTGGTTCTCTTCTCCAGGAAGGTGACCATTAACACATGCCATAACCCATTTTGGACAGCCTTAAACATGCTTCCATCTGCTTGAGCCCCCAATAAAAGGTGTCCAGAGAGATGAAAATTATTGAAGAGTACTTGCATCACACACAAAAATTGGCTGATGTCATTTTTCAGCATTGGAAGGATCAAGTGCCACTCTGAAGGCTTCTTTACATCTAAGTCACATAATACTACAGGAGCACTAATTAGAGACAATTACAGCCTTACTGAGCTGCTTAAACTTTATATGGCCAGAAGAAGTTTGCTAGTTTTGTGCCTTAATTACTAGGCCAACCAGTCCCCATATTTTAATCATCCCAGTGAGCTACTCTGATTCACAGAATCAACCATCTAAAGTTTCTCACAGTCATCTCCTTTGTGAAATATAAAGGTTTAATGGACTAAGATTTGTAAAAAGCTCTGAACACCTTAAATGCAAGCTATTAAAGTTGCAAAGAAGGGGGCAGGTTGCAAGATAGAAGGAAAAAAACACAACCAAAAAAACCCTCTTACCACAATAAATCTGTGCACAGTTACAGGAGGTTGCTGCCTTCCTAGAGGAGCATAAAATGATGAAAACCCAAGAGCTATCCTTCAATATGCTCTGAGTACTTTCCCTCATAGAATGGCTTAGGTTGGAAGGGACCTTAGAGATCATCTACTTCAAACTCCCTGCCACAAGCAGGGAAGCCTCTCAACTAGGATCAGCTGCTTGAGGCCTCATGCAACCTCGCCTCAGACATCCCCCAAGAGGAAGGCATCCACAGCCTCCCTGGGCAGCCCATTCCAGACATCTCACCACTCTTGTACTAAAGAATGTCTTCCTAAGATCCAGTCTAGACCTGCTCTCCCTCAGCTTTGAACTCTTGTCCTGTCACTAGACACCCTTATGAGAAGTCCTTCTGCAGCCTTCCTGTAGGATCCCTTCAGGTATTGGAAGGCAGCTCCAAGGTTTCCCTGGAGTCTTCTCTAGGCTGAGCAATCCCAGCTCCCTCAGCCTGGCCCCATGGCAGAGGTGCTTCAGTCCATCTTTGTGGCCCTCCTCTGGACTCACTCCAACAGCAGTGTCCTTCTTGTGCTGTGGCACCAGAACTGGATGCAGTATTCGAGGTGGGGCCTCAGAGGAGCAGAGTAAAGGGGCAGGAGCCCCTCTCTTGCCCTGCTGGCCACACTCCACTTGATGCAACCCAGAACATGATTTACTGTCTAGACTGCATGAGGGCACTGCCAGCTCATGGTGACCTTCTCAGTCAGCACCCCCAACTCTTTTTCTTCAGAGCTACTTTCAGCCCACTGCACCCAGCCTGGATTTGTGCTTGAACACTGCAAAGAGCAGAATAGTGTGATACTGTTATTGATTTTTAACCCATGCCTTACCTGTTTGAACACCTCCTCATCCTGATAAGTTGTTCTCACCAATTCTTGGATGAAGCCAAATGGGAGATTCCTACACAGCATATATGGTACCAGCAAAGACTGCTGCTGCAATGACCTTTATTTGTATAAAAAAAATAGGCAGAACTGCTGACTATTTGCAGAAGTGTCAATAATCACATCCTAGCATTGCCAGAAAGCAGATTATCAACATGCAGACACCTACTCATCTCAGTAGTAACCAACCTTGTCTGCTCAAGTTACTTGTGCAAATGTTATTCTGAAACAGATGCTGCTGCTGCCAACATCACACTTGAGTTTAATGAGGTTGGAAGAAAGTAACAGCTTCTGTGTAGTGACTGCTTCTCCCTTCTACTCCTCTAATGGAGAAAAATCCTTTGTAAGCTCAACTAGTGAAGAAACAACATTTTCTGGTGGTTGTTTCTCCAGACTAAGAACATAACACCAGTATTTTCTGAATTTGGTACAGTCATTACTTTTAACTGCTCCTAAGGATGTCTCAAATAGGATCTTTTTTCCCTTATTACATACACAAAAGCTAGTCTAATGTCAGCACTAAGCCCAAAGCACAAAGGGTAATTGGTGCAGCTTTAAAGATTACAGAAGTATTGTTTGGAAACACAAATACAAAATGATGCAGGTTTTAGTAAAAGTCACATCTCCTCTTTTAAAAACCTTTTACTGTTCCAGCTAAAAGGCTGCTAGTGAGGCAACTGCTGTGGACACAACTGCACTTGAGATCTCAGTCATCATTGAGTGGAGAACATCTACACACGGATTTGTGTTACTAGATCTGTTGTGGTAAACTCTCTGAAGTCAGCACTAAGCCATTTCAGTAGCTTTTGCTACATGGTTTTATAAGACTGTTTCTCAGATGCAGCTCTGCTGGTTACAGACTTTCACAGGAGTAGTGCCCCAACAATCTGCAAGTAAAACAGTTTATGCATGAGGTAAAGCAAAAAATGGCTTAACTCAGACCTGCCATTTGAAATGCTCAAAACCTGTTTGATTTTACCCAAACACCATTAGAAAAAACTCTTAAACTGCTCTCCACCAACGGATCATTGGGAGCAAGAGTGTCCAAAGGTAAAGCACTCCTACAATGGTTTGGATTGGAAAGGAACTTAAAGGTCACCCACTTCCAAACCCACAGACATGGGCAAACACCTCTTACTACAGGACTGCAACAAACTGTCTCTCTGGCACATAAATCTATCCTGCTCCAATAACTCGAGTTTTGTTATCTAATTCTCAGAAGGAAAAACAGCAAAACAGAAAGGAAAACCCATAAGAGTCTAAACTCTGATGGTTGCCATCAGCTGTATTTACCTTGGTTGTGTTAGGGATCCCTGTAGCACCAAAGCAGCATGTGAAATGCACTGTGATCGGATGTTGCTCAGTAACTGGCTAACTGTTGGCTGGCTACACATCTGATAAAAACAAACTTCATTTTAATGCAAACCAGAAGTATTCAGAGACAGAACAGACAGGAAACATCATAAATGTTTTTACTCATGCTGTATGAATGTACTATGCAAACTAAGATTAGCACTACTCCAGCTAAAATCCTCTCAGACTATACATAAAAAGTCTTTGTTGGTTTTTCATCCCAGAAGCAAAAGCTCAAAGCAGAACACAGAATGCTGACAGGGAGTTGGTCTCACAAAAGAAAGTTTTACCTAGAATAAATCTGGATAAAATGCAGTAGATCAAGAGGGGAAGGACAGTTTCTAGCAGAGTGTTTATTTTAGAGATGTAAAATGTATAAACAATTCAAGCATGATGAAATAACAAAAGGACCTTGTAAATTCTGTACATCTATTTCTACAACAAAGTCACCAAGAAGTACTGTCAATTCCCACTGACTTCCCCCACTACGCAGTAAGAAGAGTGTCTGTGACTTCACTCATCTGAAATGTACCTTTGGTGCTTTCCTCTCCTCTATTCCAACTCTGTCAAAACACTCAATGAGGTAGTTCAGCATCTCTGTCTCCTTACAGTTCTCAATGGTGAAGTGGTCACTGCAGGAATCGGAAACACTTGAGCTGCCAGAGCCTCCCATACTTCAAAACACACAAAAAAGAAACAAAGCATTAGATACAGTTCTTCAGCTGTGCACAATCAAATAATTCATGAGCTCCTGACTTCCTCTGTCAGTCTTCTGTAGACTCCATCCCATCATACACATGGGTCAATAGTTAAGATAGTTTCTGTGGTCTGTGAAGAGCTCTCCATTTAACAGCTTGTCCCCCTCTGGAAGTTCAGCTGCACTGTGACATGAATGAAGAATCTGTTGTCTTATTAAATGAGAAAGTTATCTGACAGACAGCAGGAAGGTGCACGACTTCAGTTCTCACAGGGCAAAACTGAAAATGAACAGTTCTAATGGACATCAAAAATGCTTGGATGCTCAGGACACCACAACACTTCCATGTCCTGCATGCAACCTCTGCACATTCTCCAAAAAGCATTCCAAATGGTAGAGAATGTTCCCTGACTCCATAAACGGTAAAGAATGTTCCCCAACTCCATAAACTCAAGGCAAGAGCCTTCCACTGCAGGGAGGAGACCTTAGCTGACTGATCGGGCTGCTTTGTATCCTCTACAGAGGGAGAATACACAAAACAGGAGGCAGCAGCCAAGCAATTGCTCCTTAAAAATTTCCACATTAAAGATGAACTAATTTCAACTCAGTTCATTTCTATTCCCTTACAGTAAAAAATGTCATTTCATTAAGTAGCAAAGCCTCAGGGAGGGAAAAATAAATCGCTGGTGTTGCAAACACACAGACTCAACCCACAAAACCAAAACCAAGCTTGAGACAAGAGAGAAATGAAATACAAATAGTGAGAACAGATCCCACAACTCTCAATCTCAGACTCATTATCTCAACAGATTTCTTCTCCACATAACAGCTTGCCAAAGCTAATTAAAAGCCAACTCCTCATTTTACAGAGGGAATTAGGACAAGATACATTCACTTCATGTAAATGGAACTGAAAAAAACCTCCAGCAATGAAATCATGGAGGGTCTGCTGCTAGTCCTCAAAGAGAACTCGGTATGGTCAGGGTGGATTTAAATAAAGAGCCATTTATAAGCCTCAGATCTTCAACTGGGAGCTAACAGTATTTGTTACCTTAAATGTGCCTCCCAAAAGACAGGTTTAAAACCAGACTGTAAAATCATTTACATTTTAATAATTGAGCTGTACACACCTCTTATCCAACCAATAAAGCAGGGAAAGGTTATTAGTGCTAAGCATCTGGCAGCCCAGCATGTTAGGAAACCAAAGTTCCAAGAGCAGCAATCTCTTTTTACAAAGAAAATTTGTTTTCAGTTATTCAATTAAAACTACTCCATGTAAAATGTAGCTCTATTAAAATAGCATTCACCAGCCATGAAATCACACACACATTTTCTTCTCTATGGATTCTTATTAAACCTCTTGACTTCTCACATTCAGCTTAAAAACTACCCTTTGAAGAACATCAATTTGTATTAAAGACCTTACTGCTCCTGTAGTTAGTCATTCTGTTAATGATTTCACTGCAGCAGTAACTGAAATGACTCTAATGCAAAGCTCAGCCTGCATGCACACACTGAATCCCCTGGTGCTTTCAGAATGCAAGTTGTTGCATAATTGTACAGTCACTGTGTTTATAATTTAACATCTTACTGCTGTCTGCAGAATGCTAGCACATAATAGACAAATTAAAGCTCCAGAAGCATAGCAGCCTCAGAAACCCTTACCAAGGGCTTTGCAATGCAATCCAGCACTTGGTTCAGATTGCCAAGAGGATAAAAATGAAACAAAACACTGCAGAAAAATAATCCTAAATTACACACACACAGAAACCCCCAAATTTGTGTTATCAAGTTACTCGCCTAAAATTAGACCAGAAAAGAGGAGATGCCAATGGGAGGTCTTCTAGTTAACCATCTAACTTCAGCAGCAGTGTCCCAACATACCACAGGAACAATCCCGGACAGAAGAGCTAGTGGGGCTAAAATGATCATCTCATACCAAGTCTTCTTGGGCATCTCCTGACGCCACAAGATACTCCATGAAGACTTGGCCTTAGGTTTCAGAAGGCTCAAGCAATTAGATTTCTCCTGACTTTTACTACAACTAAAATACTTGAGAGAGGACTGCAAGACTTGGAGGAACTCTTTTCCTTCCAGATGCTCAACATTCATGTAGTCCTTAAAACTTCCCCTACACACCTGCAAATTCTAACTGGCCCTGTTAGGCTAAATGGCCACCTAGACCACCTCACAATTACTACCAGTTTAAGTGTCTGAGTGCTGATAGGGAATGTTCAGGATACTAACAAGACCACAGAAGTGTAACTTTTCAGAATAGTCTCCCTAAAATATGTGGGGCTCAATATAAAACTTTGATTCCTTCCTCCAGTTTGGGTTACTACTCTATCAGCCAAGACACTGCAGCATCACTCTGCAAGGCAGTGTAAAACCTGAGAAGGTCCTGCCCAGTTTCACATTTCCAGAAGTGTTTTTTCCCCAGTGCTCTGTAGGGCTTTTTGCATATCTGGCACAGCTTCCAAACAGAACTCACTAACATCAGCTCTTATTTTGTTTTCATGTAGCTTAAAGACACACCAACGCAAAGGCTTTGCTGTACAACTCCTGTGTCTGTTTTACAGTGAAATAGTCTGCTCTTCCCTCTCCATTCTCAGCTGTTCAAACTACATCAGCCTCTGCTATTTACCACGTCCAAACAGCAGGTAAAACTTTCAGGTACACTCTCTTGACAGGCTTGAGAAGCCATCCTGTCAGACAGCACTCAATCTGCAGCAGTGTCATGCTGCTTGCACCAGCTGGCTGCTGGGCACTGCATCTTTTCCTATATGTGAACCTTTGTCAGCGTTTCCCCGTTTTTGATGGGAAAACATGCAGGTGATGCAGCACTGGCTTTAAAGTACAGCCACGGGTGAATAATATCCCTTCTACTCATGCAGTCAATGAGGAGTTCCACTTGAGCATCATTCCAGAACCCATGCCCATTAAACTAAAAGGCAGCATGATTAACATTCACTTCATCTTAGTCATCTCTCCCAAGAAGAGCTGACTAACCAGCACTCGTTACACCTGTTTATACACCACCCTCAAACCCAGCCAGGTCATCTCCTTGCTTTAGTCACTTCCCAAATTGCTTTGAGGAACACTTGGCACTACAGAGACTGTTAGTTCCTAGGCACCCAAACATGCAGGTTACATTCTCTTTTCTCCAATACCTGGACCCAAACTGGACACAAGAAAAATCATCATCTTCATTTTCTTCATCACTACTGTCCTCAGACACATCAGAAACGGCAAGGAGGAGGAGGGAGAAAGGGTTGTCGTATATACTACCATAACAGAATGAAAAAGCCCATCAGATGGTTTAAGCCAGAAGTAAATGGTAGGTTTGCTTTGCAAGTCTGCCAAAAATCATCTTCTCTGAACATGCAGACAACAGACAGCTCCACGTTAGTAAACCAGAGCTAGCCTAACATGCTGTATGGGTTATGCACACAAACCATCACACCTTCACAAACCAAACATTTTAGGAGACTTTTTAAGACCTGATAAAAATTACAGCTAAAGTGGGAAAGTTTGGACATGACCAAATAATAAGGATTACAAATCCAGGCTACTGAACTTTAAAGAAATGGTCTCAAATCCTTTCATGCTCGTTTCTCCCTCCTGCAGGGACTGGGGATTGCAGGAGCAGCCAGCAGAGGAAATGCAGGAGTACTTGGCCTGGCATACTGGAATGGGCTGATCTGTAATTTAAATCCAGGCACCAGGGAATCAAAGCTAACACGGTCCAGCAAGTAACAACTTTCAACACATCAACTAAAGCCCTACTGAGAAAACTCATTTCTAAGCAGGAGGTCTGTTTGGTTTACTCTCCAGCAGTAGTAACTGAGCAGAAAGCTGCAGTTTAACTGGAATGGATGGGAAAGCATTAGAAGAGTATTGCTACCTTTCAGGGAATTACACTGCACTTCAAATGCTGGCAGAAGCAGGGATAACATTTTGGCAAAGACAGCTTGTTAGGAAGTCAACATATTAGCACAAACCAAAACGCAGAAACCAACTGAGGGTAAGTAGGGTGAGCTCAGCACAAACAGAAGTCCTTCCAGGTTGCACGGTTATGCCACACCCTGCACAGCACACACGAAACACTTGCCAAATACCTAGAGGGAATCCTGGTCAGTAAAGGACGCCTGCGCAAGGCACTGGGTGAAGCAGTAAACAGAGGCGGACCCATTGCTGTGGGTCTCTGTCTGGATGGGATGACTGGCGTGGCTGGAGGGCTCGCAGCCACGGCTGGAGGACTTGGTGAACTAGATGGGATGGCAATGCTCAAGGAACGCGGCATGGAAGAAGCTGAAAAGCCTCCAGAGTGGGCAACAGTGTATGGCCGGTACCTCGGAGAGGAAGGCTGTGTCCATGAAGGGCTTGCTGCTGTGAGGTGAGAGCTGACAGTATTGGAAGGTACTGATGTATTGGCAACTGAACTGGCTGGTGGGGTAAGAGATGAACCAGTCATTGGTACATAGCTTGTGAAATTGGTAGTAGGAGCTGGACTAGTCCCATAGAGACTAAACCAGTTACAGGGGAAAAAGAAAAAAACACAAAACAAAGCAGTAATTTAGGATGTGCAGACACAGGGTGGAAAAGATCAAATGAGCAGGAGAAGTCCTTGCCCTTCTGATGACTTCTCAGCAATAATTCTGCAGCTTACAGATGTTATTCCTATTACTAATGTTGAATAAAACTACATCACAATCTGCACACTTGTGAGTCATAGCCTTGACTGATGCAAATTAGGGGTACATCTCAGAAGGAACCAGCTACACGGCTCTGGGGCTAGCAAATACATTTCTAACCATGGCTATGTGATGAAAAAAGGTGAACTGCAGAGACATTCACATGGAACACAGGGAAGAACTGAAGAATCAATTTACTGTTCTCAGGGCGTTTCCATGCCTGTCTCTCCCTCTTCTAGTCTACCAGTCAATACTCAAGTGAAATCAGTATTCAGTTATAATCAGAAGTCACCTGGATAATGAATTGGAGCCAAAGGAGCCCACATTACAGAACATAGGGCTGCTTCCTGGGTTAGAGCCCATGTTTAACATCAGGCTTCTGTCAGGAGATCGGGCAGCTGCAGCAATGGGTTGTGATGTAGCTGTCAGGCTAGCAAAAGGGTTTTCATCCCTTGACTGGGTGGACATCATCAGCACCTCCATCAAAATCTGCCCGATCAAGTCCTTAAAATCTGAAAACACTGTTCAGAAAAAAGAGAAGAGAGTTAGCATCCTCATCTGCTGCCTTCATCTACACACTGCTCAGAGAGGTGAACATTATCAGAAAGAACAGGAGTTTACTTCTGTGACTTAAGTGTTTCTTTTGGCAAAACCTACAGACTGGCATTGCTATTTCTAGCCAGCCCTCTTCACTGGGCTCTGCAATTACAGCTACACAAAAATGCCATTCTTATGGAAAGCACAAAAGATAACAGATGATGTAATGTTGTTGTTGATCATCAAAGTTTTCTTGCTCACCCCTCTCATTTTCCACACTCTGCTACAGAGCTGGGCAAGTTGTGTCAACGAAAGGAAAAACCTCGTGCACACCCCCCACACACTAAATAACAGCTCTGGATTTGGTCATAGCTGAAGCTGATGTAGAAAATAGAATCTGTTACAAAACAATCAGGATTTCTTATCAAATGAACTCCTAATGTCTATTGTGAATCAGGAGAGCTCATGAATTCAGTAAAAGGCTCCCAAGGAAAAGTGATTCCAGCAAAACCACAAGGTCAGCCCACTCGGTTTGCCAGCAGAAAACACAGCCAACCACCGGCACAGCAAGTGGCTAAAACTGGGGCTATGAGCAGTTGGTCCCATGTTCCTTTTTGGGGATTCCACTTCCTGCTGCATGAAATGGAGCAAAGACCACAAGTAGGTGGCTCTGGCATTGTAGCAAAGAGAGAGGAAGCTCAAAATAAAGAGTAGGGAACATAGCACTCAGCTGAAGCAATCCAAGTAACAGCTCTGATACTTACCTTCCTTTGGGTTCTGCTTGAACTGGGCAGAGAGTGAATTCAGGAAGATAACATCTCTATCTCGGTCCTTCCAAGAGACTCTAAAGATCTTACAGACCAGCTGTAAAGCTTGCTCCTCAGACACTTCAGACCCAGCCAGTGGTTCCTTCATTGAAGGGGGTTAAAAAACACCACCAAACAAGTAAGTCAACTTCTTTGCAATTGTACCAATCAAGTGACAAACAGATGCAGGTCTTCTTTAAACAGCCTTGGACTAACTGTCAGTGGCAGTTTGCACACTGCAGAAGCAATTCTGATACACTGCTCCAAGGGTATTCAGGAAGAAAACCTGAAGAAACACTAAGAAGATGCAGAAAAGATGTAGCAGAAACCTACAAATCCAACAGAAAGTAAATTCCCAAATCTCATTCAAAACCTATGCTAGGAAGAGAAACTCAGCCAAGATCCCTCTGATCTGATGGCTGTTTTCAGGAGCAAGGTGGGGATTCCTATCTTTTCTTGTGCATGTTAAGAGTTTCTTGCAAAAATGAAAGCACAGGAAGGAGTGAGCTGCCCCATGTCTTTCCTGCTTACAAATCTATTTCCTTTCCTATGTCTGCAAAGAAAGCTTTACTCTTGACAGCATTTCCAGTGCAGACAGCCAAGCAAGAACATTTTTTGCTCATGAGGACCATGCTGTATCCTAACCACTTCACTTTATGGCATCTCCGAATGAGTAAGAGGAATTGAACTAGGTTTGCAAAGCTTTACTTTCCACTGTTCCCCATCCCCCTCTTCAAGATTGTCCTTGATTCCAAGCTATTTATTTCACAGCAGCACAATGCAAGCTGTCCAACTGCCTGATTTGCAGCTAGGAATTGACTGGGAAGGATTCTGCAGCAGGGTTATTGCCGCATGGCTTTAAGCCAGGCTTTTACCAACCGACCTTATTACTGACAGTGCAGGAATAAACAAAGACACCTAATGAGCACTGCAAGAGTTGTTGTAGAAACTTCTCTCCGCTACACTGATGTCCCAGTTCTTTATGGCTTTATTCCACATGGGCCTTAAAATGCAATGACAAAGAGAACAATTTTAGGAGTGAATTCGACCTTTGTACTCGCTTGCTTTGTTCTGCTTTAAAGGCTTCTATCATCTGTTTAAACCTTGATAGCTACTCTTTATTTACTTACAATATCATTAAGAAAAATCTTATTACAGAGCATTGCTTTGGCAAACATAACATCTAAAGCAGTACTGACCTCTAAATGCTATATAAATTAGCTGCAACAATCTTCAGAAGTGTCTGCAGAACTATTTCTGCAGGCTTACTGCGTATTAAAAAAGGAGCTGGGCATGAACAGGTCATTTCATTGTAGGATATGTAACAAAAACACTTCCTTCAGAGTTTCCAGATGTTATGAGTAACCCAGTTTGAAATAAACAAAAACGAAGCTTTGATATTGGCACTTTTGATGTTTTTTTCCCTTTCCAGAACTTGTTTACAGCTGACACTTGAGGGGTGGCTGAAAATATGGAGGTAACTGAACTCACTGCAAGCCACAGCTCTGCATCACTCCTGCACTCTGGTGCCAACATATGCCAGACTAACCTTATCTGTCAGACTCCTTTTCTCTCTTCGATCATTCTCATCGACCTCCATGTTTTCAATTCCTGAATCCACATCTACCTGGGACATACTGCAAATGGAAATAAGAGAAGAATGTCATTAACTTGTAGAAAGCCACAGAGTCCTCTGTAAGATCACAAAATCACAGAATGCACTGGGTTGGAAGGGACCTCTAGAGGTCATCCAGTCCAAACTCCTGCAGTAAGCAGGGACACCTCCAACTAGATCAGGTTGCTTAGAGCCCCATCAACCTTGAACGTCTCCAGGATGGGGCTTCCACCACCTCCCTGGGCAACCTGCTCTAGTGTTCCACCATCCCCAAAATAAAGAGCTTCCTCCTAGTGTCCAGATGATGACTGAAGCAGCAGAGAGAAAGCACAGTGCAACAGGAACAGCCATATATGCACAAGGAGCAATTAAAATCATTAGCTGATTAATGCTTCTCATTAGTTTGAATGCAAGGAAGAATTCTGAATTTCTTCAGCAGGCAATACAAACTGCACAGCTGTCACATTCCATCACCTCTTCTTTTTAAACAGCTGAATTACTCCCACTAGACATGTTCACCACTTAATGTCTAAGGTAATGCTTTGTCTTTACCGCTTTAGGTCAGTAATCCCCATTAAAACCAGACTAGAGAAAGCATTACAGTGGTCTAAAGAGCACGTCAGTTCTAAGCATCAAAGCCTACTGCATTGGCACAGCTAGAAGTGAGAGATGGCAGGACACTTCCCCCTCTGAGTGGGTGTGATTAGCATTGAGCAGTGCTTGCTAGCTTACACAAGCTGCACTTCTTACCTTTTCTCACAGGAGACACTATCAATATCCATGCTCTGAGACCGAGAGAGAGACTGAGACTGAGTTTCAAGGCTGTTAGATGGAGAACTGCTGAGTGAGCTCACTCCTTCGCTGCTCTGGCTTCGGTGGGCTACTCCTAGAGAAAAGGCACCACTAAGATCACTACCAGAGAGATGAGAAGGCACTCCACAGTTACTGGATGCAAAAGAAGTGGAAATTCTCTTTTCCAATCCTGCTCTTCAGCACTTGGCAGTGCACTGGGAAATAAATGTTAATAATATACACATTTGACCACAGAAAATGACATTTTTTTACCTCCCCTTTCAGCAGTCATATAGGAATTCTTACCTGCATTACCACAGAGAACAAACCTGAATTTGCATCCAAGTAGCCCAAACAACACACACTAAGCACACCACCAGCAAATAGAGAGCAATAGAATGGCTTTGGATTAGGGCTGATGTGATATCAATGTGCAGGATATGAACAGAGGGCTTCACTTTGCAATGAAGGCTTCTTCAATGAAGACTTTGCAACGAAGAGAAGTTGGATACTAGCACAGTAGGAGGGAAGTCACACACTTAATTCCACACAATCCAGAAAAAAACCTTGAATGCAACAGCAATGGCAGCTGAATGAGTTCTACAAACAGCTACAGAGAGCTCTTAAGTGTAGTCTATCCCTAAAATTTGTGCCCGGTGACACTGTTTGAAATCACAACTAGAAAACAGCAGTAAGTGTAAACTGCAACTGTATCAATATCAGGTATTTGCATGTCAGTAAAAAGACCCCTTGAAGGAGCAGGAGAAAAGCTGTTATTCCTCTAGCTGTTTAAAAAGAAAGCAGCAGTGAATTGCACTCCTTTGGGTTCTTTTGCCTGTAGTTTACAAGACATTCCCCAAAGGGTATTAGGTTTCCAGTGAGAAGTGTAAAACCAGACTGACAACCTATTTTTAAATTCCAGCACTGGCTGTGTTTCATGCTGCTACTGAAAAGTGCAAACTTGTCCCATGTTTGAGGTGGGAACACACTGTGAAGTTAAGTGGGGACGGCAAAACAGAACAGATCAGGATTATGCTCCTTGACACAGTTAATTTGTTTGTGAGCAAGCTTCCCATAGCTTTTCAAGATCTGAAACAATCCCTTTTACAAGTACAGAACTGCAGAAGGCAGAAAAACCTCCCCTAGAAGCAGTCACACTGTATTTTAACAGTTAGACTGCAGCACTCACTATCAGCACTCCTCAAGCAAACTGTCCTACCTACTACCTTTTCCCAGCACATCCTTCAGGATTTACTTCCATCTGTACTTGGCTGGATCAGGTACACAATAAAGAAAAATACCTGACACCCAAAATTCCAGTTTGCCTTTGTAAAAAAGGAATACATAACACAAAAGCAAAGAGAGCAGCATTAGAAGATCAGACTCTCATTATGTATAACTGTCACTGATAGGCTGGACTTGGGCTCTCCAAAGTATCTTCAAAACACACATTAAAAAAAATGGTGATATTTTCCAGTAAATTGATGTGGAACTCTGACCTCACCATGACATGCAACTGCTCAGAAAACTGGATGCTTACAAGGGCACTGTTCTGCTTGGGCTGCTCTCTGTATGTCCAAATGAATTAAAGTTCTCTACAGTCATTTTAGTCTACTGCTCAAAGGAGCTCTTGCAAACCACACAGCATTAGCTGAGTCTTTGTTTGTGCTAAATAAATACAGCAGACAATCAGCTGGGGAGGTTTAACCACAGACCTTCCTCTGGTGTGAAAGAGACATGCACTGTTAAATGGCTGCAATGAACAGCTTGTAGGAAGCAAACTCCTGGAGGTCTCTTCCAACCTGGTTGATTCTGTGAAACACTCTACTGGCCCTAGGTGCTGCTGTTTCTGGTCAATCTGCTCAGCAGAATTAGCTACCAAAAGATGAATTCTTAAAACATAAGTCTCTTAGGTCTTAGCTTCCTGACCATTTCAAACCAGGATACACAAACATTTCTGCCTTCAGGTACATGCTTGCACAGCTCCTGCTCTGCTGACATTATTGCTTAAACAGTAGGATCAGGACCTCATCACTTTAAAACTAACCATTTATTGTTTCTGGGTTAGATTTGACCTGCATTAAGGCCATAAACCACCTCACTACACAGCTGCTAAGGACAGGAGAGAGAGAGGCAGTGAAAAATACCTCTTTCAGCACGAGTCAGACCTAAGATGAGTTGAAACAGTCATGTAACCACAGGCCTGGTGAACAGCAAGTGACCTCTGCACTGCTCTTAAAAAACAAGTCACCTTTGCTTCTGTGTTGCTGTCTACAATCATGAGGACAACGCACAGTGTTAAATTCCATCTGCAAAGAGCTTTTCTCAGGAAGTGCTTTTGATAGCTTTTCTCTGTCCTGCTTTGGGTACAGCACTATGAAATAAGCAGGAAGGAGTCACTTCTAAGTGTCTGAGAACAGCACTGTCATTAAATCACAGGTTTTAAGCTATAAATTACCCTAAATGCCAATAGGGTTTAAAAAAAAGACGTTTCAGAAAACAAATATGTAAATAGATAAAGAATTTTGCATGCTTAGCAAAGAGCATTGGAAAAATATTTCCACCACGTTATTAGAAATTGCTTCTAGAACAGTGTGCAGTTTTGGGCACCTCAATATAAAGACATTGAATGATTTAGCTCAATCTTTTGGGTCTTTTCCAACCTAAATGATCCTGTGGTGTTAATAACTTATTTTAAATAACCTTGACACTTGTTTTGAGACTGGTTTTGTGAACCTCTTAGCTTAGTAACACCACATGCAAAACAGTATCAGTTTTCAGGCAAGTATCACAATAGTGGAAAATGTGGCAACTGGCTCTGGCTTCCAAGACACTCAGCTTCAAATCAGAACCAGTTATTTTAGCTCAGGAGTGTATTGTACGTAAGAATACTGTCTTCACCTCTCTACAGAGCAACCCTCCCAACCTGCCATGCTTTCTCCCTTGGATTTCAGTAGATCTTCTGAAAGAAATACCTTTCGTAAAGATCCTACCTTGTAGTCACTCCAGGAAATAGCACAGTGGCAAAATACAGGAGAAAGCAAACATTTTACTTTTACACTGACAGTGCTCAGTCACAGCCTACTATTTTTAATTGTGCCAAATGCCAGTAATTAAAGATCAGAAATGAACTTGGGACTGGTTGTGAAAATGTACCTAGAAACCAATCAATACAAACTGTGTTGCAAGAGTGGAAAGTTTTTTTTCCCCTGTCACCTTGACAGAGTGGCTTTCTTTTCTTTAATGCTCTGTCACATTAAACTGCAGTACAAAGTTGAAGCTTTGGTACCCCATATTTTAAATCTCATTAGTTTACTGATACCTGGAAACCAGCTTATTGTATTGTTTACTTCTGTTACTATTAACCCCTATCAGCACAGATACATATTTTATCTAATAGTGTCATATATCTTATTAGATGGCAATTATTATCTGGAAAACGACCTTGAGAAGCAGCTTCACCCATCACTTGAGAATGTTTCTCTCTGGAAACTTCCAAGGGCAGAAACAGCAGCAGTGGTGCTCGTGTTCCGAAGAGGAGGTCTTGCAGAACTGTCAGCAGACATACAGCAACTCTTGGCACTAAGGCACCAACCTACCTGATGCACCAATTGGAGAGGTAGCTGGGGTCATGCTATGGACATTTAGGCCTAGACTGTGGGATGGCCCCGCGGCTGGTGCCACTACAGGTGGTCCCGGAGGGGTCTCTCTCTGCGGTGAGGTGAGCGGAGTGCTGGGCTGGGAGGATGGCCCCCCCGCCAACCGGGCAAGGCGCCTGCGACGGATCTGCACAAGGCAAAGGAAACCACAGCAAGTCAAGAAGTCACTTTGCTCACAGCCAACCACAACCTCCCCCTCAGGGCTGCCCCTGGGACCCTCACTCCTGTGAAGCTGGAAAGAGAGAAGCTTCACTTGGTAACTTGCTAAATGAAGCTGCTGCTTCTCTGCTCCATGAGACAATACCAACATCTTCCTCACCTCTAGATTTGAACTATGTATTTGCCGCCTCAGAAGAGCATCTGCACAGGACAATGCTGTGTTTGTCCCCTGAATGGTTGTGTAAGACACGTTTAACATTTACTGCTCAGCCATTTCAAACCTGCAATGCTCCTGCCCACTTATTTTGGCACTTGATGAAACAAAATGCATTCGTCTGATAAAAGGGACAATATAAACATGACCTTTGCCTTAATTTCACACCATGGTACCAATAAAAACAACAGTGCTAAAGAAGATCCAGTTATTAAAGGCAACCACTGTTAACCAAGTTAATCTAAACCACACTAAAATATACAATTCATCTGCTGGGCAGAAGCACCTTGAGAAGACAGACAGCAAATTACATCCTCTTATCACTTGGAGCCATTTCACCACACAGAGTTTAAATAACAGTTACTGCAGTCACCAATAAGACAGAGAAGCATCTGCCTTCAAAATCTGACTTCAGAAAACTGTTATGAACCCATTTAGTAAAATCAGTGGACTGCATAACACTAATATTACACATGAGCAATAAACAGACAAAATAAACTTCAGCACTTGTGAGAGCTTCAAGGGAAAGTCGAAGCATAAATGAGAAACAGAAAACAAAGTAGTTATCACAGGCTGCCTCAGAGGATGTGCTCCTAAAGTTCGCACCTTCAGCTCAAAATAGACCCAGGAGGATGGAGATATAGATATATATATACATATATATATTTGAGGGTCTCCATTCCTGCCAAAACAAGCAATTCATGTTATTCCTTCTTTTGCATTACGACACTCAAGCACTGTACACAGTCTCAGTTTTCATTTCTGCTCAAAATCCTAAAGAACTGCCAAGCAAGTGAGAGAGTGAACAAAAGATTTGTGTCAAGGTAATGTCTATCCTACATTACTGCAGTCATTTAATGGCCTCTGAAACCTACTCCAACAGGAAGAAGAACAGAGCAAATTAAATCAGACTTCAAAAACTGTGGGAAAACAGTGTCTGGAACATCTCCCTCCGTGACAGGTGTCACCACATGAACATGGAAGGCAGCTAGAAAATAAATTCAAGCTAGAGTCTAAGGCTGTGATTAGAATGTCTTCATCTCTCCACCAAGTCAAACAGGGAGCTTACTGCAGCAGTTGCTTAGCCTTGCCATAAGTAGAAGTCGTACACATTAGGGGCTCAGAAAAGTCTGAGGCTTTTAATATGTGATTTTTTCCCCCACTTGTTTCTTACATCTTATTTTTTCCAGCTGCTAATTTGAAAAACAGTACAGAACTACCTCACCCCTCAGAGGCACTCCTGAGCAAATCTCAGCTACGTGTCCCCACGTCCATGTTCCCTACTGCTGAACCCCAGTGAAGTGGTCACAGCTCACAAAGCTGTGTGAAAACATTACCTGTAAAGCAAGCTAGCTGAATTGAAATAGCTTTGAACTAGGGGGTTGAATTAAGGCTTTGAAAGATGTTTCCTTACCATTTGACTAATCTGGGCTTTCAGATGGGAATGGCAGGAATGAAGGATGAAGGAATGGCAGGGGAGAACAGAGGGAAAAAGAAATGCAGGCACAAACAGCCCATACGTGCAGAAGTGGCCAAAGGAGAAAGATTAATTATGTAAAAGGAAGAAAAACCAATGTGATGAGAACCTTTTCCACAACTGTTTATGTTCATTCTTACTAGCTAGGTCCAAAGCTGATGTTCGGATGGAAATACTTGAGAAGAAAGCATGGTTAATAACATCTACCAATTTATTCTTAAATACAGTGACATGTTGGTTAGTCAAACAAGGTCACATCCTGCACAAGGTATGATTTGCACAAAACCTCTCTTCATCTCCCAGATTCAAGCAGATATTTGAGGTCACTTCTACCACTCAGCATTCCTCCATCTACAGTGTCAGGCTAGATCCCTGCCAAAGTTACAGCAAAATCAGCTGAAATCATCACTGTTGAAACAGGAGGACACCAAGACAAATTTCCTGCCTTGTATTTGTCACTCTTCATCCATCAACAATCCATCTTATGGAGCAACCTCCTAGAAGGTAACCTGCCTTGAACATAGTTCTGGAAAAGGCAGGGACTAAATCAATCTGCACAGACACTGAGCTACTTATAGGTAAGCTAAATGCAATTTACCCAAGAGTACCATTAATAGGAGATTCTACCCTGCCTCTTTAAGGATGGGAGGCAAATTAACACTTCTCTTCCTTACTGCTGGACAAAGTAACATTAAAGTATAAATAAACTCTGAAGTTTTTTTCCCACTGAAAGAGACAGCTTTCACAGCTGAGGCTACATTCAGTAATCCTTCAAGGAGCAGATTTGGTTCCTAGCTAACCTGAGGTGTGATTTTCCTCTAGGTTTACACAAAATTATCACAGACATGAAATTCGATTTGGAGATCAGAAAGTTTTAACTGAGAGAGTGAAAAACAGATTCTGTGCTTGAAAAGGAGAAAGCTGAAAGATAAGCTTGAGAACACAGCATAAAACTTCCTCACCTCTTCTACCCAGTTAATTCCTTTGTGCCTTAAGACCAAACAGCATCAAGACAAGGGAAGGCAGGTTGGGGACTCAAAAGATGCAGCTTGTTTGCAGAGCACTAGACACAAATGAGGGCCCAACCTGCTGACTTCAGCTAACACAACTAATCTACATTAGAGCTGTGGGAGTTCCAAGTGACCTGTTCTCCCTGCAGACTGACTGACTCTCCAAATGACCATGAAGAAACTGGGGCTTTTAGAGTATTTCCTTAGGAAAGGCTAGGGTAGCTCAGCAATACCCACCCCTTGATTTCAGCACCAAGTATTGGCAGCAGTGACACCTGACAAAGCTGTTGCACATCCTCCTATTACCTAGCAGTGACAAACTATTTGGTACTGTGCACTACACAGGTTATGGCCCAAACAATGCTCATCTTCCCTGCAGAGTCCAGCTTCACAACATACAACTGAAAAAACTGATTTAAAAATGTATCTAATTGGTTGAATGGCAGTAGCACATTGATTTTTAATTGGTACAGGTTTTGCCAGACTCATCTGAACTAGGGCTTTGATTAGTGACTTTCAGAAGCATATTTTTGATCTTACTGGACTTCTTAAAACACTGTAAGCTGGACACACTAGAATGCAAACCCAGCACCCTCTTAAAGACAGTTCTTTGGTAATTTAATTTTGCAGCAGATCAGTAGAGACACAAGCAGTAAGATTGGCCCCTCATGCTCACACACGCCCAGTTAAAAAGAAATCCTCTATCAACATCCGCTTTTAGTGGCAACTGCTTAGAGATACTCTAGAGGAAGTCTTTTACTCTAGCACAAATGCAGAAGACTTCCAAATCTGTAAAAGAAAAGGTCATTTGAATGGATAGTTTTATTTTTCTTGTATTCATGAGAGCAGGTTCAACTGACATAAGAAATGCTCCATTTTCTGGTGATACTGGTCACAGGCTATGCTCAGAAACCACTAAGCTACTCAAAAATCATGTCAATGCTTAAAGATGCTATGTTCACATAATTATTTCCCACTTTCTCCCACATTTGCTTTGATTCTCTTTTTTAACATGCAGTCCCTACTCTCACTGTGCGCTACCTTGTGCTGGCTCACCTCTGACCTAGGGTCCACTGCACCAAATCAGAGTCAAGTGGAGATGTGGAGGAAAATTAAAAGACTTGGCTCTGATATTCCAAGGAGGGGCACATTAGCAATAAAAAGTGACAGTGTGACTCTCCTAAAGTGATAGAAGGCTGTCTCCAGCAATCACCTAAAAGACCAGTCAGCTTTGGCCCTAGCTGAACCGTGTTAGGAAGGCATGGAAAAACTTGAGTCACTTCAGACCAACACTTTGCCAGCAAAGGTGGATGAGTCCCTGCTGGAGAACTCGTTTTCTGCAGCCTCAGTTCCATGATGCAGTGTTTTTGACGATGGCAGGAATTTGCTGAAGCAGTGACACAGACAAGCTTACATAGGTTAAATCACTCTGACATTAATCATAAAACACCTCATAACCAGATGCAGTTTAACAATCAGAATAATTGCATGTAAACAAAGTACTCATGAAAAACACCTATAAATTTAAAGATGCCTTTTCCACAGCAGAGATTACAACAGCAGCATCCAATCCCACTCTTCTCAGCATCACAATTGTAACCATTTTCTCAATGTTTCCATGAACTGTGAGGAATTTCATCAAGTCAGTAGCATGAACTATCTCGTTCCTGTCATGAACTATCTTGTTCCTGTCACAGCACAGTGGGATTGCTAAATCATGACATACCACATCACCAAAAACATCTCCTATCCTGGGATGTAAACCTGAGTGTTAACAGCTGCCACCCTGCTCTACAGTCCCACTGGAAGATATGGGCCAGAACTAAAATGACTTCTTTTGGCTCTCCCTGGAGCCTAAGTACAGGGAGTATAGCTCCTGAAGTGTCAGTACAGCAACGAGCCTATGCTGCAGCTGGTCCAATAGAGGACACTTCAGGCACAGGCAGCACACTACAATACGAAAATACTCTTTTGAAGGCATGAGGGGAGATACAGAGCTGCACACAGCGTGGGCATTACAGTGAACAGTGGGAAACTCCCTATACCCTGTTCAACACCACGTCAGAATCCATTTCAGAGCCCTACAACATAAAGCAAAACATAAGAACTGAGCCTGTGTTTTAAAAAAGCAAAAAGTCCTCCTTTGAGAGGAGAAAGCAACAAACAGTTCACTTCATTCCATGGCAGATGTTTATCTGCCACAACAGGACACAGTTAACTCTTCAGTGAAAGAATAAGAGGTTGAATAAAAACAGAAGTAAATCAAAGAACCCAGACAATTGGTGAGCCTGCTCCAAGACGAAACGACATTAAATATAAGAGCACGGAGAGCTCTTGCATGGAAGCAAGATTCGAAGCGTTTCACTCTGTTAGAAAGCAGGGTGGGTTTTTTAATCACGCACTAGTGATCACGCCTAGCGTTCAACACTGAAAGGAGACATCCTCCAGACAAAGACTACCTGGCAGATGGAAACAGAGAACAAACAATTAACCAGAAAAGAAGCAATTCGACCCCATCGACCAGCCGGAGGGTCCCAGGGCAGGGGCAGCGCGGATAAAGGAGGCACACGAATAACATCGAGCACAGACACTGGGCAAAGACAGAGCGCTCCAGAACGCTCCTTCCCACGCACGGGATTCACCTTGGGGTGAGGAAAAGGGCCCAGGTACAGCCCGGTGCCCTCCCCCCGCGGGGCTCGGCTGCCCCCGGCAGCGCCTCCACCTCGCCCCCTCAGGCCCCGGGCCCCGCAGGCTCACCTCATCCGTGCTCAGCTCCTCCATCGCCTTCCTCTTAATGGTGAACGGAGGGAGGGCGCTTTCCTCTGCCCCGCCGAGGGGCAGCTCCGAGGAAGCGCTCTCCTGTCGCCTCTGCCCCTCGGGGCGCCTCACAAGGGCATCTCCGGGGCGGCCGCGCCGCGCCTCGCCCGCCGGCAACTGGCCCCACCGCAGCCGCCGCCCCCGACCCGCTACCCGCAGCTCGACCGCGCCTCAACTGCCGCCGATCCCCGAGGCGGCCAAGAGGGAGCCGCTGCCCGGCTGCTGCGGCCCGCCCGAGCCCCGCGGCCCCTGCCCGCGCCCGCCCCGCGGCCCCTGCCCCGCGCAGAGATTATTCATCAAAACAAGAGGGCGGCCGCGGCCATCTTGGGGCGGGATCACGTGACCCCGCCCGGCGCCGCGCACCCAGCCGGGCATGCCGGGCCCGCGCCCAGCCGGCCAATGGCAGCGCCGCGGGGCGGGGCCGGGCGGGAGGGGCGGGGCGAGGCGGAGGGGCGGGGCGGGCGCCGAGGGGCGGGGGCGGGCGCGAGGCGGGAGGCGGAGCTGGGGCGGGGCCGGGGGCGGCGGTGCGCGGGAAGGGGAGAGCGGCTTGAGGGCAGCGGCGCCGCTGCCCGGGGCGGCAGTGGTCCCTCAGATAGGGAACGAGCTGGCTTAGGCCGCTGGAGGCTTCCCGTTTGAGCGGGTTCCACGTGCCTCGCTTCTCCGAAGTGTTGGCCTGCTTCTCGGTGCCGAGCGTTTGGGGCAGCACTGCGGTGTGGTATGATCTGAAGGCACAGGGAGAGAGCTGCAGCTGTTCAACCTGCAGGAGACTGAGGTGGAATCCCCTTAATGCTGCAGGGTGAGTGCCAGGCGCATGGAGCCAGACTCTTCTCAGCGCTGTCTGGTGACAGGCCAGGGAGCAATGCGCACAAACAGGAGATTTCACATAAGGGTAAGGGAAAAAAGTCTTCGGTTTGAGCGTGGAAGAGCACAGGCATAGGTGACCTAGAGAGGTTGTGGAGTCTGTCTCTGGAGGCATTCAAACCTCACCTGGATGCATTCCAGGGGAAGTTTAGATTGGATATCAAGAAAAATTTCTTTACTGAAAGAGTGGTCAGGTGTTGGAACAGCCTCCCCAGGGAGGTGGTGGAGTCACCATCTGTGGAGGTGTTCAAGGAATGTGTGGACATGGCACTTCAGGACATGTTTTTGTGGCCATGACGATGTTGACAGTTGGACCTGATGATCTTAGAGGTCTTCTCCAACCTAAACAGTTCTGTGATTCTCTTGTTCATTCCAGGTCGTCCTGCTCTAGCACCAAGTTTGGCCTAGATGTTATTCAGAGGTCCTTTCCAACCCTCACCACACTGGGATTTTGGGTGATCAGTGACTACTGGGCCTTAGCCTGTTCTAGGTACAGTTTGAACCTGAACTATTTTTCCCTTTTGTGTGAAAACACAAACTTTTCTGCACCAAGTTCTTTCATTATATCACAGAATTATGGTTCTGTGCAAGATACTCATCTCTTCCTCCTCTTTCATTTCCCTCACCCTCAAAACTCAGCCAAAAAAACCAAACTAGCCAAGGCCTGTGTTCACTTTGAATTGGTGTCCACTTGCCACTCAGCTCGTTTGATTAGTTGTAGTTCATGTAGGTACAAAAAACAGAAAAGGATCTGGAGAAGTTGCTGGTTTGGAAGAGAACAAATTTTAAAAAAAGAGTTGCACCAGCAGATTTTTGCCCCAGGATGAAGTAACTACCAATAAGATCTCAGCAGACAGCTATGTGCAGTGCACTGAGTTTGACTCACCAAGTGGAAGAATCCCATGAAAGGGGGACAAGAGGATGTTCCTAAGATGAAAGCACACTGGTCTGTTTGAACAAGGGACAGCACCAAGGCATAATTATAGAAAACAGTAAGTGAACAGACCAAGAGAGTCCATTTTAATCTCTTTTTTTAGGAGATTTTGCCTGCTTCCAGGACAAGTGACTGCTGCCTTTCTTTTCTCACCTTTCATTTCAAGGTGTTTGATTTGTGTTTTGTGAAAGCATGTGAATTGGTTCATATATAAATGAAGAGAAGCAGTTTGTCACTGGAGTATCTTTTCTCATCCTCAAGCGAGTTCCACGTTGTGTTACCTGCTTTTAAACCCACAGTTTGAAGTAGGAAGGCAGCAACAAGAAAAGCAATGCCACTGCTGATAACTTCTGTATTTCTAGCACTTAAAGACTTCCTAGCATCAGCCTTAGTAATGAATTGTTACACTTCAGTCATACAGCTTTCTGAGGTCGCATTTTTCTGATTTCTCATTCGGGTCTTTGTGCTAGCAGAGTTCTTAAGGTCCTCATTCCCTCTCTGGGTTGCTTTTCAGATCTTACTGGAGTGCACAGCTTAAAAACCGTGGAGAGTGTCTGCAACATTTAAAACACTGTTGTCAGGAACCTCTGCTGTGTAAGCAAGATGCAGCACGTCCCGGAGATGCCATCTAGTGGAGTCGGGAAGCCTGTGTGGCTTTGGCTGTGAGATGTGACAGTAAGTTGGCTATGTGAATGTTATTTATATTAGAAAAACAGGGTAACAGTAAGTTTATTTTTATTTTTTCACAGGAAAGACTGTCAGGATTGATAGAATAAACACCAGGCCTTTTACTTTTGCTGCCCCCAACATTTCCCTAAATGTGTAAAGAAGGCTAGTGGTTTTTTGGTTTGAGGAGTTTATTAGCAAAAAAGAGATCTTCAGTACTGGCAACAGCAGACTTATTTCCTGAGCCAGAGATGTCAGACCACTTAGATTAATAGGTACAAGGCAACAGTTCTTGTCCGTAGAGGCAGCACTGGACAGGATGATGTCTAGTCTCCCGCAAGTATCTGTCTCTCCATGTAGGAACCAGTACACATTCAGGCTCTCTTGAAGACCTGTTTGCATACTTGATTCTCACAACGAAGCTCCTGCAAAAATACAAGCAAGGGTATAGATTTATATGGCAATCAAAGAAGCAGCTCCTAAACATGAACACAGATCCCACCGATCGCCTCTCTGCTGCCACGCCAAGAAGCTATACTTAACACTCTGAATTTAACTGTACCTAATAGTGAAACAATTAAGTTGTTTCAGTTCAAATAAAATCAAAGCAGGATGTACTCTCTGCTCTCTATATACTTTCCATAACAAACACTACAGAGCTAGAAGACAACTTGTGCACACCATGGCCACATTTTAAACCTTGTTTGTCATAAACAGAATTAGTAGAAATGCAAAGTAATTACCAGGTGGAGGTCATCCCCTTCAAGCCAGTGTGTCCAGCCCCTGTTCTTCTTCTCACCAGTCTGGACACACACCAGTTTGTCATTTTCCCAGGTAACTAGGCTCTGTGGAGGAGGAAACAAAGTGCTTCTGTGGGTCTTTGTCTCAGTTCTGCAATATGCTCTGACAACGTTGTTCTGTCCTGGATAAAAGAAGGCCTAAATACTACTCCTGAGGGAGAAATTAAACTTCTCTGCAACTCAGGCTCCTGCTTCTGCATTGCATTACAAACTGTATTCTTGAAACTTTCAGCTCAACTAGCTGGATTGATCATAGCATTGTAATTTTGATCACCACCTCTTGATTTTATTCACTCTTACCTTGCATTTTCTGTTATCCAGGCCTTTATTATCTTCTTCAAACTCTTCTCCAACTTTGAACTCAAGCAAGTAGTCTCTGAAGGTGCTAGTGGTGTGGATATAAAATGAATCACCATCTTGCTTGATCACTTTCTGAGGCTTCAGCATTTTTGCTATCTTGCGTGTTGCAAAGTCAATACCTTGGGCAGGAGACAAAAAGGTCAGAGTATTTATCAGCAGCCAGGACTTGTCTTTTTTACTACCAGAAGCATTTCTTAGCTTCACCTTACTGCTACGCAAGGTTTTGTGGTTTGGGCTGGGGGGGGCTGGTTTGTTTAAAGCATGTGTAACACAGATCAAATCATGTTCTTGTACATTTCACTGATTGGAAACCAACTTATTCAATTGTTGCACAAGTCCTGTGCAAGATTTCTATGCCTTTGGGTCAGAAGAGTTCTTCTAGGAGTCGGGAAGAGTTAGTTTCCCACACGCCAACACCCCAGGCTTGCTCTCAGCCTTGCCCCTTGCTTAGCTAGAGGGAAGAGTTGATGCTTATTCTCATCCATTGGCAGAGGAAAGGCATTGTGTGTATTAACAAAAGAAATCTGCCAGCACCCTATACCTTAAATAAATTAAAATGAAGAGCAGTCCTAAATTTAATTACTTGGGCTTGCTTTCAGGACATGCCACTTGCTATTAAGTGCAACCAGAAGACATGACGCATGTCAAAGGATTTCTTGGTCATCACTATCCATCAGGCAAGTGAACTACACTGCATCCCAACAGCATGCTCAGAATCAGGGGTTTGGGAAGGTAGATGGGTAAAATAAAGTTGTATGTTAATTAATTTAATTCCTTTCATCACCTAGATTAAAACTTTTTCTAGGACCACTAGCAGTTTCCCATTTCATGCAGGCTGGGGTTGTGGTCATGACAGGGTGTGTTCAGCTACCGTGCCTTGGGCCATATGACTTGTCTGAAGTGGAACTTCCTTACTGTATGCATTACAAAAGTGCTGGAATCTGTCAGTCACTTTTTTCCATACTTTATTTTAGTATGGAAAGTATTTCCATACTTTATTTTAGTATAGAGGGGCTTGAATTCACTACTGGCAACAGCCATACCCAGTAAGTCTTAACGTGGTTTTAAGGCTGGATAAATAACAAACTTAGATAGAGGTAGATACTGAAGAGCGAGCTAGTCTTGGACTAGTCCTGTCCTCATCCCTAACCCTCTGGATACTCAATTGATCAGATTATTACCCTCCTCACTTAACTTCTCCTGGCAGAAAGGTTTGTCATTCTGGCTCTACAATACTGGTTTCAGTCCTTGTTGTGTTCAGCAGGAGTAATTAAAGATAAGTTGTAAATCACCACAGAACTGCCTTTTAAGTAATATCCCCCAGTGACACACTGAAAACAAATTGCATGTTTCACAAGATTAAGAGATATCTTTATTTTTTCAAAGCTCTTTACTTAGTTGTACAATGTTTATTTATTATCAAGGAACAGACAGACTCTATTCCATTTGAGAACATGAACAACTTAAGTGTCACTTCAGTGTGCAAACTGAGGAAAAAATTCTCATTAAGGGAGCATTGTTTTTTCCCCCCTTTTTTCCTAATCGATAACACAGCAGCATTAAAAACAGAGAATGGTTCTTTCCCCACCTTAAGGATGCCAACCAGGCAATTTAAGTAGGTTGCCCAGCATAGATACAGCCACAAAACTGATTTTGCTCTACTTGTCTGTACAATAACCAGCAAGAGACACTGCTGGTCCTGAGTTTACACAAGTCAAAAAGGCAAGGTGTGAGAGGCAGGGAGAAGAGAAGGCAGCACATAAGGTTGCCTGCTGGCACAACCTGTGTTGAGCTTTGTACAGGAAAGTTAATAAGCCAAGATGTTTTTAATTCCCCATTAAAGCACCATTAATCTCTCTCTGTAAAAGATCTGAGCAGGGTAAGAGGTTAGCTTCAAGCTCTCCAGCAAAGGGACAGTCAAAGAGACTTATCAAGGAGTTACAGTGATCCAAGAAGCATTGTAACCTGTTTAAAGTGACACTACACTAAACACCTGCCTGGAAGTGGCAGATACACAAACACTTGTTTTTGTTGTTATTTGTTACCCCAGACATAAGGTCTGCAAGTTTATGTGCAAAACCAAGAGAAATTGAGTGAACAGGGCAAGCTCTTTCCTGTCTTCGAGAACTACATACAAAAAATACTTTTAACAAGTATTAAGCTGAGAAAGCCCTGAAGGCTGCAGTGACACTTGGGTGCCAGGCTACATACAGTATGATTAATGCTGTCTATTCATTGGTACACAAAGATTTTATGTGGGTTTTGGGGTCAAAAAAGCTTCATCAATATCTGGGTTTTAGAAGAACTCAGACTTTAAATCTTTACAGGAGAAAGGAGGAAGAACAGGATCAGATATTTTCACCTACCTAAGGCCACCATATACCCTTCAAAGTTGTCACTGCTGATAAGGTTCCAGGTTCCACTGAAATCCACAGGCATTGTCAGACTGGAGAAGGAAGATGCAGCCTAGCTCTGATCAAAAGCCAAAAATGAAACAGTTTTCCAACCAGGCTTTATATAAGGCAGACTGTGGGTGGGTTACACCCCAGAGCCCTTCTGATGGAGGGGAAGAGTCCTAATTGCTGGACCAATAGGTGAGAGGGTATTTGTAGAACAGCTCCAGCTGCATTGGAGGGAAAAGTTCACGGTTTCTGAAATCTTGGTGTGGAGCAAATGTTAATAGCCCAAGAGTCACAATGCAAACTGAAAACTGGCTGATAGTGTTTGTGTCCATCTTGTGTACTCGGAATCGTGGACAGATTTTGTCATTGCAGAAATTCTCTGCACCATGAGGTCTGTGGTTTTGTGGTCTGAAATCTGCATGTTTGTTGAGCAGTTGGTCCCTCCCTGTAAATACCTGCTGTATCTGAGCAGACAGGATTGACTGTTAAACTGTGAGCAGTATCAGCAGGTTTTAAAGCAGCACCTATGACACAGTAGCAAAGAAAAGTGCTGTATCTTCTCGGGTTGTGTCTGGAGCGAATAGCAGGCAGCATTGTTATCTTGTGGTTAGAAACGTGAAAGACAAATCTTTCCTGTGGTCATTTTCTCTGACTTGACTCTCAGCACTAGCACAGTCTGCCTCTTTCTGCTCTTCTTTCTTTAATGCTGTGGATTCTAGCCTAGATAAACAAATATACATAGACAAAATCCTTTGGTTTCTCAGGTGCCTTACCTGACAGAAAGTCTAACAGTTAGACATGAGACAGCAGATCCAGAGGCCTGATCTCTGATCCCACTTGTGCAGCTCTTTATTAATCAGTTTGCCTAGATGGGAAAGAGGATGAATGCCTGGAAAACCCCAAAGTGATGCACAAGGAGTTTGCTACCATAATGAAAAGGCAACCTCTAATTCTGAATCTTGAAGGAGTAAATTCACCTGTGACTACTACTACATCTATCTACTTACTGACTTGGGTTAGGCTGAATACAAAGATGATATTTTGAGGAGAAAACTAAGTTTCCCTGAACTTTAGCTACATTTTTGAAGCTGACAGTTTGCCCTACATGACTCACAAAAATCATGCGAGTCGGAAATGAGGACGTCAAACTTGTTTCCTGTTGGTAGAAGGATATTGTTCTCTAACCTATAGTAAACCAGGAATGGCACAGAGAAATGCAAATTGATATTTCCCCTGGACTCAAATAGTAACATTTCACCCATAACTTGTTATTAGGTTGTGGTAGTAAAGCGCTGTTGTAATGCTACTGGCTCTTGCTCAGTACTTGGGTAAGGCCTGTGTAGAAGCCTGGATATGAGATTTTAATTGGACATTAAGGTTATGCAGCTTGTCTGGGATGTGGTGCTGCTTTCTGAAAAATCAGTACTTCAGCCTGAATGAAGACTTAGAAGAGAACTAGGATTACTATTCCAAGCCTCAGTCAAATAATTGCTTATGTAACTCTTTGTAGAATCAGTGAGCAGAGTAAGTTCTGTTCTAGCTCAGCCCAGGACACCTGGTCACATCCCGCAGTGCTTTGTTTCTTTCTCCCTTCAAACTTCCCAGTTTTCTTTTTGTGGCAAGAATTTTTACTTCCATCGTCACTGCTGTGCATCATTCAGCATCTAACACATTCCATTAATGGTATGGCCTCATTAGAGAAGCAGAGAAAGTGGTTCCTGCTGCTGCTGCAGTCTCAATCTCATGTGAGGCGGAAGAGCTCTGTGCTCTCTTAATAAAGCAGAACTAAGCACAGTGGTGCAAAAATAAAGCCTCAGTTTTGTTTGCAGAATATCTGCAGATGCATTATGACTCCAAAGAAGATCAATGAGCTGCATTTTCCACAAACTCTACATTTTAAGGCTACAGATTCTCTTGTAGATCTAGTCTGCTCTTGGAAGTTATACCCTTCTAACAATTTTGCCTACAGCATGCCACTGACTGTGATGCTGATAGGTACAACTGATTAGAACAGCAGGTCGTCGGTGGTGTAACAGATGTATGGATCCCACTAGTAAAGCAAAATATCCATGTTCAGCGGTCAGCAATATTTGCACACCATTCTGTTTTGCATAGACATAACTGTACTGACACCATTCTCCCTACTCCAAAGCCATGCAGTCATCAGACATCACATTTGGTTAATAATGGGCTGACTAAAGTTAGCATATTCCATGCAGTCTGTTTTATTGAAAGACCCATCACACATAACTACAGCAAACCCAGTGAAATGTTATCACTGAAGATCAAAAGTTTATAGAACATCCTAGTGAATTTGCAGTTTCTCTAAAGTTACACAAGTGCATCAACACACCCCAGCATCATTTACTGGAAGAATAAACCTAGATTTAAAGTGCAGTTTTACTCTGAAAAGTGACCACACAAACAAGGAGCTTTCTCTGTTTACTCACAAGCATGCTGGCTGACTTCAGTGCTGAAGATAAATCTTTCTTGTCCTGTGTTGCTGCCAGTAATAAAGATAGACAGCAAAAGAGAGAAGTAGGTCTTGTTCTTTCCTACACATCATCAAGAATAGTTATCTTCAATCAGGTCTGGCAGTTTGACTGCTGAGGTGTCAGGAGAGGCATAATTTATCTGTTACTATATTGATGACAAATGAACTCAGCCTTTTTATCAGAGGACAGTGTAAACTGGTCAGAGCTGTAGGGGGGAAACAGCAGACAGCACATGTGATGCAGGAGCCATCAAGAAAAAAAATCTAAGAATCCATGATGCTACTTGATGCTACATGATCTGTTTTTTTTAATCTGTCACAGTGCAGCTACAGGTGCACTTCTAAGCTGTGACTCAATTTTATTACACTGATCTCCTTGTAGATTCTCTTCAGCCAGCCACCTTTGCAGGCTACAACTGGCAGAACAGGTGTTGTAATGTATGGAAGTTGCAGAATTTCATGTGGGACTCCAAGTTTGTATGCCCAGTGCTAGCTAGTTAGGTTTTCCTAACAGTGTTTTGACTCCCCTGCTGGGTTTTATACAAGATGTAAAGATCCTAGGCCCCTTGTGATATTCTGTGTTTGGTTTCTGGTTTCCGGACTCCCCCTAAGCTGCTAAGGAAGCCAAGACTTCTGCCTCAGCTCTTTGGGGATCCCCTGCCCAGGGAAGGAGGATGATGGATTGTGCCAGTTGTGATCCTGGAATGTGTCCCTGGTTACAGACTTGCCCAAGAGCATCTAGGCTCACATGTCTCTCATCCTGCTCGAGTTTTTGGTCTGAAAAATGTGAACAGAGTCATGCTGTGGAGATCTCATTAAAAAGCTGTTGACCCATTGGGTCAATTGGAAACCTTGATATTTTTAGTAAGGCACAGAATCCAAACAAAAATGGGATGATAGCAAATGAAGGGAGGTAGAATTCCATCCCCATGGCATTCACAGTGCCTCTCTAGTTTACATTCACATAATACAGACATTACACAGTTAGACTCAACACAAGATTTCTAGCAAACCAAACCGTTTCACTTACATACACTCTTAATATCCTACCACTTCTCAGCTCCTCCCACAGAAAGCAGTTCTGGATATATACATTTGGTTCAGAAGTAAAAGCTCTTTTATTGTTTGGAATAAAGGGACAACTGTCTGGGAATCCCTGCAATGACACCATTATTAATTTCTATCCAATAAATCATTGGCTATAAACCAGTTTTGGAAGTAGGTCTGTCCTTCCATGAGAAACAGTACTGAGCTTAATGTACAGCTCTGGAAACACAAACGGAAAGGTAAAGCACAAGGCATTTCTGGGAGCTAATTGCACAACAGCAGACAAACAGACTGGATGTTTACACAACAGGCAGCTCGAAGCATGGTGTGTCTAACACCACTTCAGCTAGGAGTATATTTTTCCTTTCCAAGATAGAGCTAAGTAATTTCTTTGAGATGCAGCACATGTTGGTGACTTTGGAAGAAGTTCTCTCTATAGTTTTACCATCAGTAAATGGTACATGAAGAAATGAAATAGCTTTGTCTGTTAAGACACCAAAAGTTATTACAAACGTTTTTGTTCTTTTATAAACAGCAGCCAGAGTTAAAACTAATCAGAGCATTCAGTTACTTTGATAATCTGTAGCTCTCCTATTCAAGTGTGCATTCTTATCCTTAGTTCACAGCACTGAGACAAAATGTTTCAACATGAAAATCATATTATTGAATTTTAAAAAGACTATGCAAGTCCAATTACCAAATGCACCAAACCTCAACAGCAACTACACAGGTACTAAAGCCACAGAATTAGCTCACTACTTACTTCAAAAACAAACAAAAAACCTAAACAAACAAACAAAAAATCTCACAAGCCCATATTTTCCTGTACCAGACTGTATTTTTTTGCACAGCAGAAAGTTGGGTGTCTGGTGCCTCTTAGTTCTTGGATTCACCTGCCTGTTTCTGTAAGGGAGCCAAGATAAGCCCAGCATTCCTGTCTTCACTCTCTGGACTATACAGATTATGTTTTTCTATGTATGCCTGAACTACATCAGGCACTAGGTAACGAATGCTCTGACCCCTCCGCAGCGCTCTCCTAATCTTAGTGGAGGAAATGTCATTTGTGATCCACTCTTCCACGAGGTGAATGTTATCCTTATGTCTCCACAAAATGTCAGACTCGTAGATGAATTTCTGAGCGCTGTTTCCAGCCCTGCTGATGCACACAAGGCCATGGTTTTCCACAATTTCTGTGATGTCCTCCAACTTCCACAGATTTGGGATCCCAAATGATTCCAGCATGTCACTTCCACAGAGCAGTTTAACCTGTGGGACACCTTAAGAAGAAAAACAAGTGCAAAATATGGATGGTTTAGACCATCAGCTTTTAGCTAACTCCATTTTTTATTTTTAATTTCTAGACATCTTTAGTTAAGAAGAGACAGTGAGAAAAATAAGAAGATTCAGAGTAGGTAATTTAGGATTAGTAGCCTCAATACAGGAAAAAGCTCATGGGAGTCCCTTCATTGAAAAGCACTGGCAGGGGGGCTGGACTTGATCTCTGGAGGTCCCTTCCAACCCCTAAGGTTCTGTGATTCTGTGACTGGAAAATAAATTCCAATATGCTCGTTTAGTTTTGGGGTAAATCAATCAATGTGAGGATCAAAGTGAAAGAAAATATGGAGAAGACTCCAGAATAGCAAAGCATAAAAGGATCCTGCAACACTGCTGAAACTTCATCTGACGTTCCACAGTTACAGAAGAGAGCTAACTTTACAGGACAGGAGGCAGAGGGGATTATTTAAAAGCAAAGAAAGTACAACCAAAAACCCCCAAAAAACTACAGACTGTGTGACCTGAGTACAGAGAACTCTCTACCCTCCTGTGCTTTATAGGGAATCTAAAGAAGCAGTAGGGTAGAAACCACCCTCAAGTAATGGAAGCAAAATGGAGAGCACTACAGATTTGCAGTTTGCAGCAATGTCAGAGGGTGCAGGAATGTAGTAAAACTTCTGCCAACACAGTATGAAAAAAGCCTGCCTGATGCTTTTCTCTGAATGTAATTCAAACAGTTGAACACTAGAATTTGGAAAGGCTCAAGGGACAAAGTCAGGCAGAAGTCAAGATTTGCTAACATATAGGATTAGGATGGTCATTGTGCAAGGCTGTTCAAATTCTTCCTGAATACTCATAATTAGTATATATAAATGTCTACATGCTAAGCTAAAGAACTAAAGCTAAGCTCTAAAAGCAATAACCAAAATAAATGCTACCCTAAAATTTCAAAGCCTGTTGTATTAAGTTTGAAATTACCACTTCAAATTACCCCATGCCCAGATACATTTGGAACTTCAGCATTTAATCCTCTTCTATCTTTCTTCAGCAATTAATCCTCTTCTATCTTTCTTTAGCAATTTACAATATGATCCAAAATGCTCAGCTTTAGCTACATCTTATCAAAGTGCTAGAGGTAAAATAGATAGGACAGACCTTTTCCAGTTCAGATTTCCTGATTATCCTGAGCATTTTTCATGTCCTCTGCATTCTACTTGTACAGTCATCTTTTCACAAAGCCTGCTGCTTTATGCTGTGGGGTCTCAGTGAAATCAGAACCAAGAATTACTCTGCACAAAAGTTACTCATCAGCACAATTCCCCTGAAGTAACAAGTATTGCTAAGTATTTAACTAGTAAACAGACTTAACTTTTTATATCTGGACTTTGGTTTTTCTTTTTAACAGGATCATGCCTGTTTGGTTCCTGTTTCCTCTTCCGTCCTGGCTTTGTTAAAGGTACAGCATTCTGCAGACTATTAGCAGGATCAGGAGGTAAAAGCTTTTGGTGATGGTACCTGCAAAACAGATGTATTTTATGTATTTTATAGATGTAGGAGAATGTAGGGAAGAGTCTGGACTACTAAATAATCTAGCACTGCTCCCTCACACAGTGCTTTCACAGCCAATCCACACAAGAACAGATCTGATGGAGCACAGACTTGTAAGAGCTGGGTCAGAAGCTGGTCAAAGTGCTAAGATTTCAAAGCAAAACCTGCAAGGTTGGTTTGTTTCTTTTTAAATAAAGGTTTGTTTTAAATAACTGTAAAGGGTTAACCCTGCTGGGGGTGGTCTGAACCTGACCCCAGGTGTAGTGGTTAGCCCACTCCCACTTCCAGTGTAGACCCCCTATAGAAACAGAGGAACTTTCTGTTTCTCTTTCTCTTTGCCCTGCCTGCCAGCAGCACCCTGGTTCCTGCTGCTCCTGTTTTTGCCACGTGGCCACCCTACCACATGGTGGCACAACCACCTCCTGAATCTACCTCCATCCATTGCCATCAATCTGGTTGTATATACATTTTTGCATCTTGTTTCCCTGCCCCACACCTTTTTGTAACTCCTCTACCCTAAATACCTTTGGTTTATTGTTTTTTTCTCTTAACTTCCAAATTGAAGCAAGACTATTCTTTGGGTGATTTACCCCTTTTCCTCTCTACACCTAATTCCTTTCTTTCCAAAAAGGGGAGAGGGGAAGGCATCCTATTATTGTATTGTTCTCTTAGGTATGCAGCAGTGACTGGAGGAGTAGAAAATGTGAAGCTTAAAGTAAATGTTCCTTCAGAGAGTTCTCATACCAACCTTTAAATATGTAAGTGGACAGCACAACAGAATGAGAATCAAATGAGGCAAGCTTGTGTAACATGTCCCTACCTTATTCTAGTCTTTTCTCCTTCCTCACAAGTACCTTTTCAGCACATTTAGCAGCAATGGTGCAATCTTTGATTTGCAGTGCTGGTATAAATAGTACTTCTGAATTCCCTGAGTCTGTTCATGCAATTTGGGGTTAGCCTGCTATTATTCCAACTTGTTAGAGCTAACACATTCCTGATCCTTCTATAGGTACTTAAGACTTTTGAGGATTTGGCTGAGGAATACCTTAAAACTTTTAGCGTTTCCAGCCACTCACTCTGGCTGCTTTCCCAATCATCCACTTCCACCCAATCTGAGTTTTTTGTAGCTAGTTTTGCCATAGCTACTCGGTGATCTGCACTGATCAGACCTTTCTTCTTATAGGCATCACCTACTGGTGAAATGATTCCTTTGATGACTTTGTATTTTCCTGCGGAAAAAACAGATCACACAAGAACATGACAAGTGCTTGAGCAGATGTTACTCCCACTGTATTGTATTCAAACTCTTTCCTAACCTTTATGCACTGCAATCTCCAAGAAGAGCAGTGCCAGCTCTGATAGCCAGCCCAGTGGAAAAGTAACTGAACAGAGTGCCAGCTCTGATAGCCAGCCCGGTGGAAACTCTTCTGACACTGTGCAAGGCTGCTCAGTTAAAGATTTAGTAAAATAAATCAGAAGGATCTATTTCTGTAAAGAAATAACTATCAAACTTGTGCTTTAGCTCATTAAAATTAGTACTAAGCAATACATATATGACTGTTCTCTCACATATTTGCCCTACATGAGTTTCTACGACACTTCCAAGCTTATTAGCTTCAATATCTAATTAGTATTTACAGTAATACCTGGCACTGTCAAACAGACATTCACAGCCACAAAATATTCCCCTTACCATTTCAGTGTCTAGTTATCAGAGCTGTTGTGGATGATATGCATTACCATCCTACCTGTTTCATTGAAGTAGTCTTTAGCCAGCTCAAATAGCCTTAGATGCATGTTGGTGATGGGATTGAAGGAGCCACAGGCCAGCAGTACTACCTCAGTCTTCTTGTCATCTTCCATAGCCATTCCTTGCAGCTACAGAGGCAAAGGGAGGACGTTGGTGCTAGTTACCAGTCACTGCAAGAGGAGACAAAGTTGGAAAACAGTTCATAGAATCAACTCTGTCTGGTGAGACAGAGACCTCCAAGCTTATCCAGTCCAACCTATCACCCAGCCCTGTCCAATCAACCAGACCATGGCACTAAGTGCATCATCCATTCTTTTTTTGAACACCTCCAGGGACGGCGACTCCACCACCTCCCTGGGCAGCCCATTCCAATGCCAATCACTCCTCCTAACATCCAGCCTAGACCTCTCCTGGCACAACTTGAGTCTGTGTCCTGTCCTTTCCCTTACAAGGGCTGTTAAGGAAGCAGAGAAGCTTCACACCACACAGGACACTGTGGTGCAAAGACCTTTCCTCCTGCTGAAGCTGATTCTTAAGGGATCCCCTCCACCAGAGGGCATAGCCCAGAAGTCCACCGTAAAGAAGTGGTATGTCTACTGAGAGGGAATTACACAGCTCATGCCCCTAAGAGAAGGTCCAGTGAAGGTGTCCAAACTCCAGCAACCAGTAAATCCAGATACAGCTTTGCTGGGACAGCCCTACAGGCCATCTCCAGTAAAGGTAGCTCCAGAGGTGTAATTCTTACTGATTTGTGCTGCCAGTAGGCAGAAGATCTCAGATCAGCTTGAACAGCCTGTTTTCCTTCTAGCAACATTCAGCCTGCAATTGTTCATGTGCGTCTGCGTTACCCAGTTTTTGAGAGATTAAAGCCACCACCTCTAGCTCTTTCTGGCTGTCCCTGGATGAAAACAACCACCTGCATGGTGTGGCAGAATGTAAGTGGCAGGTGTACTGGTGGAGCAGATAACAGAGGGATAATGAATTTTATAAGTTTAATAAAAGCTGCAACTAAATACCAAAATTTCCCCTCCTTCTTCAAAATACAACAGCACTGTTCCATTTTTGAACTTTGCTGCTTAAGAATTGGTGAAAATAAGGAAATTTCACTACTTTTTTCATTTCTCCTTATACTACACAGATTTTTGCCTCTCAGTGTTCTTTTCTTTCGTGAGAATTTTCTGACCTGCTGAGATGGTTTCTCCTTGAACGAATGAAAACTAGAATATGTTACAGGCCGTTCTCCTGCAGTTGCTGTTTGTGAGATGTCCCAGACATCTGTGTTAGCACTGAACACTCTGCCATTGTTTCTACAGCAACATCACTGCACAAGGTCACCCTTACATTCTGTCTCCTTTACAAAGAAGCTGAGTGATGTTCCCAGCTGCCACAGTGGCGAGATATCATCACAGCTAAAGCTTGTGACAGCTACAATGGACCAACATCAAATACCCCTGGAATAAAAGGAAGGCTTGCAAGGCTTCGCATTTTGCAACTTCTCTGTGCTTTCAAGAGTTTCACAAACTTTTAGAACGTTCGTTATTACTGCAGAGTGGGTTTGAAGGGTTTGCTGCTGCTTGCAATGCAGTCTTCACAGGGGCATCAGCTAGAGGAGTTACTATGGGAACAGGCAAGGAAAGGAGTTAGACTTGCCTTTGTAATGCATAAAGCTCTACTTTCTTTAGAAAGTGACTCACTGCAAACTTGAAAAGGGTTCATTTTCCCCTTTAAAGACAAAAAAGGCAAAGACAAAATAGAAAATGTTAAGATTGAAAATAGTGCCTTTTCTGGACTTACTCTTTTTTCTCACTGCTAATTTACAGCCTTGAGAAACAGGCAAACACTGCATCAGAAACTCACCTTGTAGCACTCCGTATCTGCCTAGAAAGTAAGAATATGATTTATTAGCTTGCACATATCCTTATTTGGAATTACATCCTCTGTCTAGCAGTTTCTGCAGACAGCAGCTGCATGTTTTATGTGAAGAGGGAAGGAAATGACAAAGAGCTATCATCTCATGATTACCTCCAGTTATATCCTCCTTATAACCAACAGAAGACTATCAGAGCTGGGATCTGGTTTGTATGAAATACCCTTCACATGCTCTTACTTTTTTGGGAAAGCTATGCAATTTGTTCATCCCAGTGATGATGTTACTACATAACATCTGGAGATTTGATTAATTATACATTGCTTGGCTGTGCTTAACACAATTCTGATGATTGCAGGTTGACCACAAAATCCAAACCAGCAGCCCCGCTCCTCCTGTGCAGAGATGAGAGATCTGGATGCAGGTCTGTGTTTAGTTTCACAAAGCTGGGAACAGTCTTAAAATGGTCTTCACTCGGATTTTCCTTTAATTTTAGGATACCCTGGATGATTTTCCCTTCTTTAGAAGGAAAAATAGGGTGCCTTGTGATGCAGTCCTTTACATGTATGCTTACATACAATCTCAGCATGCTCGTACATAACCTTACCAACATTTAGCATGCATTACTTTGCAGTCCTGCTCATGCTTAGATATATTGGACATGTGTTTGTGCAAAACCCCATCAAAGTGTGGGTGCAGTGGGTTTGGGGGTGGTTCTGAAAACCAACTGTTAGCTTCTGTGGGTAAGCAGGCAGCTGTCGGTGTGTTTTGCTTCCCCCCACTTACATTTCGGAGGCAAATCTTTATTAAGCGTGCTTATCTGTCTGTAGAACGCAAGCATCACTAAGCACTGAGTTCACGGCACGCCGACTGCTGCTAACAGCTGCCTCCACGCCAAGCACTCCAGTCCCCGGTCCGGTTTCAGCACCCTCCCCACGCTCCGCTCCGCCGGAGGCCTGCATATGGCTACGGCCCCGAGGGCTCACGGCGCAGCTCCGGCCCCAGCCCCGTGGCTCCCCGGCCACCAGGGCTCCCCCCGGCGGCCCCGCTGCCCCCGCCCCGCCTCGAGCCGGCCGCGCCTCCCTCCGCCCGCGCTTACCGCCCGCGGCCGCGCCGCCAGCTCCGCGCACCGGGCCCGCACTGGGCGGCGCAGCCGAGCCGCGCTCCCATTGGCCCGGGCGCGCCGGAAGCGGCGCCTAACGGACGCGGCCCGCTCCCCGCTCCCTTCGGCTGCCGCTGCCGCTCCTGCCCGGCCGCGGCCTGCCCCAGGTGAGGCGGCGGCAGCGGCGGCCCCGCGGCGGGCAGGGCTGAGGGGGCACAGAGGGTGGTCTCGGCTTCCTTCCCATGCGGGCGGCCCTGCCTGCGGGAGTGGGGCTGGCGCGGACTCACCTCCGTGCAGTGCGGGCGTCAAGCAGGAAGAGCCGGGCTGGAGCTCGGCCTTGGCGTTGGGCAGGACCCGGATAGTGCCCAAGTTCCTTCTTCTCGGTTCTCCCACACGCAGCCCTGCTGTTCGCTCTCCTCTCTCGCACCTTTCTAGCGGAGAGGGTTACCTTTCCTTGCCTCTGTTCCGGCTGCTGGAGCCGGTGGCGTTGGTGCAAACCTCAGAATGGCAGGTCAGAGGCTGTGGAGCCGATACGATAGGCAGGGGTATCTCATTGATGCTACCCTCACCTTAGCCTCGGCTCCTGTTTGGTACCCAAAGAAGCACCAATGTCCTCTAGAACGTTCTCGTTTTCTACAGCCAATGGTTCTGTCCGAAGCGCTTGCATGCCTGAGACGCCTGCATCCCGGTTGTTGTGTTTATTGGCTTGTCTGTACTGGCATTGCTTATGTAGGTTGAAACTATTTAGCGGTTTCCTAAGGGGTCTCTTTGAAGAGTGGAATCTGTTTGGTATAGAGGAGCCTCAGCTTTTCACTGTTGCTACTTGGTTTCAAACTTGTTTACGTGCTATGGCCTTTTGAGTTACTGCCCTGGTGAACTCCCTCTCGCTGCAAGGATAACAACCCTGTAGACCCAGCCTAAGGTTTTCATATTTCCAGCACTTCGAATAGACATTCTATCATCATCATGCTGTGGGGTTTTGGTTTGGTTGGGTTTTTGTTTGTTTGTTTGTTTGTTATGTGATGGTTGGAGCATTTTAAAATCAGCTTTAAGTTGTTGATACACAACCCTTCTTTCTCCTAGGAGTGGCATGTAAGAAAATTTTCATCTGAAAACAGAAAATGGCTTCAAGAGGAACAACAGAGACTAGTAAACTAAAACAAAACTTGGAAGAGCAGTTGGACAGATTAATGCAGCAGCTTCAAGATCTGGAGGAATGCAGGTAATAGAAAGAGATGCTTTATTCTTATGTGGGAATAGTTCTCTAAGGTGGCTGGCAGAATCAAGTGGTGCCTTTCAAAACCTTGTTTGGTTTATTTTGTGGTTTGCTGTGGCTTTGTCTTTTTAATTTAGGTAGAATGTTAGTGTTAGGTAACAAAAATGTGTCCTGTTGGATGCTTTTTAGAGAGGAGCTAGATGCAGATGAGTATGAAGAAACCAAAAGAGAAACTCTGGAACAGCTGCGTGAGATCAGTGACTCCCTGAAGAAGATTATGTCTGGAGATATGACTTTGGTGGATGAGCTCAGTGGGATGCAACTGGTAAGGATGACACGTTACTAAAAATAGTTCATGTTCTGCTTATAGTCACTGAAACAGAAAATAGACACAGGTGGTTCATTATAGCTTTCAAACAGGTATGTGTGAAACCTAGATCTGGGTAGCTAACGTTTTTAGTATTTAATATATATGCACATACAAAAACTTGGTTAAACCTCTCCAAAAGAAACAAAAGTGCTGTAGAACTATAAGCATAACACTGTAGGAAAGAAGTGTGGGGAATTGCAGGGACTAAGGGTATCAGATCCTTAATATTAGAAAATAAAACAATGCAAGTGAATATAAAAGGTATGAGACAATCCAGGACTACACAAACCATGAGAATGAGCTCTTCCTTTTGCTGCAAAGCATGAAGATAGCATTTCCTGGTCTTTTACTGGATGTTGGATTCATACCAGGCTAAATGAAAGGGCTGTGGGAGTGACTGCAATTTTTAAGTTCTTGTAGTGAATTGATCTTATTTTATGCTGACTTCCAAACTTTTGATCTATTGTCTCTCTTTTCAAATGCTTAATTAAAGAGTGATTTGTTCCTTCTGAGCCCTACGTTTTAAGGTTTTGTATCCAGAGAGATCATGATTTGTCCAGACATAACTGGTGAGATTTAATCGTAATAGTTTTGATGTTCCATAGAGGATTTTGAATAACGTTAGGTTTGCCTCATCCTTTACATTCTGCTTACCCTTAGAAGAACTGTAGGCATCATCACTGTGGGCATTAAAACTGCTAAAGATAGCATACCACGTCCACTTGTGATGTGCTAATATCAGGAAGATGTTGGGAATTATTATAAATTAAGTCCTGGACTGTAATGTAAAGTTGCACAGCTCTTTCTCACAGTAGCTCCACTAATTAGTGTATTTGTCAAGCCCAGCATAAAGGTCATATACTTTTTTTTTTAATCTCACTTCCATAGTTAAGCAGAAAAAAAAGCTCTCTGTATCAAAGGATGCAGAGGACACTAATGATGCTTTGCAGCCTTCATTAATCTTGTCATGCAGCTGTAGCTTGTGACTGCTCTTAGTTCTGGTCTGTCTTGCTCTTTTCCTTCTAGGCAATACAAGCAGCCATCAGCCAAGCATTTAAAACTCCAGAAGTAATTAGAATGTTTGCAAAGAAACAACCAAGGCAACTGAGGACAAGGTTGGCAGAGGTGAAGTTTCTGTTTCACTGTAAAAAAAATAATTTGTTTGAGCTGGAATTGTTGACATGTATGAGCTGGAGCTATTGACATGTACAGTGATCTCCAGGAGAGCAGCAAGTGTGTTAGGAAACAGCATTGTAAGGAGATAGAGCAAATACTGAAGGACAACTCTGTTTCTGTGTATTGTGCTAATGGGGAAGAGGATGTGTATTTCTTCAATTGTCTTCTGTCTTGCTGCTTCAAAAAATGTGACTGACTGTGAGCTGAGCCTAACTGCAAACAGAAAATCTGGAGACTCTCCAGCTGTAATTGTACTGAGGGGCTGGAGAGCACACTCAGTGTTTCAGAGATGTAGACTGAACTTGAGGTCCAGATAAAGTGAAATGAAATCTGATGGATCAGTGATGTGTGAATCCATCATTTTGAGTCTTTGACTAAGAGACTCGAGTTTGGAGAAGTCCAGCATGATAAGGTTACATGCAAAGAGTGTTTGCAGAATGTTCAGCTGAAATTCACAGCCATCTCTTAAGTTGGGGGTAGCTCTGCTCCTTTCCTCTGCAGGTGCCATACTTAGCGTTTGGCCTGTTGCATTTCTCAGGCTGTTGTGTGGAGTGAAGCTAATGGGCTGCTTATGTATTTTGACTTCTCTTTTCCCTGCTATGCAGATGGACCGAGACTTAATGGTTGGGAAACTGGGACGAGACCTCTACACGCAGCAGAAAGTGGAAATCCTGACTGCTCTCAGGAAGCTTGGTGAGAAGGTGAGGTGTTGTTCCTACCTCAAAAGAGTTTCTTCAGTGGGCTGTATGAATGAACAATGAATAAGCTGGTACAAACTGGTAATTATAGAAGCTCCAAAAGATGTCTTTTACTGGCCAGCTACCAACAATCCACCTGGCAGGAACTATCCAAGACTTCTCACATACATTGAGCTTTATCTACTTCAGTGTTTGTAATATCTACCTCTTGGTGTAAGGGAGCTGCCTTCCAGTACCTGAAGAGATCTTACAGGAAGGCTGCAGAGCAACTTTTCATAAGGATGCCTAGCAATAGGACAAGGGGGGAATGGTTTTAAACTGAAGGAGAGTAGAATTAGACTGGATCTTAAGTTGTTCAGTAGAAGGCTGGTGAGACTCTGGAATAGGTTGCCCAGGGAGCCTGTGGATGCTTCCTCCCTGGGGGTGTTCCAGGCCAGGTTGGATGAGGCCTTAAGCAACCAAGCCTAGTTGAGAGACATCTCTGTCCATGGCGAGGAGGGTGGAGCAGATGATGTCTGAAGCCCTTCCAACCTAAGTATGATTCTGAGCTGTGACCTGAGCATTTCCCCAGTGAGCACCCCGGCGGCAGAACGATCCCAGGTTTTTACCACTAGAGGGAGGAAGAGAAGTTGTTATTTCTTCTGTAGCTGGTATATGCAGGAAATGGGTTGCTGTGTGCCTCCAGACTTAAACTTTCTGAGGAAATAAGGGAATATAATGAAATAGGTCACGTGCAGTACTTAAAGGAGCTGCATTCCAACTAGGTGATATTAGCAAATGCTTTCTTTCAGAATATTGTTATTGCTTGTCTATCAGAGAAAAAATGTCATTTTGGAATAGGTTAAAAGCCAAGCTGAGATTGTGATCTGAGTGCACAGAGATGCCCTCCTGGCATGAGTTTCTTGTATCACTTCATCACACTTTCATATAACCTCTTTATTAAAATGATCAGTAAGCTACTTGCTAGGATTGTAGGTTCACTTGTGTTCCAGATGTGAAAAGTGATGGGAAATAGTACATTTTTGTCTGCACAATGCTGCAGAAGTTGAAGCAGTTAGATGGTCACAAGGCACAGCAGAGGCAGTTAACTAATACCTCTTTCCTCATTCCAACACCATTCTAAGTGCCTGTACCTGTATTAATAAATTAATAAATTAATAAATAAACTGACACAAACTCTATGGAGAGTTTGACACACTTAGGCTTTTCTTTAACGAGATACATCTGAAGCTACTTAAATGAGCAAGTTTTAACTTGGAATGTCTGAACCTTCCAAATGTTACTGTAAATATTTTATGGGCATCTGTCATGAGGCATCAGAGCATCCAAGTGAAAGCAAAATACCCATGTGCAAATGCCACTTAGAAGGCAGAGAACCATTTCTAGGTCACTGACTCTTAGCATGGTCCAAGCTGGTAGTGACTGCATATTTTTGCTTTCCTCAGTCGATGATATAAAGTGAGCTTAAATCTTAGCTCATTATTGTATTGACCACATGACAAAAGAAAAAGGCTTTGGTACAGAGGTACAGTGTGAACCTTTCATCACAAATTATTACTGCAGCTCAGTTTGAAGCTTGGTGGTGCATGCAGGGGCATGTGTGCTGTTGCATCTGCTCTCCCTGGACTGGCGGGCACCACTGAGGAAAAATTCAGTGGTAGGGGGAATAATTTGCATTTCTGCTTTGGCTTTTAGTATGTCACTTAAACTGCAGACTGCCAGTTGCTGTGGCCTGTCTTAGTTCATGTATCTGCCCATGAAAATGGTGGGAATATGCACAGTAAAGGTACCAAGCTCACAGGTTTTTTGTTTGGGGTTTGTTTTTTCTTTAGCTCACCCCAGATGAGGAGACCTTCTTGTCAGCAAATGCTGGTGCAGCTCTGAGCCAGTTTGAGAGAGTCTCCACTGACCTTGGTAAGTTTTCATTGTCATAACTTGCAATTTCTTTGCCTCATTGAACACTGATTTAATAGAAATAGCTCTGATTCCCCTGTGAAAGAGAAAATAGGAGCAAAAGGTTGGTGCCATTAATTTTTTATTGTCCATTTTGCTTTTGTTAAGAATGAAACTCTGATGCACTGTCCATCAGGAAAGAACAGTGCAGCAAATAAATCCGGTGCCAAATGTCCATAAACTGTCAAGTGTTGCCCATAATGCTGAAGGGCTTGTCTCAAGCAGGGATAGTGTTCTTACAGTCAAACACAGATCTCTTTGGCATCAAAGACTCTCTTCAGGAGGGCTTTTTCCTCTGCTCAGTGCAAACAATTTGGCAGTTATTGGCACATTGTCAAAATAGAGCTTTAAAGCACTCTTGCCATCATTGTCAAAAGTAATTACATTGACAAGACCAAAAGTTCAGTTATGATGTACATAAAATAAACACAACAGTTCAACCTAGCATTACTTAGAACTGTGATGAAAGAACTGTGAATGGCAGGAACGTGCCAGACTATTTCAGGGTACAAGTAAACTGTCTCTGTGACCTACCTGTGAAAACTCCTCTTTCTGAGAGTGTGAGCAAGGTGAGAACCCTTGTGTTCAAGAAGGTGCTTTGTAAGAAGCTCTTTCTGTGTGGTGGGTTGACCTTGGCTGGCCTCCAGGTAACCACCAAGCCACTCTCTCATTCCTCTGCTCAGCAGGATGGGGGAGATAATGATTTTAAAAACTCATGGGTCAAGCTTAATAAAGAAAAGTTAAGGCTGTGCACAGAATGATAGGAAAATAAAAAGGCTTATTCTCTGCTTCGCATCAGTAGGCCATGTCCAGCCACTTTATGGGAAGTAAGTCCTCAGTATCCCATGGTTGGAACTAGATTATCTTTAATATCCCTTCCAACTCAAAGCATTCTATGATTCTCTATGTAGCAGTTCCTTTGGAAGACAAATGCCCTACTAACAGATCCCTCACCTTCTCCTTTTTCCTGGCTTTCTTGCTGAGCAAGGTGTCATATGGTATGGACCATCTCTCTGTTCAGCTTGAGTCGGCTGTCCTGGCTGTGTCCCCTACCAGCCTCATTCCCACGCCAAGTCTGCTGGCCTTTGGGAAGCAGACAGCCTGGATAGCCAAACATTGGTGTGCCACCAGCACACAGAAAGCACAGCAGGAGGAGAGCTGCTGTGGGGAATCCTAACTCCATCCCAGGCAGAGTCAGCACAGCATGGCTGGTGCCAGACCTGTCAAGCCAGTATGTCTCCTGTTTGGCTGGCATTTTAAATTAGCTCAAGTGTTCTACTTTTCAAATGTAGGTTTGATTTCTTTTGATCT